>NW_024081051.1:0-160934 GCF_003009895.1 Hyaena hyaena
CACAGAATGTGAGCAGGGGAGGGGCAGAGAGAAAAGGAGACACCGAATCTAAAGCAGCCTCCAGCCTCTGAGCCGTCAGCACAGAGACCGATGCAGGGCTCGAACCCATGAACTGTGAGATCATGACCTGAGCTGAATCAGACACTTGACCAACTAAGCCTCAGGTGCCCCACATTGTAATTTTTTAATGTTTATTTATTTTTGCAATACATATATAGAGAGAGACAGAGAGAGAGCACAAGAGGGGAGGGGCAGAGAGAGAAGGGGGCAGGGGATCTGAAGCAGACTCTGCGCTAACAGCCCCAGTGCAGGGTTCAACTGACTGAGCCACCCAGGCCCCCCTACATACACTGTAATTTTTAGCTCTCTGTTTCCCAAATATGTCTGTCTCACAAACTAATAAGTCAAAGGAAGTACGGAGATATTAGAAGGTGGAAAAAGGGTAAGTAACATTCACACAAGGAAGACAATTACTGTATGATCTCACTTACCTGTGGAATTTTTAAAGAGTCGAATTCACAGAAACAGAAAGTACATTGGTGGTGCCAGGGGCTGGGGGATCGAGGGAATGGGGAGATGTTGGTCAATGGATATGAACTTCCAGTTACAAGATGAAGTTCCAGGGATGTAACGTACAGCATGGTGACTGCGGTTAACACCACCAAGTAACAAGAGGTACTGTATACTTGAAGGCTGCCAAGAACAGATCTTAAATGTCTTTGCCACAAGAAATAAAATGTTAGGGGTGCCTGGGTGGCTT
This sequence comes from Hyaena hyaena, assembly GCF_003009895.1. NCBI lineage: Eukaryota > Metazoa > Chordata > Mammalia > Carnivora > Hyaenidae > Hyaena > Hyaena hyaena. Next base: position 761 of record NW_024081051.1, read on the forward strand.
AGTCGGTTAAGCGTCCGACTTCCACTTAGGTCATGATCTCGCGGTTCGTGGGTTCGAGCCCCACGTCGGGCTCTGTGCTTACTGCCAGCTCAGAGCCTGGAGCCTGTTTCAGAGTCTGTGTCTCTCTCTCTCTCTGACCTTCCCCTGCTCACGCTGTCTCTCTCTCTCCTAGAAATAAATAAAAATATTTTAAAAAGAAAGAAATAAAATGTTAACTATGGGAGCTGATGGATGTGTTAACTAACCTTACTGTGGTGATCATTTCACAATATATATGCATATGGAATCATCCCGCTGCACACCTTCAACTTCTATAACGTTATATTCCAATTATATCTCAATAAAGCTGGAAAAACAATTCATGCCATATGCCAAGGAACTTCAGAAAGCACCTTGCTGACAGTTAGGTGAACCCCTGTTATAACTGATGTCCTATCAATTTTCCAAGAAATGCTACAGCTTAGTGCAGGGGAACACAGACAGGCTCTGGAAAGAGACCAACTTTGCAGGTTAATGAGCTTTGAAACGGGGAGTATTCCCTATGCCTTTGTTTCCTCATCTATAAAATGGGAATATTGGTTCCTACTTCATTGGGTTTTTGCTTTATTTGAGTTCAAAGAGTTAACACATGTGGAGCGCCTGGTTGGCTCAGTTGGTTGAGCGTCCGACTTTGGCTCAGGTCATGATCTAGCAGTACGTGGGTTCAAGCCCCGTGTCTTGAACCCCGTGTCTTCAAGCCTGTCTTCAGATTCTGTGTCTCCCTTTCTCTCTGACCCTCCCCTGCTCACGCTGTCTCTCTCTCTCTTTCCCTCTCTCCTTCTCAAAAATAAATAAAACATTAAAAAAAGAGTTAACACACATAAAGTGCTTGTAAAAGTGCTGTTTCATTACAGTAAATAGTATCTATGTCAAAGATAGCTGGCAGGTGAAGACAATGAGAGAAAAATGTTATAATGCACAGGGGCAAGAAGGACCATTTGCAGCAAACTGCAAATTCCAAGAAGCTGGAATAAAGAACTAAAGCCCTGAATGCCTGAATTTCTCAATAACTAAGAAACTAACTCCAGAAACTTGTCTTTTGCTTCTTTTGCTTCAGCATCTTTTCCAAAATAGAGGAATTTACTTCCTTGCTCTTGGATTGCTAGCCTGCAGAACTATGGGACGATTCATGTGTGCTGTGTAAGCCACGCGGTGCATCCCGGTCGCGATGCCAGCGTAGGAGACAAGTAAAAGATACTATGACAGAGTTTTTTTTTCTTTCCTAGCTTTTTCCTTTCTAATCACAGTAAGACGTGGTACCAAAATGCTTACAATGACAAGGAACACCTTCTCGCCCCATCCCTCCTCTCTGTTGAGCCCAGAAGAGGCTTTTTCTTCTAAGTTTATTTATTTATTTTGAGAGAGAGAGAGAGAGAGCATGCATGCATGAACAGGCAGATGGAGGAGGATCAGAGAGAGAGAGAGAGAGAGAGAGAATCCCAACCAGGTTCTGCACTGTTAGGGAGCCGGATCTGGGGCTTGATGTGGGGCTCGAACTCATCAACCCTGAGATCATGACCTGAGCCAAAACCAAGAGTCAGACACTTATCTGACTGAGCCATGCAGGCGTCCGCAGAAAAAGCCTTTTAAAGGACTCTTATATGGTCACCTCTTCAAAGCCCTTCCCAGCTTCCTAGAAATGAGCTGCTGGGTTTCTTCTTTTTACTCAGATTACTCTGATATGGACGCTCCCCTTTGCGGCGGCACATGAAACTCCTATGCAATGTCTGGGTGTAATGGGCGAGGGTTTGTTCTGTGCTTGAACTACTCCAAGTCAGCCTCCTTTGGAAAGAGGTTTTTCGGTTTTTTGGTTTTTGTTTTAGAAGCCTATTTCACACAGAGGCGCTGCGGCCAAGTGCAAATAGCAGAGGCTTCATGCTCAGGCCCACTCGACCCCTTAATCTATCTGCCACTTAGCCAGGCTACTTCAGTGCCTTGTTCATGGTTACCCTATTTTCACAATGGATGTAGGCGACTACTATCTCAAATTACTAAACTCAATGCTCCTCCTTTCTTTTTCTCTTCATTATTGCATTATGAGATACAAAGCAAGCACAGAGCTGTGTGTCCAGGATATATGTGAGTCTAAAGTAACCACTAGCCAAGTCAGAAGAACGAGCACTGCCCTGATATTCAACATCACCAGCCACTAATAGGATGCAGACTAGGGCCGTGACGACCTATCACTGCACACCCTGTCAAAACAACTCAAATTGAAAATAATGGCCAGGGTGCCTGGGGGGCTTAGTTGGTTAAGCGTCCAACTCTTGATTTCAGCTCAAGTCATGGTCTCACGGTTGTGAGATGGGGCCTCATGTCGGGCTCCGTGCTGAGCATGGAGCCTGATTGGGATTCTCTCTCTGCCCTCCCTCCTTTCTCTCTCTCTCAAAATAAATTTTAAAAATAAACCTTAAAATACATAAATACGTAACTAAATAAATACAAAAATAAAAACAATGGCAATACCAAATGCTAGCAAGGATGCAGACACTAGATTCCCACACACTGCTAGTAGGAATTCTTTGTGTATATATTTACCACCTCTCCATGCTTCCCTAAAAACATAGTGTATTGTTTTGCCTAATTTAAACTTTACACAAATGGAAGGCATGGCATGGAATCATTTGAATTTGTTTTTTTTTACTTAACATCGCGTTTGCGGTTTTCATCCATAACATGGGGGGCTGTAGACCCGTATCATCAAACGAATATGCCACCATTTATTTGTCCATTTTATTGCAGCTGGCTTTTGGGGTTGTTTCTAGTTTGGGCCTGTTATGAGCAATGCTGTCATAACATTCTTATATCCTGGTGCCCCTATGTACGCGTTTTGCTAGAGAATATACCCAGGAAAGCAACGGCAGGGTCCTGGGGTACGTTTATTTTTGACCTGACAGGAGAATGGTAAACTATTCTCCAAAGAGTTGTACCACTTTTCACTCCCATCAGCTGTAGGATGAGTTCTTGCTGCTCTTTGTGAGTACTAAAAGACAGATTTTAGCCATTCTGGTGGCTGCATAATTGTGTCTCATTGCAGCTGTAACTCGCATCTCCCTGACATTCTTCAGTTGAGTGTTATTTCACTTATTGGCCACTTGGATTTTCTCTGTCATGAAGTGTCTGCTCAAGTTTTTGCTTCTTTTCTACTGTGTATCTTTTCCTTACGCATTCGTGGGAATCCTTACAAATTCTGAATACTAACCTTTTGTCCGGGGCTTGTCTTTTCTCTTTTTCCTGTTTTCCCTCCCGGACTCAGCATGGATGACACTCCCCTTTGGGGTCAGAGGCATCCATTACCGCAGGTAAAAAGATAATCAGTACTAGAATTATTGAGAAATATACAGCTTTTGATCTCCTAAATTGATTATTGAAAACCGTATTAGTTACACCTATGTTCATAGCACCACTGTTCACAATAGGCAGAAGATGGAAGCAACCCAAGTGTCTGCAGATGGATGAGTGGATAAATAAAACATGGTGTATCCATACAATGGAATTTAATTCAGCCATAAAAAGAATGGAAATTCTGACACATTCTACAACATGGGTAAATGCTGAAGACGTTCTGCTCAATGAAACACTCTAGTTACAAAAGGACAAATACTATGAGGCACCTGGGTGGCTCAATTGGCTAAGCGTCCGACCTCTGCTCAGGTCATGATCTCGCAGTTCATGATTTCGAGCCCCGTGTCGGGCTCTGTGCTGACAGCTCAGGGCCTGGAACCTGCTTCAGAGTCTGTGTCTCCCTCTTTCTCTGCCCCTCCCCCACTTGTGCCTTGTCTCTCTCTCTCTCTCTCTCTTTCTCTCTCAAAAAGAAGCAACCATTAAAAAAGAGGACAAATACTCTATGATTCCATTTATATGAGGTATGTAGAGACAAGAAATAGAATGGTGGTTGCCAAGAGCTAGGGAGAGGGGCAAACGAGGAGTTAGTGTTTAATGGGTACAGATTTTCAGTTGGGAAAGATGATAGTTCTGGAGATGGATGGCGATGATGGGTACACAACAATGTTAATGTGCTTAGTGCCACAGAACTATACACTCAAAATGATGAGAACTGTAAACTTCATGTGTATTTTGTCACAATAAAAAAACATATCAGTGGAATCATTTTTAAAATAATCTTTTATTTATCAAGAAAGAATATCTGTGCATTAAAAAAATAGACATGTAAAAATAACTACCATTTTTACATTTCTACCACCCAGAGCCCCTCAATGTGGTCTTGAAGATCTGAAAATGGCCTTATACTGTACCCATGTTTTGTAACCTGTTTTAATATGTTTTAGTGAGTACATGATCTCTACCTTTCTACATTAGATTTCTTCCAGTTGATCTAAACATGTAGCAATTGTTTGAAAATAATGTTTTAAAACAACTGAAACCTATTTTTTTCTTTTTCTTTCTTTTTTTTTTTTTTTTAAAATCAGAAGGCAAAGTTCTGAAAAGGCCGCCCACGAGGTTTATACTTAAACAAGAGCTCAAGTGAGATCACCTAGGGGAGCACAAGAAAACCAGCGAGGGCTGAGAAGGGGAGAGGGTGGGTCGCCAGCTCCTGGCCCTACCCAGGTGAACACCTCTAGTCCCAGCACTGAAAGTGAGCCGGGGCCTGAGCCATGGCTAGCAGCCACCAATGTCATTTGTGAGTGGTTCTCATTGCTATGCTAAGAAGCTGCAGTCCCCAAGAGGGCCTCCCAGCAACAGTGAACAAGTGTGCCAGGTAACCCCCCGGCAGCAGGGACAGCTGTCGGCAGCTTCAGACTTTGCACAGCCCATCCAGACTCGTCCAGGGCCCTGGACATGTGCGCATGTTCCTGAATTCACCCCAATTTGTAAGCAAAGTGCCACCCGTCTCCAATGGGTTCTTTTAAGGGTACAATGAAAGCATCCGGAACAATGTCAAGCTCGGCTCTACAGATGTCCCTCTTCCTTCCTCTTAGGCAGGCCCATCTCTAACTCCAATTATACAGTGATTGGCAGAATGCCAGCGTCACCTCTACCAAGCATCCTATTTGCCGATAACTCAGAAGTTTACAAGAAAGAAAAAGAAACACAAGTAACCACATTGCGTGAGTGTAAGTGATGAGGTTGATTCTCCTGAACATGGCAATCTCGCTGAACATAATTCCCAACATGGAAATTTCCATACAGTTTTGAGCAATGGTGCCATCCCTGGAGAGTGCATACGGTTTTCCCACTTTGAAGATCAGCACTCGTGCAGGTGTGTAAGCTCTCATGTCTGCTATTCAGCTTTCTAAGTCCTGTTATTATGTAATTGGCCTTATGACTATCCTACCTCTTGTTGCCTAAGATGCTTTTAATTAGCTTTCAAGGTCCTCGGAAATCATTAGGTACACACACACACAAAATAGTCGATCTAGATGATAAAACTTTCATTTTTATATTTATAGTTAGCAGTTTAACCTCTTCCCGTCGCAGGCAACAAATAACATCAGTGCTTGCTGAGTAAACACCAGGTACATGCATTGATATAGGGGCTGAGATGTTACAAAGAAGAAAGCAGACATGGTCCCTTGGCTTCTGGTGTCTGCGATCTGACCAAAAAAATAAGACAGCTTCATGGTGAAATCAATAGAGATGTGGGGGAAGGGTCAAGTAGAAATATCCTTAACATTTTTTACAACGCACATAGGCATTTACAAGTCCATACTTGTAATATTTCATTAAAATATTTCATTAAATTTTTTAATATTCTTAGCATTATTCACATTTATCATGATTTCATTAAGCTTTCATTTTCCTGTTTGCTCTAAATGTTACTATGCCATATTCATTAAGTTTAAGAGATGACAAGACCAAAGTGAAATGGGTCCAAAAAAAATTAGACGACATAAGTTTTTTTGAAGGAAAGAAACCTGTCAATGACAGCATTTTTGTTTTGAACAAACTATAAACTATCGTTAAAATCTTTGCATGATAATATTCACTCGTTTAATCATTCAATGGGAACATTTCTTAGAGTGAGATGTGCAGGTTTTAGGATGCGCACTCTATGTAAAAGGAAGTGTAGGGGTGCCTAGGTGGCCCACTCAACTTTGGCTCTGGTCATGATTTTGTGGTTTGTGGGTTCAAGCCCTGTGTCAGGCTCTGTGCTGACAGCTCAGAGCCTGGAGCCTCCTTTGAATTCTGTGTCTCCCTCTCTCTGCCCCTCTCCTGCTCCCGTTCTGTTTCTTTCTTTCTCTCTCAAAAATAAATAAACATTAAAAAGTAAAAAAAAAAAAATGTTGAAAGAAAATGTATGTAAAAGGTCATGTGACTTCTCTAAACTCTCACCATGAGTCATAAAAGCAGAAATCAAGTGTCCAAACTCTTAGTCTTTTGCTGTGTCCACTTGACACTATGTCCACTTATTTCAAAACATAGCTATTTCAATGCATTTCCAAGTTCTTTTCATAGCTTATTAATTATGCTTACAATGGCTCAGGAAAATGTCTTTATTTATATGCCCATGCTTTCTCAAAGGATGTAGACATTCATACAACTTCAGAGCTGGAAGGGATCTTTGAGATCTAGTCCAACATACTCATTTTATAGATGAAGACTCTGAGGCCCACAGGTTAAGCAGCAAGAACAACAAGACAAAAATGGATTCCATGAGGAAAGTTTAAAGCCGCGGAAATTGTTTCCTCCAAAAGGATAATTTAATAATGACCTTTGAGTGTGAGAATTATGATTCGAGATAAGGAAGTTGTTTGTTTGTTTTTTTGTTTTTTACTTCTCTTTTTCATTACCAAAAACAAAACAAGAAGAAATGAGTTTTGATTACAGTGAGTGAAAACAATGAGGCTGACTATAAAAAAAGAATTTCTGGCAGTCAGGATAATCAAAACCTGAGATAGGACACCTAGAGATATAATTTACATAATCTACATTTCACCCACCTAAAGTGCAAAATTTGTGGGGCACTTGAGTGACTCAGTCAGTTAAGCGTCCGGCTCTTGATTTCGGCTCAGGTCATGATCTCAGGATCATGGGATTGAGCCCTATGTGGAGCTCCATGCTGGACATGGAGCCTGCTTGGGATTCTCTCTTTCCCTCTCTCTCTCTCTGCCCCTCCCCAACTTGTTCTCTCTCTCTTCCTCTTTCTCTCTCAAAAAAAATTTTAAGTGCACATTTTGGTGCTTTTTAGTATATTCATAGTTGTGCAACCACAAATGGAACCCGTTTTAGAACATTTTAATCAATTCAAAAAGCCCCACACACTTTATCTATCATTCCCTCTACCCCCACGCCCCCCAGCCTTAGGTAACCACTAATCTACTTTGTCTCTATGAATTGGCCTATTCTGAATATTACATGTGAATAGAATCATATAATATACGATCTTCTCTGTCTTCTTTCCATAGCAAAATGTTTTCAAAGTTCATTCTGACTGTGGCATTATCAGTACTTTGTTTCTTTTTATTGATAAATAATACTCCATTGTATGGGTATACCACATTTTGTTCATCCATTCATCGGTTGTTAGACATTTGAGGTGTTTGCACCTTTTTTGGCTTTTACGAATAATGCTGCTATGAATATTCATGTGCGAGTTTTTATGAGGACACGTGCTTTTATTTTTCCCGGGTATATACGCCTAGAAGTAGAAATGCTGGGTCAAATGGTAAGTTTTTACTTAGCTTTTCGAGGAATTGCCAGACTGTTTTCCAAATTGGCCAAACCATTATATATTCCTACCAGCAGTGAAGGAGGGCTCCGATTTCTCCACATCCTCACCAACGTTGTTATGATGACTTTTTTTTTTTAATGTTTTATTTATTTCTAGGAGAGAGAGACAGCGTGAGCAGGGGAGGGTCAGAGAGAGAGGGAGTCACAGACTGAAACAGGCTCCAGGCTCTGAGCAGGCAGTCAGCACAGAGCCAGATGTGGGGCTCGAACCCACGAACCGTGAGATCATGACCCAAGCGAAAGTCGGACGCTTAACCGACTAAGCCACCCAGGCGCCCCAGTTATGATGACTTTTTTAATGATAGTCATTTTAGTACGTGAAGTGGTATCTCATTGTGGTTTTGCTTTGTGTTTCTTTGATGACTAATGATAATGAACATCTTTCCATGTGCTAATGGTGACTTATATATCTTCTTTAGAGAAATGTCTGTTCTGGATTGCTTCAGACCTAATCCTCCATTATATAAATTATATGAGTCCTAATCAAATAAATTTGATTTTTTCAATTTTTTTTTTTAATTTGAGAGAGAGAGAGAGCACGAGCAGGGGAGAGCGGCAGAGAATCCCAAGCAGGCTCCATGCTCAGCACAGAACCCCATGTGGGGCTCAAACCCACAACCCTGGGATCATGGCCTGAGCCAAAATCAAGAGTCGAAAGCTCAACCAATTGAGCCACCCAGGCACCTGCGCCCAAATGAATTTGATTTATTCTAATTCTTTCTAGTTCTATGAATCTATGGCTTGAAGGAATGTTCATATTTTAAGTTGGATTTTTATAGAATGGAAGCTAAAGATAAAATGCTACAAAAGCTCCCCACTTCCTGCAGAGATGAACTTTTGAGTGGAGCATCATGGAGATGCATTTCAGGAAGACCCTTTGAGTGGTGAGTTCTGCAAAACAGACTCTCTGTGTTGGTGCAAAAACTGACACAGAAATGGGCCAGTGGGCAAATGTGCTTCATTTTCTGTGACACTTTGAAATTATTGCCTGAGAAAACAAACCCAGTTTTTGTCTGAATTACATTATGAGGTGATCCATCTTCAACCCCAGCTGAGAGGATAGCTGAGCTGTTTCAGTAAAAGAATGATGCAACATGAAAACATGCATCTTAAGATAAGCAATTCAGCAGGGCCTCAGTGCAAACATGTTCCTGAAGGGTCCAGCCATGGATGGGAGAAGGCAGCACTTTGCTTCCAGACCTTTCCCTTCATCTCTATAATAATTTATCATGTTGCTTCATTTAAATATGAACATTTCAAAAATATTTTCAAGGTTTTTTTTTTTTTTTTAAGTCTGTAGGCTCAACAGTCCCCAAAATAAGGCTCATGATGGTAGGAAGGAAATAAGTATGTACCCACTTGTGAGTGGGTAGATGTAAGATTTGAGAGTTAAGAGTAAAAAATTATGACCAGTTCTGGGGCAGAGGAAGGCACCACAGTTGATTGCTTGAGCACAATATGAGTTCATCGAATATTGAAGAATTGAGGACAGGAGTTTTTCTTCTTTTAAGACACTAGGCCATTTCTATTATCCATTACTAACATTATCCATCCCAAATAATGTTGTGAAGGCTATGTGAACAGTTTGAAGGATCCAAATTATTGTTAAGAAGGACTAGAAAGTTGACATTTTAAAAAGGAGAAGAAAAACAAGTCACGGAGCTTTCTGATTACTCAAGACTCTCACAGCTCATCTGTGGCTAGATATTGAGTTGGAATAAAAGGCAAACAGAGCCATAATATGCAAAATATCCACCACAGTCCTCTCCACACCTGCTTCTCTAGCCTACCTTTCTCCACCGTGATGCTTCCTATTCAACTATTTATTATTCTTCCACTTGTGCCTGCTAATGAACAAATCAATAGATACTCCCCTGAATCCAGTCTCTCATGTAGGTTTATAATGCCCAGGTTATAATGCCAACCAGGGCAGCCTAGGTCAGCCAGCACCTTCCATAAAATGAAAGGACCCCGGGGGCACCTGGGTGGCTCAGTTGGTTAAGTGTCCGACTTTGGCTCAGGTCATGATCTCATGGTTCGCAGGTTCGAGCCCCGCGTTGGACTCTGTGCTAACTGCCAGCTCAGAGCCTGGAGCCTGTTTCAGAGTCTGTGACTCCCTCTCTCTCTGACCCTCCCCTGTTCACACTGTCTCTCTCTCTCAGAAATAAATAAAACATTAAAAAATTTTAAAAAAATGAAAGGACCCCGGAACCATGACCTGAGCCAAAATCGAGAGTCGGATGCTCGACTGAGCCACCTAGGTGCGCCTGGAATTCATTCTTTTAATGTGTTCTTCATATACTTTATAATCACTTTGTTATCATTCAATCACTGACTCTTAAGCTGCAAAAGTTCAGGTGTGAGACCCTTGGTAGGATCCTTGAGTAAAAAGCCAAGAAGACACCTCACCACCATCACCCCTGCCCATGAACGTAAATATTAGGACAAACAACATGATTGTGGGAAATGAAAACAAAGAAGCAAGGAATGGAGCTGAGGAAACTTCAGGATTTACAGAGACCTTGAAAGTGCTTAGATTTCACATTTCACCAATAAAAAATATGGCCCATCCTAAAAGGTTTGAATGTGTCTTATGAAACAATTTTAAAAATGAAAAAGTTTAGTTCTAATTAATTATCCATGAAAATTAATAATGGAATATGAGATGTAGCAAAACTAGGTCACAGAGGACCGGGACAAACTAAACCAAACTTGGTAAGTTCATGTATCATGTAAGAACTTAAACTACAAACCAAACATGCCCAAAACATATTTAATAAGGAATTTCTTTTGTTTCCATAGAAATATATCTTTGTCTATTTTAGAGATGAGTTTCTCTTCTCAATATTAATTACTAGAATGGAAGTGAAATCCATAGGCAAGGAAACTAATCATACAGTTTCAAAGCTGAAGTTGGTGACACACGTGTACCCAATCTGAGTAGCCCTCAAAGGCAGGAGTTTTGAGTTCTCAAATGTCTGAGCTCCTTTTCCCTTCTATGGCTTTGGGGACAGAGGAGTTAGCCTACAATATCTGAATGCCTATCTGGCCTATAAAACTGGAATGGTGGGCGAACTGAAACAGGCCAACCGCATGACACTGCTTACCTGCAGCGGGTCACAATTGCAGTCAGATATCTCCATGGTGACCTCTCTGAGCCATGAGGCTGGAACTGTGGGATTAATATCCCACGACTGGAGCACCCACAGTGCTGAGAACAGCTTTGACTACTGTAAGTCATCCCCAAACCTCAACTTTAGATGAAAAACTTTAAGAACCTAATCCATACCGAGGGGCCAATTTGGGTGATTCTAGAGGGCAATCTTTCTGTATGAGATCCAGGAGCACCTTTTAAGCTCTCTGACCTTCCAGAGTCCCCATAGCAGCATCTACAGGAAAGGGAAAGGACAGAGAATAGTTTGCCTAGAATCATTTCTAGACAGAAACCAAGAATGAAAGAATGAGAATACCATGATTTCACACGGTTCCTTGAAACCGTGTTGTAAACTAGCTGGTGACTGCTTCCGTGTAGTTAAGAAAGCATCGCTTGAGTAGAGGTGCCCAAAAGAATGCAGACCATTGTCCTGACTATGTGTATAGCCATCCTGAAACAAGAAGAAATGAGTTTTTATTTCATGTAGGTGGTTCCGGGGAGAAACCTTTCCAGGACCCATGTATGGACACAGCTGTTTTCCCTGAACAGGATCTTTGCAGCACCCAAGTAAGACTATAATTCTCAGATCTCGTTCTGTCTCTGGCCACTGCTAATTGAGTTATTTCCTTTATAGCTAAAAGGTCCTCCTTTTTCCTACAATGGTGATACTCATGATCATTTCACCTTTTATTCACCAACTAACCAAACTTTAATCCACCAGGATTTTCTATCCTACTTTCCTATAGAAGAAGTCTTAGGTATTCGACTCTTAATTTCTCAAGCGTCTCAAAATAAGTTCTGTTTAAAATCTTTTGAGGCCCTACCTTAGGCTCCTATGTATTATGGTGGTGTTCTCTCAGGAGCTGATCACATTTTACCTTAATTTTCAGAGATCACTAGTCAATTAAATGAGGAAAAACATAATTGATTTTCATTGTGGGAAAACAAATCAAGCCCTAGTAGTAAAAAGACTACAAACTTAATGGGTTACCTTACTTAACTGCTTCTCCTAGAACTTAATCCCCTAAATATGTATAAAAAAGCCAAAATTACAAAGGAAATGATGAGATACAGGGGACATGTCGATGGCAACGCCCTTATTACATGAGGTTTAAGTTAGACCTTTCTAATCAGTTTTGCTCTATTATTTTGTTGCTTGCTTATGTGTATATATGTTAGCACATTCAAAACTCTAGTTGTGGGAGACAGCATTGTGTTAGCATCTGAGTAGGGTTAAACCATTGGAATGGAGTTATGAACTACCTCATTAAAAATACTTGGGTGACCAAATAGTAATTGTCATAAAGCTCATGCAGGGTACCCTACAGGAAATAATGCGCTCTCCTCTGTGTCTATTTCATATCCTTTTTAATGCATGTGGTTATCTGATTTCCAAAGCACACAGCAAACCAGATGATGAGCGCAGCTGACAAGCAGAGACACCCATCATTTTATGTTGGCAGCTACATTAAGTGGCAGATGACTGAAAGGAAAAATGAAAGAAAAAAAAAACCTTCAAGAAAAGCAGGCAGTGATATAAGACCTCAAATCTCAGAGACCCAGAGCAATTTCATTTCAGGATCAGCAAGCCCTAAGTGGCTTCTTCAGTCATCACCCCATTTCAACACAGTATAATAACTGGCTTAATGACCCTCATGCTGGGGCTGAGAAGATACCCTAGGGATCAAGTACAATACTCCCAATTTACAGATGAGGAAGTGGAGGCCAGAGAAGCCTTCACGGTGAGTTCAGGATCATAGCTGGCTAGTGGTGGAGCTCCCACTGGAATGAGGATCTCCTATCCCAATGCATTTTGTCATGAAAAAAATGGTTGAAGCCTCGTTGCTTAAACACAGTTGAATGAGATAATGTACAGAAGGTTAGCACTCAGACACAGAAAGAGAGCCACGTTTCGTTAGTGATTGCGAATAAAAAATCAGATCTAAAACATGGTAGAGCATTTTTAACATGAATCTTTGAAATAACTTTGCTCTTTCAGAAAAATAACTTCCATGGAACAATCCAGTCTCAGATGTTACAATATTACCTCTCCTGGAAAGGTCTTCCCTGACTACCCTTATAAACAGGACCGCTTTCGCATTCTATCTCCTTACCTTGACTTATAGCAAGCAATATTCCAGTTTTAAGCTGTGCTCTATCAAGATTTTCTGTATGAAGTTATGTTTTAAAAGATAATACTTGGCTTACAGCTGAATCCAAGCAACACAAGCCTTTTTAAAACATGATTCCACCATCATTCTTACTTTACCTGGCAGTGAGAACTCAAAACACATTCCTGCTTTGCCCCACCCCCTTTCCACATTCTTTAAAAGGGCAGATAGTGTTATCTCTCCGTCAGCATAAAGAAAGTTAACTAGATACGTATGCATATTGAGATGGAAAACAGCATCTGACTCCTCAGTATTAGTTTGAACTAGTCTTTAAATAATTATTTTCATTCCACATTAGCACGGCATTGTTTCTATGTGAGAGGTAGAGCAGTAGATTAGATTGTAAGAGAGCTGAGTAGTTGAAGAAAATTTAGATAAAACAGTATTTCCTTAGCACCAAATAAATACTACTACTCCTGAGTAGAAAAAAACATACAAATAAAAAATAACCCTTTCAAATAAAATGCTATGAGATTGACTTTTTCTTTAACATTTGTGCCCACTTGTTTCTTCCAATCAGCTTTTTACATTCATTAGTGGGTTTCTAGGTGGTAACCCCTTGCCAACCAGAGATCAACAGGGAATTTGAATTTAAGGTGACTAATAATGTTCAGTGTAGCACCATCAATTCCCTCTTGGGGTTATATTTATATTATGTACAAATTATAAACCTCCTCTGCCTGACCCCTAAGGGTTAGGATGTCTCATGGCTGAGTCCTTGACCGTCTTCTGTCTTCTCCAGGCAATGTCATCCACTTCTGCACTCTTAACTGCCATCAATGTGGTGACTCAGTTGGTATTTCCAGCTCTGTTCTTTCTGAGCTCCCGGCTCCCCACTCCAACTGCTTGTGGGACATCACCGCTTGGATGTCTACCAGGCATCTCAAACTGACCGTGAATGAAATTCACCTCTTGGTTTCTTCTTGCCAGAACTGACCCAAGACATATCCTCATTTTAGTGGCATTACCATTGCTCAGATCCAAATCCTAGCCATTCTCGACTTCTCCAACCTACTTTGAACAGAGGAAGATTCACCATGGAGCTCATGAAGCTTCAGCTTACAGACCATTCACTCGCACAGAGCCTCTCCAGGGAACCTCATTTTATATTCAATTGTTTTTTATTTATCTTACAGAAGGCCCTCAGATTGTGTTAAGTTTCAGGGGTTTTTTTGTTTTTTTTTTTAATTTGGATCTGCCTCTGCACCCTACATCCTGCTCTATTTCCAAGAGAAAAATATCTAAACCAGACCACTTGGGACACTGTTGATTCCCATAGTCCAGGCCACATTATTCTCCTGCCTAGAGTTCTGCAGTGACCTCCTAATGCTCCCCCAGCTTCCCCGCTCCCTCCTACTATTTCCTATATTGCAGCAAAATGACCTTTTATAACTGTTTAAATGTTCAATGGTCTGTTAAAACCGGTCAGACCCCTTACTTAACCCATTTCACTTAGAATAAGTCATCTTACTGAACTACCACAATGCCCCAGGTGATGTGCACCCCACTCCCCGCTTGCTTCTCAGTCTCCCTTCATGGTTTACTCCTCTCTGGCTGCACCCTGCTTTCCTCACTGGAATACACCAGACACAGTTTTGCCTCGGGGCTTTTGCACTTGCTGTTTGCTCTGGTGGAAACAGGAATTTCTCCTGTTTATTTCTTCAACTTGGCTCAACTTTCAAGTCTCAGCTCAAATATCTCTCTCAAAAGACTGTTACCCCAAAATAGCACCCAAGTCAACCCATTCTTGATCTCATTATCTTCTTTTCACTGGTCACCATAAGAATGATCTCAGCTACTAAGTTGCTGTGTTGATAATCTGACTTCTCCCAAAACATAAGCTCCTAGTCACCACTGAATCCTCATAATCAGTGCCCACTGCAGAGAAGGTACCCAACAAATATTTGCTACATGAGTGAATAAGCAAAATGTTAAGAACAAATGCTAATACAGTAAAGTGTGGCATAAAGTGATATACACATGGCGTGGGTGGAATTGAAGAGTATGAACTATATTATGAGGTTCCTTACGTTTCTACCTCATTAATTACAGAGAGCTAAAAATCTCTCTGGCAAGTAGATGCAAATTTGAGTTGTATATTGATGTCACAATTGATATTCCACTCTGAGCGTCATCATAATGCATGAGGCAAAATTTTATGTCATAGTATCCAAACTATGAGATTATTGCTATAAATAGCAAATACATGGAGAAGAAAATATATAGACTAAATCATATCTTTATCTCCCCAGTCCTTTTCCTCCCAAATAATGGTTTAGGAATGCTCAGAAGGTTTCAAGGTTATGAATGCTATCATCTATCTAGGTACTCTGCATTGAGGTAAAAATAGTGTGAAAATAGAAAAAAATAGGGGCGCCTGGGTGCTCAGTCAGTTAAGCGTCCGACTTCGGCTCAGGTCATGATCTCAGTGTTCATGGGTTCGAGCCCCGCATCGGGCTCTGTGCTGACAGCTAGCTCAGAGCCTGGAGCCTGCTTCAGATTCTGTGTCTCCCTCTCTCTCTGACCCTCCCCTGCTCACGCTGTCTGTCTCTCTCAGAAATTTAAAAAAAAAAAAAAAACATTAAAAAATTTATAAAAAGAAAATAGAAAAAAATAGTAGTTGAGTTCTAGATCAATTTCCTTCAAATCACTAAGGAAAAGCATTTTTTAAAATCACACTGTTATTGAGATATAATTCACATACCATAAGGTTCACACTTGTTAAATGTACAATTCTTTATTATATTCACAGAATTAGGCCTCCATCACCACTGTCACATTCCAGAACATTTCATCACACAAAAAAGGAACTCCATACCCATTAGAGCACTCAGGCCACCCTCCTTCCCCTCCCCTCCAGGCTTCTGACAACTACAAATCTACTTTCTATGTCTGTGGATTTGCTGCTTCTGGACATTTCACATAAATGGAACCAAAAAATAGGTGACTTTATGTGTCTGCCTTCTTTCATTTAGCATAATAATTTTAGGGTTCATCCATGTTGCAATATGCAGCAGTATTGTTTCTTTTTATTGCCAAGTTGATATACCACATTTTGTCTATCTATTCATCAGTTTATGGATATTTTAGATTGTTTCCACATTTTGGCTACTATGAATAATGTTGCTATGAACAATTCATGTACAAGTTTTTGTGTAGACATATGTTTCCATTTCTCTCCAGCACAATTGCTGAGTCAGATAGTTAACTTTCCGGGTAACTTCTGAAGAACTGCTAAACTGTCAAATTGACTGCACCATTTTAAATTTCCATCAGCAATGCAGGAGGGTTCTGTTATGAGGGGCCCAATTTCTCTACACCCTCATCAACACTTGCTATTGTCTTTTTTATTACTTCATGTATCTTCTTTGGGGAAATATCTATTCGAATGTCTGTTTTGCCTATTTATTAATTGGGTGGGGTTTTTTTGTTGTTGTTATTGAGTGTAACAGTTCTTTATATATTCTGGATACAAGTCCCTTATCAGATGTATGATTTGCAAATATTTTCTCCCATTCTATGGGTTGTCCTTTCACTTTCTTGATGGTTTCCTTTGAAGCACAAAAGTTTCTAATTTTGATGAGGTCCAATTTAACTTTTCTTGCTTTTGTCTTTTGTAATTTTGGTGCCATATCTAAGAAACCATTGTCTAATCAAAGGCCATGAAGTCTTCATCTTATGTTTTCTCCTAAGGATTTTACAGTTTTGATCTTACATTTAGGTCTATGCCCTATTTTGAGGTTTGCATATGGTATGAGGTAGCAGATCAGCTTCAGTCTTCTGCTTGTGAATATCCAGTTGTACCAGAACATTTGTTGAAAAGATTGTTCATTCACATGAATGGGCTTAGTACCTATATTTGTCAGGATTCTCCAAAGAAACAGAATCAATAGGATCCACAAAAAGACATCTATTTTAAGTAATTAGCTCATGTGATTGTGGGGGCTGGCATGTCTGAAATCCTGAGTGCAGGACAGCACGTGGAAATTTAGGCATGAGTTGATTTTGCAGGATAGAGTCTAAAATTTGCAGAGGAAGCCAAAATGTGCTTCTGTGTTGCCATCTGTCTTAAGCCAGACCTCAACTGCTTCTTCCTCTGGAAACCTGTCTTTGCTATGAAGGCCTTCCATTGGTTAGATGACACCTACCCATGTTATGGCAGGTAATCTACTTTACTTAAACTCACCGGACTATAAATGTTAATCACATCTACAAACACCTTCACGGAAACATCTAGGCTAGTGTTTGACCAACCAACTGGGCACCATAGCCAAGCCACGTTGAAACATAAAATTAACCATCATAGCACACTTGTCAAAAATCAATTGACCACAAATATAAGGCTTATTTCTGAATTCCCCTTTCAATTTCTCTGATCTTTATAAAGGCCTATTCTTATGCCAGTATCACAGTGTTGCTTTACAGTAAGCTTTAAACTCAGGGTGTGGCTCTTTCAACTTTTGTTGGGTTTGAGATTATTTTGGCTATTTGTAGTCTCTTGCAATTCATATCAATGTTAGGATCAGTTTTTTTTTTTTTTCAAATATTTTTATTTATTTCTAGGAGAGAGAGAGAGAGACAGCGTGAGCAGGGGAGGGCCAGAGAGAGAGGGAGTCACAGACTGAAACAGGCTCCAGGCTCTGAGCTGGCAGTCAGCACAGAGCCCGACGCGGGGCTCGAACCCACGAACTGCGAGATCACGACCTAAGCGGAAGTCGGACGCCTAACCGACTAAGCCACCCAGGCGCCCCAGGATCAGCTTTTTCTGAAGAAAAAGTAGTTAAAATTTTGACAGCCATTGCTTAAATCTGTAGATCAATCTGGGGAGTATCGCCATCTTACTTTTAAGTCTTCCAATCCAGGCACATAAAATGTCTTTCCATTTATTTAGGTCTTTTTAAATTTCTTAAGCCATGTTTTACAATTTTCAGTGTACAAGTCTTATAGGTTTGTTAAATCTGAGTATTTTATTTTATTATTTGATGCTACATAAGTGAGATCTTCTTAATTTCATATTTTGATTGTTGATGGCTAGTGTATGGTACATGATTTTTGTGTATTGACCTTATATCCTTCAACCTAACTGAATGCATTAATTTTTCTAACGAATAACACATTTCTAACAAATAACATTTTTGTGGATTCATCAGGATTTTCTCTGTATAAGTTCATGCCGTCTATAACTCTCTAGTCCAATGCTGAATAGAAATGGTGAGCATGGGCATTCTTGTCTTGTTCTTGATCTCAGGAAGAAAGCATTCAGTTTCCCCCCCAGTAAGTATGCTATTAGCTGTGGGTTTTTCACGAAATGGCAACCAATTTGAGGAAGCTTCCTTCTATTCCTAGTTTATTGAGTGTTTTTATCATGAAACGTTGTTGGATTTTGTCAAAGGCTTGTTCTGCATCAATTGAGATGATTATGTGGTCTTTATACTTTATTCCATTAATATAGAGTATTACATTGATCGATTATCTTACATTACACCACCTTTGCGTTTCTAGGATAAATTCCACCTAGTCATGATAATCCTTTTCATATGTTGCTGAATTCATTTCACTAGGATTTTGTTGAGAATTTTTGCATCAATATTTATATTGGTAGGCATTTTCCTTGTGATATCTTTGGTTTCGGTATCAAGTTAAAACTGGCTTCATAGAATAAGTGTTCACTCTGTTTCTGGTTTATGGAAGAGCTTAGAAAGGACAGGAATTAATTCTTCTTTAAATGTTTGGTAGAATTTACCAGTAAGGCCATATCTTTTCCTAGAATTTTATGGGAAAATTTTTTATTACTGATACAGTCTCTTTAATTGCTATATATAGGCCTATCCAGTTTTCTATTCCTTTTTTAATTCATTTTGGTAGTTGTGACTTTCTAGGATTTTCTACTAAATCCAGGTTATCTAATTTGTCAGGATATAATTGTTCATAGTGTTTCCTTTTAGTTCTTTTTATTCCTGAAAGTTTGGTAGTAATAGTCTCTTATTTTTAATTTTAGTAATTTGAGTCTTCTTTTTTTCTGGATCTAGCCAGAGATTTGTCAATTTTGTTGATCTTTTCAAAGAAACAACTTTTTTCCCTTTATTAATTTTTTAATTCTCAATTTCCCTTATATCCTTTCTTGTTTTTATTGTCTCTTCTGCTTGCTTTGGGTTTAGTTTGCTCTATCTCTAGTTTCTAAGAAACTAGGTGAGACTATTGATTTGAGCTCTCTTCTTTTTTACCAAAGATGTTTACAATTCTTAAAGTTTCCCAAGAGCACTACTCTCACTGCATCCCATAAGTTTTGGTCTCTTGTGTTTTTGTTTCCATTCATCTCAGAGTGTTTCCTAATTTTTCCTGTGATTTCTTCTTCAACACATTTGTTACTTAGAAGGATGCTAATTCCCACTTATTTGCGAATTTCTCAAATTTCCTTCTGTTCTTGATTTCTAATTTCATTTTACTGAGAACAGAGAACATATTTTATATGATTTGAGTCTTTTTAAACCTATTGAGACTTGTTTTATGGTCCAACATGTGATCTACTCTGGAGAGTGTTCCCTGTGGACCTGAGAAGAATGTGTATTCTGCTGCTGTTGGAGGGAGTGTCCTACAGATATCTGTTGGGTTTAGGTGGTGTATGTTCTTCATGTCTTCTATTTGTTTTTCATCTTCTGCCTAGTGGCCCTAGTCATTATTAAGAGCGCAGATAGAAGTCTCCAACTATTTTGTTGAACTTTTCCCTTCAATTCTGTCAAGTTTTGCTTTGGCTCTCTTTTGGGTACTGCATGGTATATCTTTTTCCATCCTTTCTTTCAACCCATTTATGTTCTAACAAAAAAAACTAAATTCTTCGGCGAAGTGTATTTTTCTTTCAGGTGTTAAAAGGCAGCAAATGATGGTTTTTAATATCCATTCACATTTAAATGAACATAATCAACATAAAAAAATAAAAGGTATTCTTCCTTCCTCCAGCTTTTAATCAGTTCTTGACTTAATGTGTAAGGATTTATTCTAGAGGATCAAATCTGGCTTACTTACCTTCTAAATGTTCACAAATCTGTTTAATGTCAAACCAGCAGGGAAAGGAAATTCCTAAGCAAGGAACACTGCTCAGGAAGTACTGTACCATGTCTCCAAATCCCTGAGAATCAAGTTGGAAAACTGGAAGCAACGGAAAGCACTATAAGGTAATTGATTCTCACTTTGTGACAAGTCATTTCCTAAATCTAAATGAACAAACTATGTAGGACACTTGTGTGTAGCTAGTTGGTTATTTTGCTCCCAAACAAAGTGGTGTTCAATAGAAATATCACGTGAACCACGAATGCTAGCCATATTTGTAATTTTTCAAAATGTTTATTTGAGAGAGAGAGAGAGAGAGAGAACGTGCATGCAGGTGGAGGAGGGGCAGAGAGAGGGAGAGACAAAATCCCAAGCAGGCTCCACGCTGTCAGTACAGAGCCCTAGTGGGGCTCAAACTCATGAACCCTGAGATCATGATCTGAGCCGAAATCAAGAGTTGGACTCATAACCAACTTAAGCCAGTCAGGTGCCCCCACATATGTAATTTTAAAGTTTCTAGGAAATCATATTTTAAAAAGTAAAAACAGGAAAACTTGTTAATATAGTTAATAATTATCATTTATTAATAAGTATAATTAACATTTTTATTTAACCCAATATGTTCTCATTTTACATCTGACCAATATAAAATTGTTAGTCATTCTTCATTTTCTACTAAGTCTGAAATTTAGTCTGCACCTTACACTTAAAGCACACCTAATTTCTAACTAGCCACATTTCAAGTGACCGATAGCCACAATGGCTAGTGGCTACCACTCTGGACAGAGAACTGTAGCATTTAAAGCTGAAAATGACCTTAAAATGCTCTATGATGATCATGACCTGAGCCAAAGTCAGATGCTTAAGCCGACTGAGCCACCTAGGCACCCCGTAAAAAATTTTTTTCTTAACATTATACATTGCTATAACATGACTGCTTTCATAATAGGAGTATAAAAATGCAGTAACCTAACAAGTAGATGTGCAATCGAATTAACAAATCTTGGAGGCTTTGATCTGCATCAGTAAGGACAGCTAACTTCATTAAGCATTTACTCTGTGCCAGCACTATGCCAGGTATTTTAACACTATGCCTTCTGTCATTTCCATTTCATAGAAGAGGAAACTGGGGCTGAGAAAGGTTAATTAACTTGGGCAAGATCATAGCATGTAAGTTGTAAAGTCATTATTTGAACTCCCATTCTGGCTGGCTCTTGGAGCCTGTGCTCCTGACTTCCAAACTCTATACCTCCTTAAAATGTATCCAACCACCTGCAGACATTCAGTGAATTTCATATATAAATCTAAGAGAGAGAGAGCGCGCAAAAGAAACTAATCCAATTCAAATTTCCCGTCTGTGTTCATTTCTACAATTTGCTGACTAGTGTGTGTAGTGCCTTTTGGGAATATGCAGGTCTCACTTGCCCCAGGCCGGCATGCTCTGACTGTAACGGACTGCCTCAGACAGGGGCTTAAAAGTCTTGGTAAAAGGCAGCTGAAGAAATGGAAACAGTTCAGCATCTTATTTTCAGTAGACAACTTTCCTCAATAGTTCTCATCTGTTCTGCTGGCTCTTACCTAAACAACAAATAGCTTCAATATTAGAAAGCATTAGAAATTTTATTTATCAGCCAAATACCTGTTAACCATACTTAAACCATCAACATACCATTTAATTCTGCATAATTGGGAGGAAAACTAACAGAAAATATGCAAATACACTTCATACATAACAAATGCAATGTGTACATCTATATCACATGTAGCTTTAAGAATAACCTGTCTACGGTCTATTTCTTATTTCACCCTAAAATCCATCTAACCAATAATAGCTGACAACTATTGAGTGCTACGGTGTCATGCTATGTGCATTTACAAAAATTATCCTAATTTCTACAACACCCTATGCAGAAGCTACTCCCCTTTTCCAGATGAGGAAACAAAAACAACTTTTTATATTGCACCATGTTAACTATGAATACAAACACCTGTAAATAATACCATAACCTCACATCTGTGTATAGTTATAGATAATACTTTCATTTCTAGTATTTAAACTGACCCTCGAAATCAGTTGTGATATAGAGAGCGCACGTGCTTACATCTACCAGCACAGGTAGGTGAGGCTCTTTTGGAGTCTCAGGCAACTTTTAAAAATTTACAGATTGTTCATTTGGGAGGATCTTATTTTCTTTACATTCAGCACCCGATAAACCAGCAATGATGGACAAGACCAAATTCTACCCCAGCTGAAAGAAGCTTTCACAGAGGTTTTATAAGCCTCACTTCTCCAGCCACTCCCATCAACACAAAACCGATAAATTCAAGAGCAGTACCCGAGGAAGAGTCTAATGCTGTCTTGCCTCCTGTATCATTACAAATAGGCCAGGCTGTGCAGTACCTTATGACAAGCAGCAAGAATCCTAAATTCCCTGGATTTCATGTCCCAGTTGAGAGAAACTTCCAGTCTTCCATTTTCCCAACCTCACCCTTTTACACAAGGGGTTGTAAATGCTCTGAGCAAATATGCCTCCAGAACTTCACGGAGGTAGTAGGGTCAGGTCTAATAAGCTGAAGCAAAAGGCATCAGGAGCTGTTCACAGTCAACTGGCCTAAAGCAATGGCAGCTAGTTGGGAGTGAGCAAGACTTCTTTCTACTCCTCCATTTTATTTCCAATTATAATTTAATGTCAGAACTTTTGTGATTAATAATATCATAACTTAACAGCCATTATTACTCCATTTTATGGATGAGAAATTGAGGCTTAAAGACATTAAGTGCTTACTCAAGTTCACATTAGGAAGAGACTAAAGTCCCCAATCCACTCAACTCAAGTTCAAGGTTCTTTACCTTCTACCATCTCATGTCCTTGGGAAATAAACCTGTATTCTTATGGACTGCCATTCTACAATATTTGAGCTACTTTCTTACGGGGAGATTGTGCTCATTAAACAAATAGGACTTTCTCCATGGGAAATAGGTTTCTAAGTGCAATACATTCCCCAAAGGCTGAACATTATGAACTCTCTAAAGTGGTAGGCCTCCTGCTGAAAACGGAGCCCCCTCTTAGGAGGTTTCCTGGACACAAGAACTGATCTCGGTGGTCAGGGGGGCTGACATCCACCCCAAGTTTACAGAAATTTCTCCCATTGGGGATCTCATTACCCTTAAAAATCTCCTTACTTCTTACTTAGAATATTAAAATAAAGCTGGGCTGACATTTCATATTGTAGCAGTTGATGTCTCGACTAACTTGTTTTATTTGTAGCCTGAATAAGTTTGTGCTTCGCCTCACCAAAAAACGAGCTCTCTGGGGCACCTGGGAAGCTCAGTCAGTTGAGCATCCAACTCTTGTTTTCTGCTTTGGTCATGATCTCACGGTTGGTGGGATAGAGCCCTGAGTGGGGCTCCGCACTGTCTGTGCGGGGCCTGCTTGGGATTCTCTCTCTCCCTCTCTCTTTGCCCCTCAGCTCACGCACTCTCTCTCCCTCGGCCCCTCTCCCCTGATTACTCTCATACTCTCTCTAAAAAAATAAAAAATAAAAAATGTAAAACATCTAAAAACACAAGCTCTATATCTTGACAAATCTGTAGACCTACGGTGCAATTTCTATTATTTAATAATTATTAAACAAATGTATGTAATCTACAGAGTCATTGCCAATAAAACACATACCACAGCAAGTGTTAAAAAGTAACTGGAGAGCAGGCCTTACCCTAAGCAGGCCTCCAGGCAATTCATCTTATTTCACTGGTAAAATAGTCATAAAATGGGTTGGGTAAGTAATTCCCAAAATCTTAATAACCTTAGGTGAGGAAAATGCCTCCCAGAATCCAAATATGACCACTGCTGACATACGTGCATACATACATAACAAGCAAAAACAAAACCAAAATCAAAAGCCTACCCCAAATTAATGCACATGATGTTCTGTCTTTAAAAATATAATGTGTTGGGGCACCTGGGTGGCTCAGTCAGTTAAGCATCCGCCTTCAGCTCAGGTCATGATCTCACAGTCTGTGGGTTCCAGCCCCGCATCAGGCTCTGGGCTGACAGCTCTGAGCCTGGAGCCAGCTTGGGATTTTGTCTCCCTCTCACTCTGCCCCTCCCCAACTCGCTCTCTCTCTCTCTCTCTCTCAAAAATGAATAATTTTTTTTTAAAAAAAGAAAGAACGTGTCATAAGAACAACAAATTGTCACATCTAAGAAGCATCAATTTTTCAAAGGTAGGTCTGCAGACCTCTTGTAAAGAACTCTTACCACTATCACAGCTAAAACTTTCTAAGGGAGTTTTCTTTTTTCTCCACAAATCAGAATCCTTTAAAAGATCTCGGCTGGCAATCACAATTGCATAGCGATCTCTCCCCCCGCCCCCGGGCCTCAGCACACAGATGCTGGGCCCAGTGGCTTGGATTCTAATACAGAGCAAGGTTTAAAATCATTCACTTTAAAGTTTTAAGTGGGCTTCCAAAGAGAACGACTTCCGAGTAATCGACAGGAAATTAAATTCCCTACGGCTGCCAAAAGTGTAGTACTCTCCATCTCAGCCGATGTGGAACCTCCTCCCCACCACTGTCCTTTTGAAGCAACGATGAATTATTGTTTTCCTCACTATCACCCTTAGCCCAAAGCACTGGACACAGTAGGGGCTCAGCATAAGCGCCCCTAGATTTGAACACATCAAATCTCCTATTTTGGCAGCTCCAGGAGCTAGGGAAGATTGGGTGTATTGTCTATGCAATTGAAATCAGGTCTCTGGGTGCCCCCTCGGTACCGGTAGTCATCACTAAGCATTTAGATCAGATGCCCTACAAACCAGGATTGCTTTAGGGAGGGGTGCTCTGTCTCAGCGCCTCCCAATCATTGAAAGAACGGGACCCCAAAACAAGGAATTCAAGGAAAAAGTCTCAGATCCTGGGTGAGGAGGGGATGGAGGCATGTGTGCTACGTGTACAACTCAGGACGACCCTGGGCTGGGGAGGGCAGGGGAGGGAGAGCCCAGGGCTGAGTAACACCCCTCCCGGACAAGCCGAAGGTGTGAGTCACCGGTGAGCGCGGCGGGAGGAAGGGGTGGCCTGAGTCATAGCCCCGGGGGATGTCGGAGGGTCTGACAGAGGAGCTTGTGAACCCGGGGGTGGAATTAAGTGGGAAGTGGGTGTCAAAGGAGCTTCTCCCTTGCGGGGAGTGGGGGTTTAGGGTCCCAGAGACTGAGGGGGCTGGGGTTGGGGGGCGCTCCGCAGGCCGCAGGGAGAGGCTGGGGGGCGGCTGCAGAGGAGGCCGGCCAGCGCGCGGCGCCGAAATCTCCCGCGCTCTGGAGCTGGCCCCACCTCCCCAGCCTGACCTCACGGCCCTCCGCGCGGCGCACCAGCCAGCCCCTCCCTCCCGCCACCCTCCCGACGTCACCCCGGGCCCCAGCTGGCCGGCCGAGTCCCCGCCCCGCCTCGCCCGCGACCAGCCCGGCAGCCCGCCGCGAGTCGCCAGTGACGGCACTGCAGGGTGCGTGGCCAATCGGCGCGGCCCCGGAGGAGGCGGCCTCGGCCCCGCCTCCCGCGCCCAGAGCCAATGAGGCGCCGGAGCTGGGGGCCGCGACGGGGTGAGGGGTCACGAGTCCCCGCCCCATCCTCCCCTTTCCCCTTTGCCCCGCCCTTTCCCGCCCGGCACCCCCCCGCTCCCCCTCCCCAGCCCCGCGCCGCCGCTGGTGCAGGTCCCCGTGCTGGGCCCGCCCCCATCCCTCCCGCCGGCCCGCCAGCGCGCCTCACGGCTCCCGTCTCCCCTCCCTCCTTCTCTCTCACACGCCTAGCGCAATGGCGGCGGCCGCGGCGGAGCAGCAACAGTTCTACCTGCTCCTGGGAAACCTGCTCAGCCCCGACAATGTGGTCCGGAAACAGGCAGAGGTAACCGAGCTCGTCGCCCCTGACTCCGCGCCCCGGCCGGCGCGCCGGCCTGCCCCCCGACGCCGCCCCGCCGGGCCTCGGCCGCTCAGCCGTGGCCGCGCAGGCCGGGCCGGGCGGCGGCCGCGTAGCCCACGTGTGAGGCGGCCCGCGGCTCCCGGCCGTGCCCCCGGGCCCTTCCGGCCCTTGTTGCCGCGGCGCCCGGGGCCAGTGGCCTCCCCGCCACCCCTCGCACACACGTGCGGCCGCCCCTGACACGCTGCCCCCGCTCAGACGGGGAAGCCGGGCGGCGGGGAGGGATGGGGGGTGTGGGGCGGGCCACGGGGGCTCCCCTCGCCCCTTTCCCGCGCTCTCCCAGTGGGAGCCTTCCCCCGCCCTTCCAGCCTCGGTGTCCACCCAGCCTCGCCCTCCTGGGCCCCCAAACCCTGCCCGCTACCTGACCCGTCACCCCCGCCTCTTTGCTGTCCCCTCATTCTTCACCCTCCCTCCCCCAGCCCCTGCTTCTGAGACGTGTGTCTTGCCCCCTTCTTGACTTTCCACTTACTCCATCTAGTCCTCTTTCTTCGTCCGGCTCCTGACATCGGAAGCTGGATTCCCCTCCTCCCCCGTCCCCCGCCACAATTTTGTAAAGTTGCCTTTAGGGCTTCTTTCGAAGCCGCTTCCACCTTCACTTTATTCTTCCTTTGGCCACATTTTCTTTGATCTCTAGAGATTTGTGGTCTCATCACTGCGATGTCCTGGGACTTCCGTTGTTTAAGTGGGCCACTGCCACCATATGTTTAAGTCTTTAATTTCATTAAATCTAACCTGAATTCCATCCCCCCCCCAACCACCTCTAACTTGTGTGTGGCCTCCCAAATGTGGAGCTGTGGATATATTTTTCACGAGACCCTGTTTCCGATGTACGTGCAAGTTCCTTTACCAAGTAGAAGTAAGACCCACTTGAGGAGGAGGAGAGGAGACTGTTAGCGCTGTCAGTGTGGAGACCACGGCACACACGTGAGACACTGTAAGGAAGGGTAGAAACTTCCCAGGCTCTTCTAGGTGCATTGGAAGAACCGTCTTCCAACTTGATTAGTATGTGCAGTTCTCTGCTACCATGTGATTGAAGGTTTTCATAAGATTCAGCGAAGGATGTTCAGCCAGATATTTTTAGGGAGCAAAATTGATTTTACAGTGTAGCTAACAAAATTGGGGGGCGGGCCCTCTTCTGGGCTCATGGGTTTCGTAGCTATCTTTAGAATCACAATGTTGTCAACACTTACTTTGAATAGATTAGGATATGCAGGTTACGCTTAGCGGTTTTATAATACTGGAAGGAAATACGCTGGAAGTTCAGTTCTGTGTGAGAACGCGCTCTAAACAACTATTTAGTGATTTTTTTGCTTCGGGTGTTAGACACGTACTATGTGTTCAGGGTAAACACTTAAACAGTGCATAGTTTTTTTTCTCCCATTCCCCAAAGGTAACCACTTTGAAGTGACTTGTGGGTCATCCCTGAAAATCTCTTCATAACTGTAAATGTTTACATTCAGTTTTACATGCATGGGCCTGTAATACACATACACACGTAATTCACATGTTGTGAACCTGGATTTTTCACTCAGTATATTTCACATTGCCACATCCGAGATTTTGTTAAAGCAGCTGTGTAGTAGTCCATCACATGAAGGTGTAATTTATTCAGCCAACCCACCTATGAATGGACATTAAAGTTTCTAGTGTCCTTTTAAAAATAAGAGTACATGCACACCTATCTTTTCAGACTTTGCCAGGTTTATTTGGAACACTTAAAAGTAGTATTTGTCCTTGGAAGTACAGTGCATTTATTACTTGCATCAATTTGCACTCCTATCGGTGGGACGTGATGGTGCCTGTGAAAACATTTTAATGCATTCTGCTAACTCTGGGGGTAATTTTTCACCAAAATAAATTCTTAATCCCAACCCATAATAGAAATTGCCATGTGTTACAAAGCAGAACAGCATTGTAATTAGTAAGCTAGTTTAATTCTCCCTCTTCCCTCCAGTTGCTTAAGTCTCTATTGTCAGGCCTAGTGGGGATTCTCTCTTCTATTGAACGAAATACCAGTGTCTGGTTCAGCTTGAATTCCAATTGGTGCCTGTTGTAAATCTTTTATCACTTCCATCACTTTGGGGATAGTTAGCAGCATTCAGCACATTTTCTCATAAAGAACAATTGGAAAGTATAGTTGACCCTTGAACAACTCAGAGGTTAGGGACACCAGCTCCCACCCCTCTAACACCCCCAGAACTTAACTACTAATAACCTTCTGTTGACTGGAACCTAACCAATAACATAAACAGCTAGTTAACACATATTTTGTGTATGTGTTATGCACTGTATTTTTACAACAAACTAAGAGAAAAGAAAATATTATTAAGGAAATCATACAGTGAAAAGATAAATTCTGGTACTGTACTGTGTTTATCCCCCCCAAAAAGAAATCCACTTATATAGGTGGGCCTGTACAGTTCAAACACATGTTCAAGGTTCAGCTGTACTGTTAGTCTTTTTATTCCTAGTGAAAACATTCAAATACTACATTTTTACTTTCTTTGTATATCCCAGGAATATATTGTGTGAAGTATTATAAAACAGAATATTCTTAATTTGACACCAAAAAAGGTAAATGTTAGGGAAGTTTCCTGATGCCACATAACACAAAACTTAACTGTGAAGTAGAGCTTAAGAAAGCAAAATAGTAGTTGAAAACATAAATAGCTGTACATAATGATACTTTAATGCCCCATTTTTTTGCCTTCTGAAATCAGCTCTTTATGAGTAATCAAGCCAAATTAAATTATTACAGTCTGATATGGCAAATAAGGAATTTTTTTAAACTAAAGAATTGGCAAAAGCTCGGTTAATATCTTTGTAATTTACCTAGTCAGAGTAAAAAATCCTTAGGTGACACAAATACTGAACTGTTGACTAAGGTCATGAATTCAAACATGAAATCAAGTACAGTAAAAGATTCATTGTAATATATTGTGAAATCATTGAAAGTCTTCAAAATTTTTGAGGTTTTAAAATTTCCATTGTATAAACCATTGGGTAGGCTTTAGATTATATTTCTGCTAAATCTTCAAGGATTTTTCGCTTTAACTTTATAAAAAATGTTTCTGGTGCTTGAAGAAATGATTTAAATGCCTCTACGTCTAAAAATACAATGATTAACATGAATAAGCAGTTTGAATAAATAGTTGACAAGTAGTACAAAGTTAAATTGTCCATGGCATTCATGACTAGACATTTTTATGTGACACAAGCTTAAGTATTATATTAATCATATGCTTGGATTTTATATTCTTTCTATTGACTTTGTTCTTCATTGATTCTAATATAGAACTTCATCGATGAGATTTGAATTGGAGGAGGGTAATGTATTGAAAAATATACCTGATTTTTGAGGAGCCAGGTCGTTTACTAGGTATAAGTTGTTGTACTAGGTAAAACTTGCCCCCTCTTTTCATAAACAAGGTAGGCTTGCCATAAATATTTATGGAACGAATAAAATGAGTATTTATTAGCATTTCTCCTTTGTATGGGCAGGAAAGAGGGTGGTGAAATACTTTGCATTGTGTGATTGTCCAATGGAGTTGTAGTTCTGTTTGCCACGACACTGGCAACAGTCATTGAACCTGCACGGCTGTTTATATATTCTTTATATAGATATTTCTTATATTTGCTGCACTCTGATGTGCTCAGTGCTGGGAAAACAAGGAGGAAGAGATACCATCCCTGTCTTGGTGGAACTCTGTCTGTTTAGGCTAATAACTTGCTTTTAAGGTTGTGTTCTTGCCAAACTATTATCCTTGACCGGTGTTACGGTGTAAATGTAATACTATATCTGGATTGCCACAGCGGAACCTACCAAATGGGAGAACCCTCTCTCAGGAGTCAGATGTCACTCATACCAAACTTTCTTTCCATCAACTTTTAATTCCTATGGAATAGAGTTCAGTTTTTGACTTAGCACAGTGTAACTGTCACATTAATAGTCCCAGCTGGGCAAGGTTTTCTGAGAACGATATCCTAGTAAAGAATTTTTTTTCTGAGACTTGATTTAGACCACTGGAAATTTAAGTGTTAAACATTTATGGCGGATACAGTGCATCAGGGGCTAGGCTAGGTACAAAGACTAAAAAGGCATTTTATTGTACAGTGAGAGACTATTAAGTGGAAAGGCTACACCGGTCGTTCAGTTGCATTCATAAAGATTAAGTGAGAAACCTCAAGGTACATTTCCATTTTTGCAATCATCTTATGAATATCTCTACATAAATTATCTCATTTCTGTATACATAAATTCAGACCATCTTTCCTCAGCTGTGAATGCTTGTCACAGTTTTCAGCATTGTTGTGTTTTTCTGTGCTTATGTGCTTGACAGGAACTTGAGTTTATCAGAGGATTTTGAATTCTCCTTTCCCCCAGATGTGCTTTTCACATTGAGATATGTTTGAGAAGTCTGAAAACTGTGCAACACTGCGTAAACAGAACTGGTTGGTTGGTGGAGTCAGACCCCAGGAGAGAGAGATACCCGGAAAGAACATTCAGTGCCAGGGAGATTTTGAATACAGTTGGCCTCAGAAAACCAAGAGTTCTTTCTACCATTTATTGTATGTGACCTTGGGTAGGTCATTTAACTTCGGAGCCTTTATTTCCGTATCAGTCACTAGCTCAGGGGCGCCACAGAGCACTTAATGGAAATTACAAGGTAGATGTGCGTTCGGGGAGACCCTGTGTTCCCTCCCTCTTCCTTGTCGGTTCTGTCCAGAGGAACCACATAGGTTATAGGGGTAGCGGCTGTTAGAGAGCAGTCAAGTTAAGAGTCCTTGGGAAAACAATTCCAAGTATACTTCAGTAATTTTTTCCCACAGTAAAAGACTGCTGTTGTCATAGAATTCTTTATTTTATTTTTTTAATGTTTATTTTTGAGAGAGAGAGCGTGTTTTAACATTTATTTTTGAGAGGGAGACACAGAATCCGAAGCAGGCTCCAGGCTGTGAGCTGTCAGCACAGAGCCCGACATGGGGCCTGAACTCGTGAACCGTGAGATCATGGCCTGAGCTGAAGTTGAAAGCTTAACCAGCTGAGCCACCCAGGCGCCCCTGTTACAGAATTCTTATACATGCACATGAATCTATCTTTCTCTTTAACGTACTTTTGTAGACAACATATACTTAGATCTTATATTTTGATCTCCTCTGACAGTCTGTCTTTTAGTTGTCTTTAGTTGGTGTCAACTTTTTATTGTTAACCGATTTGCTCTCATTTTACATTATTCATGAGGAAGGAAAGAAGTGCAAATGAGAGTCACAAAACTATATTTCTAGATTATTAAAACAATATTAAATTATTTTAAAGTCTCCTGGTCAACTTTCTCCTGGTCATATTCATTGATTATGTATATAATAATGGCTTTAGTATAATCCCTTGCTCGAAAGAAGAATTTGAATACTTTCTTTCCCTTTCTTGGATTTACTTCATCTGAGGTATGTTTCCGGTAGTTTGTAAGTTAATGGTAACATAAACCAATTTTACGTCATCTGATCTAGAAAATGTTGACAAGATAAGTAGTTTTCCATGATGTAAAGGGATACTGGGTAAGCACTTACTTTACAGCATGGTGGCTCAGGTCACATTTAGGAATTTTTTGGCCCTACTAGGCCTTGAGTTTTGTTGCTCGGGGAAGCAAAAGTTGGAGAAATATGCACTTACATTAGAAATATCTAAGAGCCAAATGTAGAAAGAATCTTGAAAGTCACTCCCTGGGTATCCTCTCTTTCATTACCAGGAGAAAATTTTAACACTAGACCTAGATTACATGACTTCTGATGCACAGACCTTTCCCTGTCGTGATTTCATTTCATTCTCACTGGTGTGCTTGTGACATTTTTGAACATCTTCTAACCTTTAATGTTTTTCTTTTCCCTGAAGGAAACCTATGAGAATATTCCAGGCCAGTCAAAGATCACATTCCTCTTACAGGCCATCAGAAATACAACAGCTGCTGAAGAGGTACTCTTTTAATATTTAAGAATATGACATTCTTACAAAACAAGTTTGGGTATGAGATGGTGGTCCATGTGGGTAATGAGAACTGGTGTTTACTGCATAGATGTTACCAGAATTTTGAACTTCTATTTGCTAAAAGCTACTTTGCAGTTAAATTTTTCTAAGTACTCTATTAAATAATGTCTCTTTTCCATGTCAAATGATGTGTTCAGGACATTGAAGTTAATGGTTTTTAAATAATTACATAAGAATTATTAAATTTAAGTGATTTCTGTAGCTGTAAAAAAATTTTTCTTCTTGAAACCATCCTAAAGGAGGAAATGTAATTCATTCACTGTTTTAATATGTTGCCAGATGTTTCTGAAAAACTGTGTTTTGTCTGTCTTTAAAATTCTTATGCTTATAATCATCTCTAGGTGGTGAATAAGATGTGGAAAGATGTTTAGGAACAAAGAGACACTTTGTTGAGTCCTTTATAAACTGGTTTTTAGCAAATGACCTGGTGACTGTACCAAATTCAAATGTGTTTTTCCTACCAGTTTTCTATGCATTAGCAGCTGATTTTTTTTCTTCCCAAAAGTAATATCCTTACATATGTTAAATGTTAAGTGAATATTTTCTTTATTTCAGAAAAGGTGTCAAAATATCCAAGTCTAGAAAACTAGTCCCACCTAGGAAACATAGAATTTAGAATGTGTAAAGTGAGGGGCGTCCAGCTGGCTTGGTTGATAGAGCATGCGACTCTTGATCTCAGGACCAGGAGTTTGAGCCCCACATTGGGATTAGAGGTTACTTTCAAAAAATAAAAAAGTGACAGAATTTGTAAAGTGAGACTTTTTGCTAATATTAAAACATGATGGAAATGAAGTCACACTAAACTACATATTATTACACCTGACTTCTTATAGTCAGTCGGTTTAAATTGGCAATTTAATGTTCTGTGGTATTACTTACAAAACAGTATGAAAGTGTCGCAGTTTTTAAAAATAGATGACAAAAGGTGCTTCTTCACCTTCGTAATATATTCTTTAACTGAAAATGATTGTTAAAGTATGAAGAATAAACATAAAGTAACAAATCTCCGGAAACAATTGGCTATTTTAATTCTTGAAAATCGAATCAAGTTAATTATGAAACACATTTTAAAGCCAAGAATAAATAATACTAAA
Organism: Hyaena hyaena; assembly: GCF_003009895.1. Taxonomy (NCBI): domain Eukaryota; kingdom Metazoa; phylum Chordata; class Mammalia; order Carnivora; family Hyaenidae; genus Hyaena; species Hyaena hyaena. The sequence continues at coordinate 33,969 of NW_024081051.1, forward strand.
ACTATCAAATTTTACTTTTAAAAACCTATACTGAACCCATTTTAAATCTTGAATTAGATGATGGTTATGTATGAGCTAGTCTCAATGTCTTCATTATGGTTTCATAGTTTTCAGTGTATGTGTGAGAACCGCACAAATTTTAAGCACTGTCACAGGGATTTTAACCATTTTGAATCCTTTCTAAAGCACTGAAATTTTTTAAAAGTTTGCTCTTTGCCAAAATTCAAATAAAAAGATTCAGGGGCGCCTGGGTGGCTCAGTTAAGCAGCAGCATCAAACTTGGGCTCAGGTCATGATCTCTCCAGTTTGTGGGTTTGAGCCCCCCATTGGGCTCTGTGCTGACAGCTCAGAGCCTGGAACCTGCTTCAGATTCTATGTCTCCCCCCCTGCCCCTCCCTTACTCGCGTTCTGTCTCTCTTTCAAAAAATAAACATAAAAAACCTTTTTTTAATTAAAAATTCTGTGAAAAATAACTTGAGGAAAAAATTGACACTTTTTTTTTTATATAGCTTAACTGTTTTTGTTGGTCATCATAGTCCCAAAGTAATTAGAGTGATAATGAGTAGCTGCAGCCCAGGAAAAATTGGGTTTAATAATTTTAATGACTTATTGATTTAGTATGATAAAATTTTAGAATGGTATTTGTCTTGTCGTGATAATATAAAGGAATATTATACAAAAACTGCCGAACTTAAATATATTCTATAGATTTTTAAATGGGAGAAGAATGTACACATTGAGATTGATTAGCACTTTTAGGCATTAGAACTTGTAATGTTTGTCTGGTTGAATGAAGCATAAAGCATAAACATGGATTTGATAGCATGTTGTCTCAGGTTAATGAAAGGGCTGTGATGCAGGGAGATAAGGCCTGGCTGGGATTAGGTATACTGGGATAAGAAGTAGGAAAAGAGCAGTCTAGAGTTTGCAGTTTGTGTTAATCCTATTTTTCTTCAAAAAATGTATTTTATTAAAAATAGCAATTAAAGATTAATTTATCATTGCTAAGATATATTTTTTTATTTGTGATCTGATGTGGTCAGGACTTTTCCTTAGCTATTAACAAAAAGCTTTTGGGTAGCATTTCTATATAGTAGAAAGTTTTATGTATTTTATCTTTTTAAAAATGAATCTAATAAAGTGCTTTTGAAATGAATTGTAAAAGTAGAATAGTAAAATGCACTGGTGGTGGAATGAATGTAGTTTGTTGAAAATTGGTTCTCTTGGAAGACCCCAAGTTATCGACCATATTATCCACATACAGGCTAGACAAATGGCTGCCGTTCTCCTGAGACGTCTTTTGTCCTCTGCATTTGACGAAGTCTATCCAACTCTTCCTTCTGATGTTCAGACTGCCATCAAGAGTGAACTCCTGATGATTATTCAAATGGAAACCCAGTCTAGCATGAGGAAAAAAATCTGTGATATTGCTGCAGAGCTGGCCAGGAATTTAATAGGTGTGTATGCAAATACATTCATTATTATGTTATAGAAGAAAATGAGTATATTCTTCCTTTTTTTTAAGTGGAATCTTTTTTAAAAATTTTTAAAAATGTTTATATATATTTATTTTTGAGAGAGAGAGTTGGGGAGGAGCAGAGAGAGGAGACCGAATTCCAAGCAAGCTCCGTTCTGCCAGCACAGGGCCTGAACCCACAAACTGTGAGATTATGACCTGAGCTGAAATCATGACACTAATTTTTTAATCTCCACTACCAGGAATGTAGAAATTCTTGTTCAAGTCAACTTACAGATATCAACGAATTCTTAAAAATAGGAAATGTGTTGAGGCACCTGGGTGGCTCAGTTGGTTAATCGTCTGACTTCGCTTCAGGTCATGATCTCATGGTTTATGAGCTCGAGCGCCATATCTCAAACTCATAAACCGTGAGATCATGACCTGAAGCGAAGCCTGCATTGGATCCTCTGTCTCCCTCTCTCTCTCAGAAAAGTAAATATTTTTTAAAAATAAGAAATGTGTTCAATTTTTTATTTTAAATAAGTTAACCCACTGAAAGTCTTCATTTTGAATTTTTTTTAATGTCCATTTAATTTGAGAAAGAGCAAGAGCTGAGAAGAGGCAGAGAGAGGAGAGAGAAAATCTCAAGCAGGCTCCACATTGTCAGCACAGAGCCCGACTGTGGGCTTGATCTCACCAACTGTGAGATCCTGACCTGAGCTGAAATCAAGACTCGGGACGCTTAACTCTCTGAACCACCAGGGGCCCCTTAATTTTGAAAGAAAGAAAAGGCTGGTGAACCCCCCATTGTTTTCTGGGTCTTCTGTGACCACACTTTATAAATGACATCATTTCTAATTCAAAATCACTTAATAATGTAAATGTTTCAAAGTGCTCTCCCCATTGATTTTTTTTTTTTTGAATCATGATTTTATCCCCTTCCAACCTTACGTATGATCTTTATGTTAAAAGGACTGATTTAAGGGTATTTCTTTTAATGCCAGCTCTTTAGAAATAACCACTGCCAGTATCTGTGCTTATGTAACCAAGATGCACAGTTGTTATTTACAAGATTAGAATGCCATGTTTATGGTTCAAGAACCTAATTTTATTAGGATGTTTTAAAAATACAGAGCATGTGACATTTTCTACGACTACATACTTTGAGCCTTGTGAAATGAAAGGATTCACCCTTCATTCTTTGAAGTTTTGACTTACACACTTCATGCCTGGTTTTCTTTACTTTTAGATGAGGATGGCAACAACCAGTGGCCTGAAGGTTTGAAGTTCCTTTTTGATTCAGTCAGTTCTCAAAATATGGGACTGCGGGAAGCCGCCCTTCACATTTTCTGGTACATACATTGATCTTACTTTCTTGAAAAATGTAATGTCATGGAGGTGCAAAGCACATTTTAAGGGATTATTTTAGTCTGACTTTTTAGACTTAAAGAATGCCTTTAGGTGAGCTTTTTATTTGTGTTGGAAATAAATTGAAAAATCACAAAGCTTTTAATTTCCTACTATAATCCTTTTGTACACAGTGGTTCTCTGCCATTTATTTTCTATCCTTTGTCTTTTATGATTCCAAAAAAGATGGCTTCATTTCCTTTATTTGCAGGCTGACACAGTATTAAATGTATCTTTTAGAAAGCTGCTTTAATGATGAAATCTTGAAAAAGAAAGAAAAGGCTGGTGAACCGCCATTGTTTTCTTGGTCTTCTGTGACCAAACATTATAAAATTACACTATTTTAATAAAATTCTGTATATTTATAAGCAAATGGTCTAAGTTTAAGGCTAAAAGATTACCTGCACTAAGAAAATTTTTTTTCTGGTGTTATCATACAGTTCTACATTAGAAATATAATTGAATTTATAACTTTTCAAGATTAAATACTTTTTAAAAAATGAGACACACCTTGAACATCAGAAGAGAATGAGGGTAGACATTATACCATTTTCTACTTAGTTTGTCAAATGGATCTCCTTTATATAGGTAATTGCAAGTATTGAGTGTACTTGTTAGCTACATTTCGAGCAGAGCAGAACTGGGACCACTTGGGTCACTAACTGAGCCCAGGGGCAGATCGTCAGAGGCAGCTCGGTGACTACAGCTACCATCTGCAGCCTCATACTTGCTTTTGTGCCTGCCTGCACTCCTGCACTCGGGTCAGCTTCCTACAGGGACAGGAGTGATAAGGATAAAGCACAGGGCTGGGACGGGCTGCTGAGTAGTGTGTGCGCACCTGGGTCACCTCTGCGCCCAGCATAATCCTCTCTGCTGTGTTTGTTGCCATTCACCCAGCCCCCAAAGAGGATTACTTGGAGGCTGGGTAGCTGGTGTTCAGCCTTCAGGGTTAATGCACACTTAAGTCAGGCTGATGTTTAAGGTTAGAGTAGAACATTAGATGTTCTAGCTGGCACTTTACTGAAATATGTCATTTTTAAAGAGAGCTTTGGATCTTTTTTAGGAACTTCCCTGGAATTTTTGGGAACCAACAGCAGCACTATTTAGACGTTATCAAACGGATGTTAGTTCAGTGTATGCAAGATCAGGAACATCCATCGGTAAATAATTTCAATGCCATTAATATTAACACCTCATTTAATATAAAATTTAACTTGTGAAAAGGATTTACATATTTGGAGATTATCTTTAGTTTTAATACTATAAAATACAAATACTAGTTTTACTGACGAAGAAAATTTTCATTTTAAGAAATCTTGACCTTGCATCCCTCAATAATTTCTCATGTTTTGACATGTTTTTACTGTCTTCGTATTAGATCAGGACATTATCTGCTAGAGCTACAGCTGCATTTATACTTGCAAATGAGCATAATGTTGCTCTATTCAAACATTTTGCAGACTTGTTACCTGGATTCTTACAGGTAAGAAAACAGTATAGAGTAAGTGATAATTATATCCTTTTTTGGTTTTCTGTAGTTTCAAATTCTCATCAGAATTCTCAAGTACATTTCATTTATTCAGTTATGTCGTTGGCTACTGTTTGCTAGCACGAGGCACTAGAGGGAATCTCTGTCCCCATTGAACTTAGATCTCTTGCCTTTCATAGACTCTTAGTCTCTTAAAGTACCTAGGTTAGGGTTTCTAAAGTTTTCTAAATAAATAAGTAATTTATTAAGTAATCACATAGGTTATTACCACTGAATCAGCCAAAAAGCCTATGAAATGTAATACCCATTTTACATAAGGAGAAACTAAAGAGAGGAGGATAAGAAACTTGCCCAAGGTCACAGTGTCAGTAAGTGATGGGACCATGTTTCAAACCGCAATCGGACTGTAGTCCTTCCTCTTAATCCCGGGGCTTATAATAGTTTGTACTATAAATAGTTTGTGGTTAATTGTCACTATTGGATCCCAAGGGTGTTATTATTTTAGGGATACCATCTGCCTCAATCAGAGCATAAAATATGATTGGGTAAGTTAGAACAATTACTGTCAACCTTGTTAGACCCAGAGTTTCTAACTTTGCATATTCTATTTTGAAATACTGAAATGCATAGGTAATGGACTTATATACATGCACAAGTTTTAAAAATAAAAATATATTGCTCTAAGTTATAATACAAAGAAGAAATAAGTGGCATGCTTTTTAATATATAAATGGTAGGGCATGACTATAATGAAAGACATAGTAAACTAGGTGATTTTTAATTTTTTGTTTCTTTTAGAGAGAGCATGCACAGGCAGGGAAGAGGGACAGCGGGGGAGGGGGCTGAGAATCTCAAGCAGGTTCCACACTCAGCAAGGAAGCCTGTGCAGGGCTTGATCCCATGACCCTGGGGTAATAACCTGAGCTGAAATCGAGTTGGATGCTCAACGGGCTGAGCCTCCCAGGCATCCCGAGACTAGGTGATTTTTAAGTGATCTATCCAAACTCAGTAGCTAAACATGTGGACTGATAGATATCATTGGCAAGGCAAACACCACAAATGCTGTTATTATTGATGATTTGGTTTCCAGAAATGGTAAAGTTCTGGACAGAACAAAGTATGTATTCATTCTTGATTTATACAGTATTTACGTTTGGGGGCAGAGGGAATCATGGTACATTAAAACCAGACAAAACCTAATTGTAAGTTAGGTTTTCGGTTCAGATCATTATAAATGAGTTTTTCAGTTTTAGAAGTTTGTATCTGACATTTATGATCATGTGAGATGCAAGGTAAGAAGGTCCTGTGAGTTCCTCATAGGCGTTTGTGTCACAGATGCAGGACATCTAGTAAGCCTGGTCTGTGCCCTTGCTCGGTCCATTGTGACAACCAAGAAAACTCCTGGGAGAAATAGTGTCCTGTTGAGAAACACCAGGTTAGGGAGGATTCAGAGAAGCTAAAACTGGAAAATCCTATGTGAATTGTACATGAATCAGAGTAATTTTGTAGGATTTAGTATAGAAACTTCTCTCCCAGTGCTATCAAACTGAAAAGATAGTTGAAGTCAATGACAAAAAACATTAACTTTTCCATTCTGTCATTTTAGTCATTTATTACCTAAAAATTTGGGGTTACTCAACTGTTGAAGTTTAATCTCAGATTTTCCTTCCCTTGAATTTAGAGTAAGTTAAAATGTTAGCCAAAACTTTTAGGAGTTGTCATTCTGAAATAGGCAGCAGTAGATACAGAATGTACACTTAACTACCACAGTGAGCTAGCTTGATGTCCTAGAGAAATAAGTTGAGTAATATTGGACTCTTGAAATGTACCCAAAGTCTAGTATTTATTGTATGTCTGAAAAAAGACTAGGACATGGAAGGACAGAGGAAAGGGATTCCTTCTAATTATTAAAAGAATTTCTTGACAGCCTCAAGTTTGTTGTGCTGGTTACTAGAATTCTTAGATTTAAATCTGTTTCTAGTTGACATTATCAAAAGGAAGGTGTATATGTGACCGTAGGTGAAATTTTGTTATGTAGATTGCTAAGTTGTTATTTAGCGAATAGTCTTCGATAGTGCCACTTTGTTGTCTGCCTTTTAATGTTTTAGCAGTAAGGCATCTATAAAGTGACTCTTGAACACAGACCTTTTTCCTTTTCTGTTTTATTTTTTTCCAGGCTGTGAATGATTCCTGCTACCAGAATGACGATTCGGTCTTAAAGTCCCTCGTTGAAATTGCAGATACTGTTCCAAAGTATTTGCGTCCTCATTTAGAAGCTACTTTACAGCTAAGTCTGAAGGTAAATTAAATACTTCAGTAAATGTTCTGTTATTATTTTCAGTGAATAAACTACGAAGTGTATACAAATACATTTTCTTTGTAGTTGTGTGGAGACACCAGCCTCAATAATATGCAACGCCAGCTCGCCCTTGAAGTAATCGTGACCCTCTCTGAGACGGCAGCTGCTATGTTAAGAAAACATACCAATATTGTTGCACAGACTAGTAAGTCAAAGGTCTTTAAATAATTTGTGTTCATGTGGAAAAACTGTTGGGACGGATTTGCTGAAATTTGTGTAAGCTCACAGGTTTGTTGAGAATATGATGTCCTTTCAGAACAGATGAGTCTGGAGAGATAAATCCCTGTACGTATTTATGTGCACGGTGGCCATGCTGCAGACATCTTGAAATCTCACAATAGCAGGCAAGGCTTGTGCCTGGAAACAAATCCAAAGACCTAGAAGACCTTTATGGGGAAATTGGATAACATGTTGAAAGATTTATAGAAGAACTAAATATCAGTTCTTCTGAAATTAATCTATAAATTAATACAGTTTCAGTCAGAATCCCAGTAGAGTTGGGCATGATAATATTGATCCTAAAATTCATGTGGAATAACACAGGGCCTGAAGTAGCCAAGACAATTTTGACAAACCTCTTGCCCTTTCAGCTATGATGATTAGAATTTGTTGGTGGCACGGGTGTAGACAAAGGGAATCATAGGAAACAAAAAGATCTATGAGGGGATCTACTGACGTGGAAACAAAGCTGACTTAAAAAGATAGATAATTGAAAAAAAAAAGATAATTGATCAAAGGTCATTTCTATGGCAAAAATATATTCCAACCTCAGATATCCTATAAAAGCTGATTTGGGGTTTAAACACCTAAATAATAGATCATTTTTACAAGTAAAGATTGATAATAGAAAAGTATTTTTTTAAGACTGAATTACAAACCACAGAAGCAAACATTGCTAAATATGCAAATACTAAAATAATTTTTTGACCAAATATTCCATAAGTGAAGTTAAAATATAAGGTGCAGGCTGCGGAAAAATAGCTGCAGTGCACAGAGTCAACAAAGTTTAAGTATCTAGGGAATAGACGAAGGCCTGGGAACTGGAAATTCACAAAGGAGGAATCTGAACTAGCTAATGAGCACTTCTTGGTCTCAAACACCAGTGCAGTTGTGGAGTCCCAAGTTGTCAGAAAATTTTACAGCGTCCCGAGAGTTGATGAAAGGTGTTGAGCAGACAGGACTCCTACAGCTTCAGGGCACTTCACACGTTGTGGTGAAATAAGACAGGTCTCCTTTTAAACTTCCTCTAGGAATACACGCTTGTGAGACCACTCTGCAGAGCAGTTAGTCTTTCTTAGTAATGCTGAAGGTAATCTGTAACAGTTTCATGCTCTGAAGTCACATAATTTCAAGGATATGTGTATAGGAAGCAAATTTTTTAATAGGAAGGAAATTGGAGACAATCAAAATGTCCATCGATAGAATAGCGTGTTTACGTAATGGAATACTGTGAAGTAATTAAAATGAAATCCATATGTGTTGAAAAGAAAGCAAATTGCCAGAGGATACATGTAATGTGGTACCATTTATTGTGTAAAAAACAAAATCTTGAAATAGTGCTGTATTTTGTATGTAGGGAAATCTGTAGTTCAAGTGTAAAAACAGTTTGGGAATGAGAAGCATCGGTTTTACTCAGGGCTCACCTTTGATGAGTAAAAGAGAGAGGGTAATAGGATCTAGGAAATTTGACTTTTATCCTTAGTGTTACTTCTTAAAAAGAACAAGGTCTAAAGCAAATGTGGCAATAAGGTTAAAATTTATAAACCAGATGTTTTTCTGTCTCTTAGAGGCAAAGTAAATCCTTCATTTTTTACTTCTTAAAATTCTTGCTCATAAATGGTGATATTGATAAAATAAAAAAGCTACAGTCTTCAGGTGTGAAATGATCTGCTTTAGTTCCTCAGATGTTAGCGATGATGGTTGATCTTGAAGAGGACGAGGACTGGGCGAATGCAGATGAGCTGGAAGACGATGACTTTGACAGGTAATCGCATGCGCCAGAGGCTGCGGGGAGTCTCCTTGACAGGACGGAGCGAGCTTCGGTGGTGACGAGAGTGTAGGGCTCCGGGGCCCATGTCTTCCCACTGTATTCTGTAGTCTAAAGTTAAACCTGTAAGTTGGGAACATGGTACGCTGAGGCTTTCTGTGTCAAATGGTAGAAAATACATTTTATTTATTTTTAATTAAGTAGCCAACTTTCCTACCTCATTTTACTCTGAATTTTCTTCAAGATGATTTTTTAGTCGGAGTATCTTCATATCTGTATAAAGAAGCTTTATTGTGAAAAATGCCTTTATATGCACAGACCTCACTTAGAATAGCTGTTTCCACAACGTTCCCTGCAAAATTCCCTGTTTTCCCAATTTCACTCAACTTAACCGCAGACTGGAGAGGAGACAGTGGCAGGGTTTGTGCACTAGGTTACCGTGACCCTGAAGCTACTGTTGGAGACTTAGAGGCCCTCACTAATAGAGATTCCTCTGGAAGTCCACCAAAATCTGTATTCACTTCAGTGGTGATGATGGCCTCTTCTGACATGAGTATGAGAGGTAGCACTTTAGAACTCTGTTATTTTAACTGATTCTTTCAGTGGTCCTACAGATAGATTCTCAGGGAGAATCTATGGAGAGGGGGTTTGAGTGATTTGTCCAGGGTTTGTATAGCCCATTTGTAGACTGAGGTTTAACACTATTGCTCCTACTCTTGCCAGTGTATCTTATTCTCTTTCTCAAAGAGCTGAAAGTATTGCCCAGAAAGACTGGTAGTTGGTATAAGCTACTGTAACAGGTATTCATTCAAATGAAAGACATTTGGCTTACAGAATGTACAGAGTGCCTCTTGCGGCTTAGTCTCATTATTTGAAGTGACTACTTCTGGCTTAAATGCCATTTTGAAGTATATGAAAATAATCCTTCACTGGAAATCACCTCATAGAGCTGAAGAGAAGACCAGGCTCAGATTGAGTTTCCTTTCCCTGGTTCAGTTACTGTAATGTGCTGCTCCCTGGCCTTTAATTTGTCCTGTAAAAGGCACTTACAACTATATGCCTTATGAACCTCCTTTTTCTGGGCTAGATGGATAAGATTTTATCTGTGAGTAAATAGGTCATAAATATATTCGAGATGAGTTTAGATACATTCTAAAAATCATTTATAGCTTCATCATTATAGTCTCCACTGGACAGTTGGAGAAGATCCCATGACAAATCACTGCTAATCTTACAGTTCAAAGCCAGTGGATAAGGCTCTTAGGTCCAGGTTTCTTCCATTTTCAGTGAAAACACTGGAATTGAGTCTCATCAGTGCATAAATGTTAGCTGTGCAGTTGGTACTCCTTTAAAAACAGGTAAGTTCACAGCAGAGAAGGCATCCCTGAGTCCGAGCACCGCTTTCAATGTTCTCCATTCTGTCTGTCATTGGAGTTTGAAGGATGTGTGTCCAGGAAACGAGGTAACAAGGCTCTCCTGGACCCTTGGCTCATACCCCTGAGTCTTGCGAGCATCAAAGCTAAGTGTTAGCCAGTGAGGATTGTGCTCAGGAAGAGGCAGAGAAAGAACAGAGTCCTGAAAATTAAGATAGAGACAGGACTTTATACATCATGGTGAATGAATCATGAAAATGTTATGTGTCCTCCCGCTTTTCTTGAGGATTTTTAACCCACAACTTCATACATTTGAAAGACTGCTTAAATTGGTCTTTTTCAGCCTTAGTTTCATAGCATGTTAGAAATACATGTGCATAGTGCACTGTTCTTCTGTGTGTTGAGCACGTTGATACATTCTTTGGTTTGTGTGCAGCAATGCGGTTGCTGGTGAGAGTGCTCTGGACCGAATGGCCTGTGGACTTGGTGGGAAGCTGGTGCTGCCGATGATCAAGGAACACATTATGCAGATGCTCCAAAATCGTAAGCTGTGTCTCCCTCAGATGCTAGTGTAGTGCATGTGGCTTTCTAAGTCTCAAACTGACAGATGCTTAGACTTCACCTTTCTTTGCCTTTTTATATCCAATGTTTAGCCTAATTTTTGTTTTATACTGATAAAATTCTATTTAGTCCTCTTTAGAACCATCCAGTCTTACACTAAAGAATGTTTTTTCTCACTACTGTGGATACTAAACTTCCTCTGTAGAATTGGCTTCAGTGCATAGGAAATAATTACAATACCAAGGAAAAACTAGATTTTCTCCCTAACCAGAAATATCTAGATTTTAATTTAAATAAGACATCATTATTTAATGCTTACAAATATTAGCACATTTGATTCATATGATCTTCCTTAGCCACTGTCTTTTATTTTTAAAAATACATAATCAGAAGAGGAGCCACTTCTGGGGCTCCTGGGTGGCTCAGTCGGTTGGGTATCCAACTTGGTTTTGGCTCCACGATCTCAGTGATTTCGTGGGTTCGAGCCCTACGTCGGGTATTATGTTGGAGATGCAGAGCCTACTTGGGATTTTCTCTCTCCCTCTCTCTCTGCTCCTCTCCCACTCATGCTGTCTCTGTCTCTCTTAAAAATAAACTTTGAAAAAAAAAAGAGAAGCCTCTTCTATTTCTGTTACTGTTTTAATAACAAATATTTGGTCATTTGTCAGCCTCTGTACCTGTAATTTATATCCATATCAAAAATTGTTGTATACAGGTTATATTTTTGTCTTTTTTTAAGATTTTATTCTATTTATTTACTTCTTAAAATTTATTTTTGAGAGAGAGACAGCACAAGTTGGGGGTGTGGGGGTGCAGAGAGAGAGGGAGACCTAGAATCCCAAGCAGGCTCCAGGCTCTGATCTGTCAGCACAGAGCCCGACATGGGGCTCGAACCCAAAAACTATGAGATCATGACCTGACCTGAAGTTGTTTACTTAACCAACTGAGCCACCCAGGTGCCCCTAAGATTTTATTTTTAAGTAATCTCTATATCCAGTATAGGGCTTAAACTCATCAACCCTGAGATCAAGAGTTGCACTTTCCACTGACTGAGGCTGCCAGGTACCGCATGCTTGACTTTTAAAGAAAAAAAATTCAGAAAACAGAAATATATAAACTAAAAGTCCCTTAACTTATTAGATTTAGAGGTGACCACTGTTAATTGTCCTCTGAGACTTTTCTCTGACCTCCTTCGTACATATATGCAGTTTTTAAAACAATGTGAACGTACCATACAGACCCACCATTCTTAGGCTTTTACCCCAGGGTATATCATCACCACAGAAAAGCCCCCTCATAGCATTCTATAATACCCCATTAAATGTTATTGTTTTTGTTGATACAGATAATGCTAATGCATGTACTCTTCCACAGAAATCCTGGCTTACTTGATTGGATAGTCATATCTATAGGGTACATTACAAGAGATGCACTTGAGGGTCAGACAATTGATTGAAGATCTTAAAGTAGTAAAGCAGAATAATAACAGCATACCAGTTTCAAATGAAAGGAACTGTTGAGAACTGTAGCCCTTTATGCAGTTTACCTAATTCTTTCTTATCCTGTAAAATTCTTCTGAAAAGGCATGGCCCAAAACAATTAACTCTTTTTAATAGTATGATTGTATATATGGGTCTTGAATAAATTATTTCCCTCCCCCTTTTTTTTTAACTGTTTATTTTGAGAGAGCATGAGCAGGGGAGGGGCAGAGAGAGGGGGAGAGAGAATCCCAGGAAGGCTATTATGCACTGACAGTACAGAGCACGTTGAGGGGCTCAATCCCACAAACTAAAAGATCATGACCTGAGGCAAAGTTCAGAGTCGGAAATTTAAGCAACTCAGCCACCCAGGCAGGCGCCCCCATTTTCCCCATTTTGTTAGCTCCTCAACTTTTTGAGGTTTTTTTCCTGTCCCCCCCCCCAAAGGAATAGAGACAGCTTCACAGATTGCTTAAGCTATAAGAGCTGCTAGAAAGAATCTAGCTTTTCCATTTTTAAAATGAAGAAAGTAGCCTACAGACATTAAAGATTGCACAGTCACTGTTCTGCCATTGGTTGATGGTGGTCTTCAGGTGGATCAGTTGTGGACGTGGTTGTGATTTGTAATTAAAGAATTTGGTTTTTAAGTTTCTGCCTGCTACAGCTTACTAGCTGGATGCAGAAGGCTTTATTATATATGGCAGTGAATTCTTAATAAAGATGTTATTATTAACTGTATGGCTTTGAGCAAATTTTCTGCATCTTAATTTCCTCGATTGTGAAAGAGGGAAGAATGATGCTTGCCACATACCCAGGCTTGGGATTATATCCAAAGATGTACCTAATGTGTGTGAAAAGTATTTTAAACAGTTGCCAGTGATATGTGTCTCCTAGTAACTTTACACATGCCCCACTTTATTTTTAAAGATAGTTCTACTGGTTTTGCTTTAAATAATAAACAGCAAAATTTAAAGGAGAAAAGCCACTTCTAAATCCTCATAGCGTACCGTCACATTCTGCTGAACATACTTTCAGGAACTCTGCCTATTAGGGATATACAGACATACCTTTTTTTTTTTTTCTCTGATCCAAATAAGGAAACCTTTCTGTATTAGTAAGTATTTATTGCATCTCTTTAAATTAGTAAATCCAGGGCGCCTGAGTGGCTCAGTCAGTTAAGTGTCTGACTTCAGCTCAGGTCACGATCTCATGGCTCATGGGTTCAAGTCCTGCGACGGGCTCTGTGCTGACAGCTCAGAGCCTGGAACCTGCTTCAGATTCTGTGTCTCCCTCTCTCTCTAATGTCTCCCTCACTCACACTCTGTCTCTCTCTCTCAAAAATAAGTAAACATTAAAAAAAATTACTAAATCCAATATGCAAAGATTAACATCTGACTTACTGCTTTCCTAGGATGATTATTCCTCATTTGAAAAATTTTGACTTAATGATATACTGAGTAATTGAAATAAATTAAAAATAAGTAATAATGTCATTATTAATAATAAAAGATTTAATACTTAATAGTAAAATTAGGAATTTTTCAGAAATTGTTGAGAGGGGTGCCTGGATGGTTCAGTCCATTAAGTGTTGACTCTTTATTTCAGCTCAGGTCATGATCTCAAAGTTGGCGTCATTAGCTTGAGCCCCATGTCAGGCTCTGTACTAAGCATGGAGCCTGCCCAAGATTCTCTCTCCCTCCCTCTTTACCCCTTCCCTGCTCCTGCAGGGTGTGCGGGAGTGCAGGTGCACTCTCAAAAAAAAAAATTCTTTATAGTGGTATGTCACAACAGAGTTCATCTTGGGCTCCCCAAAGTGAAAAATTATTAATTCTGATATAATTTTGGACTCTTCTACAACTTTAGTTAACTCTTAAGCTAGTGGTTCTCAAACTTTCTGTTTTTAAGATCCTTTACACTCTTAAAAATTACTGAAGATCCTAAAATGCTTTCATTTATGTGGGTTATATTAATGTTTGTATTATTAAAGATGAAAACAAACATTTAAAATGTTCATTTAAAGATGACAATGATAAACCCATTACACGTGAACAGAAACAACATTTTTCATAAAGAATGAGTCTTCCAAAACAAAGATATGTTAGTGAGAAGAATGTCTTAAGCATTTTTGTAAATATCTTGAAGTGTCTTAGCTGAGTTCTTATTTCTGCTGCTTCATTCAGTCTCAGTGGATCGTACATGTGTTGTAATCCCTGGGATACTCCTGGACCCTCGGAGTATGGGAGTGAAAGAATATTATCAGGACAGTAGTCCCAGGGTGCTTGGGCCTCACTTTGAGAACCTCTGCTTTACCCAGATATTAGCTTTCTGTATTTATGTATATCTTGCTTTGTTCTACAAGTTAATGTGAAACCGCTTAAAGGGAACAAATGTAACGAGCATAAATGTTTAGAAATAAGATTAAGGGAAGTTATATGTTAGAATATGGTACGAAGGTTCAGTAAAATAAATACTGCTTAGCTGATACTCTAATAGTCTAAAACCAAATAGCCATTACTGGAATACAAATAAAGTTCATCTATATTCATTTACCATATTCTTACATAAAAATTCTTTAAAAGCATCTTTTCTCTGAATCTATATTCAGTAAATAGCAGTGTACGTCACAGAATCCAGGTGTTTGTTGCTAATGGTAAATCCTAGGGGGGAAAGGCTTATTTTCAGTAGTTGGTATGAATACTAATAAGCTCTTGGCTTTCCTATTGCCTTTGCACTCCCTTTGGAATAGAAATGCTCGTCTGACACAACCATTACCACAATGAAATAGTCTAGTCAAGCACTTTTTTCCTGTCTATTTTTCAAATTAATGCATAAAAATATTTTGGTGGTCTTTTCTAAATAAGGAGAGCTTTTTTCATACTTCTAACTACCAGAATGACACGTTTATACTGGTTAACTGTTCTTTCACGTGTAATTCTTTTTTGTAGCTGACTGGAAATACCGGCATGCAGGATTAATGGCCTTATCTGCCATTGGTGAAGGCTGCCACCAGCAAATGGAAGGAATTTTAAATGAAATAGTAAATTTTGTTTTGCTTTTTCTTCAGGATCCTGTAAGTACCAGTAAATACCTGATTCATAATTATTACTATAGTTTCACATGGGAGCCCTTTACCTTTACTTATACACAGTCACCTCTTCCAGCATCCACGAGTAAGGTATGCAGCCTGTAATGCCGTGGGACAGATGGCGACAGATTTTGCACCTGGTTTCCAAAAGAAGTTTCATGAGAAGGTAAGTAACAAAGCCTCAAACACTCAAACTAAGTTTAAGATGAGGCATGGAAATGTGGCATTTCAGAATGTACACTTGCCTGATTCTGCTTTCCAGGTGATCGCGGCCCTGCTGCAGACCATGGAGGACCAGGGCAATCAGCGGGTGCAAGCCCACGCTGCTGCCGCTCTCATTAACTTCACCGAGGACTGTCCCAAATCCCTGCTTATCCCCTATTTAGACAATTTGGTGAAACATCTACATTCTATCATGGTACTTAAACTTCAAGAGGTAGGTTTTCAAGGTCTTTAAGCTCCTATTTAGAGATTAATGTAGGTTATATTCGTAAGACCTGGAGAAAGAGGATTTTCAACCTGGCCATAAAGAATAGAAAGTTAGGTTAGTCTGTTTGAAGTAGAATAATTCAGTCTTGACCAGAGAATAGGCCAATATTGGAATTGGGAAAAAGTTAAGCCTAAAAGTTAGGTAAAATCAGTGTATGAATTGCCTTGAAAACAAGGCAGTTACTTTGAATTCTGATTTGTGTAAATTTGGAAGAACCATTTTGTTTTTTCTTTTTTATTGGTTTGTTTGTTTTTTATTTCTGAGAGACAGACATCTTGAGCAGGGGAGGGTCAGAGATAGAGGGAGATAAAGAATCCAAAACAGGCTCCAGGCTCTGAGCTAGCTGTCAGCACAGAGCCCGACTTGGGGCTCGAACCCACAAACCGTGTGAACCGTGTGATCATGACCTGAGCCAAAGTCCAACGCTCTGCTGACTGAGCCACCCGGGTGCCCCAGAACCATTTTGTTCTTAACTGCTGCAAGAAATTCTGATAATGTGATTGTAGGAAATTAGCCCAGTAGCATTGTGAGGCATAAACAAAACGGGAGAAAATTTAAGACTGTCAAGATTATTTTTCACAGAGCTTGAATGGTAATAGTGGAAATTGGGGTGGGGGGGGATGATTCTAAAAGTCATTTCTCAGGAAGCAGTAACAGTTTCTGCCAGTTTGAATTGAAAAAATGAAAGAGAGGAGGGGGCGCCTGCCTGGCTCAGTCCGTTAAGTGTGTGACTCTTGGTTTTGGCTCAGGTTGTGATCTCACAATTAGTGGGTTCGAGCCCCACGTCACTGTACTGACAGAGCTGAGCCTGCGTGAGATTCTCTGTTTCCCTCTGTCCCTCCGCTGCTTGTTCTCTCCCCAACCTCGCCAAAAATAAATACACTTAAAAAAAAGATGTAAGAGAAGTAAAAATTGTTGACCATTCTGCTCACCTGTGAATGACAGAAGATGGAGATGAGAAAGAATGTCATTTTTACGAGGTTGAAATTTTAAAATCAGGCTGGGCTATCGAAATAGAAGAAGGGTTATAGTGAGAGCTTAAGAAAGAAATGCAACCTAAGAAACTGAGTGGTGTTAGTACAGCAGTGCATGAGAAAGAGAGGTTGCAAGTGAGAAAGGCAAAGATTTAGGCTCAGTTTGTTGTAAAATGAGTAAAAAGGACAAATAAACGCCTTTTTTTTAAAAAATATTCAGCAAACAAAGTTAGTGTCAAATTGCTATAAAAGTAAAGTTTCTAATGTTACTAACTTAATTCTCACACGTCAATTCATTATGAACTAGTAAGAGTTCGCGAACCACACTTTGTGTAGTCGTGTTCTAAAGGAGAATGGGATGGAGACAAAATACAGTGTCTCCGAAGGCAAAGAAAAGAAAGGGCTTTTGAAACAGGATGGATGTTCAGTGTCCAGTGACAACAGGCCAGGAAGGAACAGGAGAGGGTCTGAAGATGGGTAGACACCCCGCTCCCCAGTTGAAGGCAGATGAGTTTGTTGGTTAAATCAGGAACAGGTGGATCAAACGTGACTTTACAAGTGGGTTTGGGTAGAGGGCTGAAGTGTAAGCAAGAGTGTCTGTTGCATCCCCTTATCCCAAAGGGGCAACAGGTCAGGCTTTTTAAAGACTAAAAGGAATTGCTAAGACAGCGTGGGGAAGAGGTTAAGTATATGAGCAACTGTTGTGCCTAGAGAGGGTAGCCAGTGAGGAACAACATTCCTCTGAGATCAGAAGCAGGTCAAGACCCAAAACATGGAGCAGATGCAGAAGAAGGGAGTAAGTTACTCCCTTATGGGGCAGTGGAAGTGGCCCTGCAGGGGGAAGAGCTCTGCTCAGAGTGGCTGGAGTTGATAAGTGGGGAGTGAAACAAATCTGGGTTAGTCCCTGGGTCAGGTACTCATGAACCCTCAAGGATTAGCACATAATGTTACCGGGTGACAGCAAGAGCCCAGCTGCAAGTACCCGGTGTTTGTTACTAGCCAGGTCAGAGAACCCTGTAGGTGTTTACTGCAGGAGAAGGGGGGGCTCGTGTGTTTCACCAAGACAGTGAAATAGCTCGCTAGAGCTCTGGCTCCAGTGGGGTCGTTAGTGCTACCTTCTGGGGAGAGTCTAATGAGAAGATGAAGGAATGGGCCATGAGGGGGATTTTCTCATACTTGGGAGGACAGCACAGAGTGTACGCTAAGTACTGGGAGTAGATGAGGTAAAAGGACCGTGACACACAGATGTTAAGCTGGGGTATAAAAATTGGAAAAGGAATCAGATTTGTGCTCGAGAACTAGCTGCTTGGAGTTAAAGCAGACATGAGCAAGGAGCGTTCTGTTGACATAGGGGAGATCCTACGTCAGTAGTTCCACAGGGAATCTTTAATTTGCTCCAGAACCTCCAGTCTCCACTCTGGCTGCTGGAGCGTGGTCTCAGCTGGCTGCTGCAGAGAAGCCTGTGAGAACCTGAACAGGTATTTCTTCCAGTTTCTCGTTCGCACGATTGATTTTGTGTGTCTTCCTTCTCCCAGCTGATTCAGAAAGGCACCAAGTTAGTTCTGGAGCAAGTTGTGACATCTATCGCATCAGTTGCAGATACCGCAGAGGAAAAATTTGTCCCCTACTATGACTTATTTATGCCGTCACTAAAGCACATTGTCGAGAACGCAGTTCAGAAGGAGCTCCGACTTCTCAGAGGAAAAACGATTGAGTGCATCAGCCTCATTGGTCTAGCCGTTGGGAAGGAAAAAGTAAGTGACCTGTAGATGGCTGAATTTACTGTATGTAGTTTGGCTATGGAAGCATTGAGGGTGGTAGGAGAGGGCTTTTCCTTGATCAGTGGTTTTCCGGATGCTTGTTTTTTTCCTTCACCTTACTTGTCATTCCAGCTTTATATAGAAATTCATTTTTTCAGCATAAATATTCAGGGTTTTTTCTTAATTCATTTATGCTCTTGAAACCTCCCCCTTTTCCTACCACATGTACAGTCTATCTCCTGGGAGGCATGCGGAGTTCAAGATCCATAGGTTTAGTTTCATTCATCTAAACACGTACTTGGTAACATTTTACTTGCTTCCTTACTAATCCACAAACCATCAGGTGTCCTAAGAGAAAGCTCTATTCATATAGCTCTTCAGAAAATAATTAGCAAGGACCATTGGCACATGTATTCTTCTTCCAGCCAGCACATCAGAATGTCGAAGCTGATCCAGAAGAGGTCCCCCTGTCCTTGGCCCCTCACGCTCTGAGTCTTAGAACTGTCAGCATTAGAACCTCTCTGGTTAGTTTCCAAAACCAGCATCAGTACTAACTTTACCTTAGAAGTTATTATCTGTGGCATACTGAGAACCTAAACAATAAAACACTTCCATGTTCCTACTGTGTCTGATTTTCAAACTGTCTCTGAAACACTGCCCGTGTACACAGCAGGGATTGCCAGAACTACAAAGAGTTACCTGAAAATCCTACACTCCTAGGGAGCAATCCAAGTTTTCTTTCTGGATTTGGATTATCTTTTTACTGCTGGAAAGACATAAACTGTAGGTCAAAACTCGATGCAGTTCACTCCGACCTTCACTGGAGAATCTATTTTTCTAGAAAGAGCACTTAGTGTGTGCAGTATAGTTGAAAATATTTCAGTGTAATACTCTTGTCTTGAGGGGTTATGACCCATGTGGGAAATGTAGTAGATTTTCTTTTGGAAAGTTTTGTTATAAGAAACACAACTGGGTAGCAGTAAGCACCTCTCTGTTCTGATAGCCACGAGCAACAGTGGTGTTGATTTTCCCAAATACTTTCTTCCAGTTCATGCAGGATGCATCGGATGTGATGCAGCTTCTGTTGAAGACCCAGACAGACTTTAGCGACATGGAAGATGATGATCCCCAGGTAAAGCAGCTTTCACATGTTTGCCGTGATCCATCTAGTGTAAAGTTAAATGTACTCAAAAAAAGAAATTGAGTAGTAGTTTTCTTGAGATAACCCCTGGTTGCAGAGATGTTCTTTACTGGCTTCACTTCTCCTTCCCATGCCATCTTTTTCTCAGTCTGCTCTAGCTGCCCCTCTCCCCTGACTTCAGCTTCTAGTTTTTTGGTTTTGGGGTGGGTTGCGCTCTTAGGGTTCTGTCCTAGGCCCTCTTAGCTCGTGAGCAGTGTCATCCACACAGTGGCTTCAGTTTTCCTCTGAATGCTGTAACTGCCAGGCCTTTCTCTCAACTCAGGGTTCATTGATCCTGCACCTTACTAGACAGGTTCCACTTGGACATCTCTTGGCCCTCTTGTTGCCACGTGACTTCCCACAGACATGCTCTGCTTTTGTCATTCTGCCTGTGAGCAAACATTCATTTCACCCCTGCCCCACACAGCCTGACTAATCCTTGCTCGTATTTCAGGGCTAGTGTAAGTCTTGATAGTGGGTCCTTAGGACACTGTGTTGTAAATTATAAGTGTGTCATGGTCCTAATAGGATTTACAATGCCTAATGAGTAACAGGCACTCCATAAATAACTGCTGGGTTACATTTGGACTTTACATGGCCATGCTATAATTATTTCCCATCAACTTAAATTGATTTTTTCTTTTTTTGGCATTTGTTCATGTGTTTAGAGTAGGTGTGTATATGCACGTGAGATAGATATATTAGTAAAAAAATCACTTTCTGGATTACGGGGGTGATGAATTAGAACTAGATTCTCTGTAGGTAGTTCGCAGGTGATTAAGACTATGTAAACACAGTAGTAGAAGAGGTGTCTTAAATACACCCAGCCACTTACACAGAAAATTAAAATAGCTAGGAGAAAAGGATGTTTTGTTTGTTGGGTGTTAATAAAATAATGAATGAAATGCTAGGCAGTAGAGTTAGAATTAGATAAAATATGTTCTTGTCTTCAAAAAATGTAGGGCCTGGTTGTTAAAATGGTTAAGTGGATTTTCTTTATGTGACTCAGATGCTATTAGAGAAAATTATATATTGCTTCTTGAAAGTAAGAAAAAATAAGACACAGTTCTGGTCTTTCTCTTTTGCCTCACCTGCTCTCTGTATCCTAGGGTGGAGGTTCACAGTGATTTTGTTGTTTCTGAATGTTTTAAGTATATGACCCTAGAAAATGTACTTTGTGCTTACAGGGCTATGAATGTGAAATAAAACATTGTTGGTATGAAATAGGGAAATGACTTCTTCATGATGTCTGTTTACCCATTGTTTTAAAATCAGTTTTAATTTTTTTCCCCAGATCTCTTACATGATCTCAGCATGGGCCAGAATGTGCAAAATTCTTGGAAAAGAATTTCAGCAGTACCTTCCAGTGGTTATGGGGCCTTTGATGAAGACTGCTTCAATTAAGCCCGAAGTAGCCCTTTTAGACAGTAGGTGTTTTCATGAAGACATAACAGTTGTAAAATTCCTCTCATGTTAATTATTTTTAACATGAATTTGTTTTCTTCCATGTCAATAGCCCAAGACATGGAAAATATGAGTGATGATGACGGTTGGGAGTTTGTGAACCTTGGAGATCAGCAGAGTTTTGGTATTAAAACTGCAGGATTGGAAGAAAAGTCCACTGCTTGTCAGATGCTGGTGAGTGTGCACGCCGTGTTTGCCAGGCTCCGGCTGACAGCTTCTCAGAACACATTCACACACACGCTCCAGAGGAGTGCCTCTCGGAGTCGTTAAAGAAATTATTTGAAAGAGCAGGAATATATTCTTTAAAAAATAAAATATAGAAACATTTTGACCCAACATTTCCACTTTTGGATAAAGAGATCATGTAGGTAAACTTCCATGATCACTGCTGTTTCTAATAACAAAAATGAAAAACCTGAATGCCTGTTACTAGGAAGAGAATAATTACTGTACCCAGCAGATACAGAGCAAGACTTTTTGTCTGTTCTGTGCTTAGTGTATAGTAGATCATGACCAAGGAATATTTTTTGAATGAAAGAATGAACAGAAGTGTGCTCATGATACAGAAAACATAACTGGTATGATGTCAGTTATATTAAAAATATAAACATGGTACGGACATCAAAATGTTTACAGTAATTATCTCTTGCAGTGTTATGAGGTCTTGTGTGCAAGTTTTCTTTGAGGTTTTTTTGTTTCCTTCCCCTTAATGAGCACGTGTTAGACAAGGATAACAATACATTTTTTTAAAGGTAGAATTAAGAAATTACGATATATTACAAACTTAGCAGTGAGTAAACACAAAGTTAATGACTTGAATTTTACCTTGCATTAATAAAGCATTGTTGTATTCACCAGTTCATTTAAACTTGTATTTCTTGAATTTATTCTTATCATTATCATCAGTACTTACTTAACTATATTTTGTAAACATTTATGCCTGTAATATAATTCACAGCCATTTTGGATTTTTGTGGTATCTTCTAACTAGAGAGTAAATAGAAGTGTAACATCTCTGAACAAAATTATAAAGTCTTTTAATGTAGGGGAAGAAAGTAAAGCTTTTTTTTATTAATTTATTTATTTTGGGAGAGAGAATCCCAAACAGGCTCCATGCTGACAGCAAGACCAAAAGTCGAATGCTCCACTGACTGAGCCACCCAAGCACCCCAAGAAACGATTACTTTTAAAGTAGCATTGTTTTTGTTTCACTGCAGAAATGATTTTTTTTTAATACAAAATACCATAAGCCTGTTTGCAGATTTACAGAGTAAGTGATGTGCTACAATTAGGTTTGGGGTTTTTTATATCTTTCTAAAGTATTTTTCTTCAATTGATACATTTTGTTTGAGGTAACTCAGAGTGCTGAAACTTTTACAGAATTCTCCCACACACAATAAAAAGGTGGGGTGCTTCAGTCTTTGAATGACCACATATACTGCAGTCATTCCACGGCCCTTTTCCTTTTTGTACAGCTCTGTCTACGTGTATATTTGTATTTGCCAATACTTTTCACAGTCCTGTATGCAGCGCTCGTGTACTTTAGTCAGGGTACAACATTCTGTGCTCCTTATGACTCAGCTGTTTAATAAATGGTAATACCTAAAAACTAACATGGATCTTGATTTCTTTTCTAATATTTTGGTTTCAGGTTTGCTATGCTAAAGAGTTAAAGGAAGGCTTTGTGGAATACACTGAACAAGTTGTCAAACTGATGGTCCCTCTACTGAAATTTTATTTCCATGATGATATCCTATAATTTTTTTAATGCAAAACATTTCTAGAATTAGTTAAATTATAGCTTGAGTGTTTGACTTTGTGTTAACTGAAGTGTGCATCGTGGTGATTGTTTGCACTAACTGTAATTTAAAATTATAAACTTCATTTTTTTGCAGGTGCTTTAGTGTCATGGTTTTTGCTTGTGCCAAAAACAAGAAGAAAATGTTACCCATCTTCTGGTTGACAGCTTTCTCTGTGAACTACTGGAAGGGTGTTAAGGATTGATATTTTATTAGCAAATGTTCATTGTTGTATATTATGGCTACTTTTCTCAAATATCTGTTGGTGATATTAAAGAAACTAAGACTTTTCTTAATAGGTTAAGAGACCCACAGATAACATCTGTGGCTTAGTCCTACATTTCAAATGTGCATATCACCTTGGAGAAACCTTTCTTGATAAATCTGCATGTTAAATGTCTCCTTCCTCACATGATTGTCATAATTAATACATGTGGAAACATTTTTATGCCTTAACACGCACACACAATTTCATAGATGGGATTAAAGAAAAAGGAACAGCCCAACTGAGTGGTTGCGCCCAGACCCAAAACCAGATCTGCCTGATTCCAGAGCCTCTTTGTTTTAGTTCCTCAGGCAGCATCCTGTAGTGGCATCCTTTACAGAAGATGCCTTTTGCCCAAGAGAAATTTCCCATGATGCGAGAGGACAGAGGGACAGGATAGGGACGGGCAGCTTATCTTCAGTGAAAATTGAAAAGGCTCTGACAGGAGGAGAGCTTCGTTAGTGTTCCGAGGAGAATCGTAGCTTTGGTTGCATTTATTAGTAACATTTTAAAATTTTTATTTTTAAAGTTTATTTATTTTGAGAGAGTATGAGCAGGGGGAGGGGCACAGAAAGAGGGAGAGAGAGAATCCCAAGCAGGCCCCACGCTTTCAGTGTGGAGCCCAACATGGGGCTCAAACTCACAACTGAGATTATGACCTGAGCCAAACCGAGAGTCGGATGCTTAACCTACTGAGTGCCACCCCCGCACCAGGTGCCCCATTAGAAATATGTATTGTGTAAAGTTTTGGGATGAGAACATCTTGACATGTGCTCTAAGGGTCCCCAAACCTTTTACAATTATTTCTATGTTTGGAGGTCACATTTGAGACTCACTGCTGTATTGTAGGGGACAGAAAAGACAAGAGATAAGTCATATGGCCTAGGAGGTGTCTGCTTTTATACACACATTATATTTAACACCAGCTCCTGGACGGCAGTCTCAGATAATCTGGCCATATGACTGGCACTCAGTGAGCACTTTAACATTTACGTAAGCAAAAAGATAGGACAATCTTTTGAGGAGAGCGATTACACTAAGTGTGTCTAAAAGCAGTGATTATGTTTCCTTAACAATAAAACGTGTTCGAGTGGCAGCAGCAGAATCCATGCCTCTTCTCCTGGAATGTGCGAGAGTTCGTGGTCCTGAGTATCTCACACAGATGTGGCATTTCATGTGTGATGCTCTAATCAAAGCCATTGGCACAGAACCAGACTCCGATGTCCTCTCAGAAATAATGCATTCTTTTGCGAAGGTAAATATTTTTTTCTTTAAAGTATGTGTAATGTTGTGTGTTCATATATTAGTATTGCTAAATAAATAAAACTGGATCTTATAACAAGTGATTTTTTTATTTACTGGAAATGTTTAATTCTTTTTTATGTTAATGTTTTAGTCCACTCTTGATTAGTTGCCACCATCATTCACCTAATAATCCAACTGCAGAATCTTGGCTTGCCTCCACCTCACACCTAGTTTCTGTCCTGTTCTCTCCTAGATCCCTCTGGTCTTCATATTCCCTTATGTCTTTGTGCTGAGAGAGCCTCCTTTGGTCCGCTCCCGACGTCTCTCTCCCTTCTCTCCCTCCCAGTTCACTCTCCTTCTCTGGTGTGAGCTTGCTCTATACTTGGCCCCCCTCGTCACAGTATTCCTGGTCACCCTCATTGTTCACAGCCCCATGGTCCGCCCCCAGTTCTTCAGTACCTCTCATTTGTCCGCATTTACACTGCTACAATTCACATCTCTTCTGTTTTTCCCAAGCATGCATCCCCCTGGGCCTTTGTGCCTGTTACTTCCTCTGCCTGCAGTGCCCTCCCAGCGCACACTTGCCCTTTCTCTGCGCTGTGTGTGTGTGAGGATTGAGCTCCTCAGAAGCTGGGTAGTCGCTCCTTCCTTGAGACCTCAGCACCTCACAGTAATGCCTGGCATTTAAGGTCTGCTTAGGACATGTTTAAAGTAAAAATATTTTTTAAATTATTTTCTTTGAAGTATTGTCATTGTAACAAACATACACCAAGCAAGTGTAATCTACTCATTTAATCGTTAGTCTTCCACAGTACTGAGTTAGTTCATTTTTCTCATGCTTATGTGTTATTCTTAAGAGCATTTAACTTTTGACTCTTAAAACGCTTAAATCTCATGGGTTGCTTTCTTTCCTCAATTTCATTGTAGTGCATTGAAGTAATGGGAGATGGATGCCTTAATAATGAACATTTTGAAGAATTGGGAGGAATATTGAAAGCCAAACTCGAAGAACATTTTAAAAATCAAGAATTACGGCAAGGTAAGTTCTCCACGCTTTTATTTCTCAATGTAATCCTTGACCATTTTGGCGACCGTTTAAAAAGACATTTATTTGGGTGTGTTTTAGTTAAAAGACAAGATGAAGACTATGATGAACAGGTGGAAGAGTCACTACAAGATGAGGTAAATTATTCCCTTCAGAACTTAATTTATATGACCATTTGCATCTGGAACATTTTTAAATGCTTAAGTTTCTAATTCATTTCTGACTTGTCATTCTGATGGTAATTATCAGTAATTTTTAGCAGAAGAGTCCGACATGTGTTTCATTTACTAATTTAGAGAATAAGTAATTGAAGTTAGCTGATTTGTGTTTTGGATGCTGTGTTGAATGTTTTGCTGCAGTACCTCCCACATAACAGCACTTCTAAGTTCACTAGTGTTTCTTTTATATATGCTTCTCGGCAACTTTTCATTTGCTGGCATATTCACCACTTTAAAGATTAGCGAACTCAAAGTCAGGTGTTAAATGATTGTTTAAAGCCGCACACTGCTGAGCGTCTAGAGCTTAAGGGCAGATCTTTTTGTAACAATAGCTGTCTTTCTACCGGACCACAGAATAATGCAAATTTCCTTCTAAGTAATATATATGCAGTGGTTGAGATAAGTCTTCTCTTCCTTGCTTTGCTCAGTTCTTTCCTCATCACAGCACTTGATGCCATCAAATGTATTTCAGCTGTGTGTTTAGGGTCCGGAATGTGGCATGTAGCCATCCTTGTGGACCTGTGCTCCCATGTGCGGGTCATCCCTTTTCTGTGTGGAGTGCTCCTGTGCTAACACACAAATTGCTCCCAGGGATGAGGTGTTGTCAGTAACTGACCCCTTCATCTCTCCAGCCATCTGCTCCAAAATTAGAAACATTCTTGCAGAAAACAAAAAATACTGAAGTAAAAACACTTCTGTTTCAGAATGTGAAATGTAAGTACATTCCAGGGAAAGTCTTTGGAGGAAGTGCAGTACTCGCCGCGCTTCTCTTACTGTAGGCAGGTGAGGGACGTGACACCCGGCTGTAGAGGTGCCCT
Organism: Hyaena hyaena; assembly: GCF_003009895.1. Classification (NCBI taxonomy): domain Eukaryota; kingdom Metazoa; phylum Chordata; class Mammalia; order Carnivora; family Hyaenidae; genus Hyaena; species Hyaena hyaena. Next base: position 60,425 of record NW_024081051.1, read on the forward strand.
GGCAGGGATGAGTAGTTTAATTTTCTGCATTTCCTAGATTTTTATAAATGAACATTATTGTTAGCAGTAATAGTGGAGATACCTTTTAATACATATGGGTGTTGTGTGTGTTTTTGTTTTTAGGATGATAATGATGTTTATATTCTGACCAAAGTGTCAGACATTTTACACTCAATATTCAGTAGCTACAAGGAAAAGGTGTTACCATGGTTTGAACAGCTGCTCCCGTTAATTGTCAACCTAATTGTAAGTGTTACCTCTCTTTGGCAGTTATTTTAGATAGTTGACCAGGAATTATTTCAGTGCAGCACTTGAAAACACACTTTCAGGTTAAAATGCATCTTAGAAATCCTAAAGAGTTTCCATGATTTTATCATGTTTATTGCATTGCCCTTGATATTTTCTCATTTAATACATACTTAAAAGTGTGCTAATTAGGTTTCCTGTAGTTCCGTTAAATCAGAATGTATTACGAAGATATTGAAATGACTTTTCATTATTTCAGGTTATCTGTGCCCTGCTGAATTAACAACATAATTACATTTTTTCAGTGGATCCTACAGGACTCCCTTAAAATCCTTGTCACATAGAGCCAGCAGTCATAGATTCTGCATGATGGCTTTATGTATTTAGTTTTTAAAATACACATGAAAAGCAATCAACAGAAATTTGTCTTGCTTTGGCTTTGACTCTTGTATTTAGTAGTGCAGCACATTTTTTTTTTAATTTAGGCACATATGACTTAGCCTATTGAGTGGATGTATAAAGTTAAGATCTTCATAACTTTTATTGTTTTTTTAAATAGAGAATTATCATTGTCTTTTTTATGAAGTAAATGTGCATACGTTGCTTCTCTTGGTTCTTCTGATACATGGTGATGTCAGATTGTGGGATTTTATTTTAAAAATCATACAAAGTCTTTTAAACCTGGACTTCATTAAATCTGTGTTGTAATTTGAGGATTCACAAGATGTGATTATCACTGTGTTTTTCATTGCCTGTATCTGGAATATCCATGTAAGCTTATCACTTGCGTGAGAGCCTATAGTGATTTTTCTGACGTTCTTCATGTACTCCATTATTCAAAGCTTAAAAGATTATCTCTTTTATAGTGTCCACATAGACCATGGCCAGACAGACAGTGGGGACTGTGCATCTTTGATGATGTCATAGAACACTGTAGTCCAGCCTCTTTTAAATACGCAGAATATTTCTTAAGGCCGATGCTCCAGTATGTGTGTGATAGCAGCCCCGAAGTGAGGCAAGCAGCTGCGTATGGCCTGGGGGTCATGGCGCAGTACGGCGGAGAGAACTACCGTCCTTTCTGCACAGGTACTTTTCTACTCCTCGGCCCCAGGCATCCCTCTTAGTGCGCTCTCATTCTCTTCCACATCCCCAAACATTACGTAGCTATTTCTGCTGTATGCTTCCCTTTTGTAAACCTCTCACCTATAACACATACAAACTGACCATCTGTAGTTTCATAGAAACGGAAATGAAATCCGTGTGGAATCAGAGCCTCTCCACCCCATCCTCCAGAGTAGAGTTCATTTTGGGCTTGGGAGGTACACCCCAGCTGCAGCATAGGACTTGTAAAACATGTGGGGGTCCCTGTAAAGTTAGCACGGGAATACAGCTGGAGGCTTTTAAAAGCTTGAAGTACCCTGAGATGATCGGGAATTGAATGTTGAGTCTGCTGACCTCTTGGGCTCCCCGCTAGTAGAGCGCTGGTGCTCCTGCCCACGCTGGGGCGGTCCTCCTTTCCTTCTCTGGTCTGGCTCTGCAGCCAAGAAGATAGAATGTGCTGAATAATTCTTCACTATAATCAATAACTAGGACGAAGATAAAAAGAAATATTATATGAAAAATATTTGCTTTGCATGAAAACGTGAAGTTTTAAAAACCTGACCTTTTTGCAATTGCTTATTTTAGAAGCACTTCCACTGCTGGTAAGAGTTATTCAGTCTGCCGATTCTAAGACCAAAGAAAACGTCAATGCCACAGAGAACTGCATCTCAGCAGTGGGGAAGATTATGAAGTTCAAGCCTGACTGTGTGAACGTGGAAGAAGTCCTGCCTCACTGGTTGTCTTGGCTTCCACTACACGAGGATAAAGAAGAAGCTGTTCAGACTTTCAATTATCTGTGTGACTTGATCGAAAGGTAAGAAAAAGGACAAATAGACCTTGTTTTCTTCCTCTTTAAACAGTGTTTCCTGTGTACAGTCCCTGAGATGTATAGGTTTCTAATAACGTTGTCTTTGAAACCATATCACAATTAACCTGCCTTACAATTAGATGTAGTGTGACTTGTTCTTTATGGAATTAAATTCAACAGATGAGGCATTATAGAACATAATGTTTTAAGAAGATTCCCTTTTAGTGGTGCCTGAGTGGCTCAGTAGGTTAAGCATCCAACTCTTTTTTTTTTTTTTTTTTTAATGTTCATGGGGTGCCTGGGTGGCTCAGTTGATTGTGTTTAACTTCCACTTAGATCATGACCTCATGGTTTGGAAGTTCAAGCCCCGTGTCAGTTCTGTGCTGACAGCTCAGAGCCTGGAGCCTACTTTGGATTCTGTCTCTTCTCCAGTTTGCACTCTGTTGCTCTCTCTCTTTCTCAAAATTTTAATGTTTGTTTATTTGTGAGAGAGAGAGCATGCACGTGCAAGCAGGGGAGAGGCAGAGAGAATCCAAAGCAAGCTCCATGCTATCAGCACAATGTCCAATATGGGGCTCGAATTCATAAACCATGAGATTATGACCTGAGCCAAAGTCAGATGCTCAACTGACTGAGGCGCCCCAAGCATCTGACTTTTGATCTCAGGTAAGGTCCCCTCTCAGGATCATGAGTTCGAGTTCCACATTGGGCCCTGCACTTGGCATTGAGTCTACTTTAAAAAGAGTTTCCCTTTTAATGTTTTTGCCCAACTCATTTATCTATTGTTTATTTATTTGGCTTTAGATTTTTTTTTTTTAATCTCTGCTTTACAGAAGTAGAATTGACATGTATCGTGTATTAGTATAATGAGATCAAAGTATGTTGTTAACAACATTGTTTGACCGGTAAAATTTCTAGTGTTTTTGATTCAAAAATCAGTGATATAAGGAAAGTATTCCAGTTGGGTAATGAAGATCTGGCCTTGGGCGCAGGCATTATTAATGCTGTTTTGTGTCCATGAGTGTATCTAAGAATTGGAAGCACCTGGAGGCTAGAGAAGCTATCAAATCAAAGGCACGTTCTGTGGTGTCTGTTTTTCTGAGTCCAAGTTCTTCTAAATATTAATCAGATCGAGACTCTGTCACTATTAATTACTGCTATTATTCATGAATAACTCCAAGGGCTACAACCACTCATCTCCTGGAATTTGCAGAAATACGCCAGTGAGCATATTCCTTCATGCCTGTTTAAGTTCAAGTTCACACAAATGTATTTGAGTGTTCCTACTGAGAACTGTCATTAAGGGATGTGCTAGCCCTGGTGGAGACTACACACTCCTTATCTACTCCTGCCTTTGAAATGACCACTTCTCCATCATGATGTTCGATCATCTCTCTTGGAAAGGACTGTTGTGAAATTCTCTTAAAGACAGAGACTGGGGGGAGCCTGGGTGGCTTAGTCGGTTAAGCGTCCGACTTTCGCTTAGGTCATGATCTCGCGGTTCGTGGGTTCGAGCCCCGTGTCGGGCTCTGTGCTGACTGCCAGCTCAGAGCCTGGAGCCTGTTTCAGTCTGTGACTCCCTCTCTCTCTGACCCTCCCCTGCTCACACTGTCTCTCTCTCTCCCCTAGAAATAAATAAAACATTAAAAAAAAAAAATTAAAAAAAAAAAAAAAAGACAAAGACTGGAATTCCAGTTAAATTCACTATTATGTTTCCTTCCATTAAACTTGCCTGAAGTTTACTTCCTGGTTTACTCTTTTTTTTTTTTTTTTTTAATTTTTTTTCTTATATTTATTTATTAGGGGAGAGGGGCAGAGAGAATGGGAGACACAGAATCTGAAGCAGGCTCCAGGCTCCCAGCTGTCAGCACAGAGCCCCATGCGGGGCTCAGACTCACAAACTGCAAGATCGTGACCTGAGCCAAAGTCAGACACTCAACTGAGCCACCCAGGCACCCCCTGGCTTATTCTTAAAATGCCCAGAAATCCTTTTGAACTTCAAATTTATTTGGAAACCATTTTGCCATATATAAATAAAATTGTGTTAAGAAACTGCTATTCTTAGGGGCACCTGGCTGGCTCAGTTGGTTAAGCATCTGACTTCGGCTTGGGTCATGATCTCATGGTTCGTGAGGTCAAGCCCCACATTGGGCTCTGCTGACAGCTCAGAGCCTAGAGCCTGCTTCGGATTCTTTGTCTCCCTCTTTCTGCCCTCTTCCCCCCCTCACACTCTGTCCCTCTCTGTCTCTCAAAAATAAATAAACCTTAAAAAAAAAAAAGAAACTTATTCTTAATAATAGCTCTTTTTTTTTTTTTTTTAATCACAAATTATTTATAAAGCACTTAAAACATTCTGTTTATTGTTTGGTCCTTAAAACTAACCTGAGAGATGAGCCAAGTATTTTTCTTAATTTACATGGGAAGACACTGAAGAGCTAATAAATAAAATTAGCTGGTTTTCCTCCCACTGAATATGATTTTAATTTAATAAAGACCCTATAGCAAAATTCCATATTGGGGGAAAGATATGGGAAAGTATGAGTGCTTCAGTGATTTCTCCTTAATTTATCATTTATAATGGCTTTCTTCTCTTTGGTCAGTAATCACCCGATCGTTCTTGGACCCAACAATACCAATCTGCCCAAAATATTCAGTATAATTGCAGAAGGAGAAATGCATGAGGCAATTAAACATGAAGATCCTTGTGCCAAACGTCTGGCTAATGTAGTTCGCCAAGTACAGGTAAGCTGTTTTGCTTAAATTGGAAAAGGGGAAATAAAATAGTTTCTTGGGGAAGGTGTTTTGTTTTGTTTTCTCTTCTACAAGAAAAAAAATAGATACCCAGTGAGCTAAGGAAATACATTTTTATATTCTCTTGACTCCAAGCTTCAAATTACTTAATCTATACTCTGTTCTCATTTTTTATTAGTATTAAAACATTCGTCTTAAATTTGAGACACTGTGAACCTTCCAGTTGGTGCTTAGTGCATACTGGACTTTTGCATTGTCTGTGAAGAAAAAAGGATGAGATTTTACTGATAAATAAGTTGTCAGCTACTAAAGTTTTTTTAAGTGATTTATGCTCCCTATTCCTCTGTGTTCTTTACTTGACTGTGTCCTCTACCTAATGTAGCTTTTTCAGGTTAGATTGGATGAAGAAAACAGTGTAAATGAAATGAACGTTAAAGAAATGAACAGATTTCTTGCTTTTATGATGACACTCCTCAAACTACCTCAACAGAAAGTATTTGGCATTATTACAGTCTACCTAGTGATGATTAGCAAGATGAGTAAAATACTTCTGACGACATCTCACTGAATCTAAATTTATGAAATTGTTCTTTCCTAGACTTCTGGAGGACTGTGGACTGAGTGCATAGCACAGCTCAGTGCCGAGCAGCAGGCAGCCATTCAGGAGCTCCTGAACTCTGCTTGAAGGGCCTTAATGCCACCACCAGAAAACTAACTCCAAATAAACGTTTACCCTTTTGTTTAGGTTTCTTTGTTTTGTTTTTGAGCAAAAGAGAACGGTAGAGTTGTGTTGTGTAGGCCATCCTTCTGCAAAGCCACAACAGCAGGAAGAGAAGCACTGGGTTTCAGAGTGGTGTTCGAAAGGATTTCTGTGGTACCACTGAAGAGGTTCCCCATAGGCCCTGCAGTAGCACTGGAGAGTATTTTTCTATCGGTATAAGCCACCCACATGAAGGTGAAAGGGAAGCAAAATATTTCTCATTAGACATAAGGAAATCTAAGACAAAACAGCTTTAAGATCAGTTATTCAGCGTAGATGTGTATTAAAACAATTTGCTATACACCTAGTGTTCTGTTAATTGGAGTGTGAGTCTTCTTGTAGGGTAGAAAGCCTTCTACCCAACAAACTAGTAGATCTAAAATTAAAAAAAAAAAAGCTGAAGACAAAAACAAGCATGAAGATGTCATATTTGATGTCACTTTCGGTTTTTTCCCAAAAGGCTTATGCAGTGACTCGATCTGGAAAGCTTTCCAGCTTCCAGCCCTTGAATGTGAAGTGTCGTTGGCATGTCTGGCAGTAGTGTCTCATTGACTCCTCAATAAACAACATTGAAATACAAAAGAGATCTGTGTAAAAATTCAGTACTGTCTGGCTTTGATTCATTTAATGTTTTTAATATAAGAATAAGCTAATATTTTTTTAGAGTAGCAACTATGTCTTTGAATGTTTTCTTTTTCCCCTAATATTTTCCTTGTGCAGTTCAAACTTAAAAGCATTTAGTTTTTACCATCTTCCATTTTAATTTAAGCTAAATTATATACCTCTTCCTTCATAATTGGTATCCCTTTAAAGTTTGCAAATTTCAACCAATAGTTTTTTTTAAAACTACTGTTGTTCTGGTAGATAAAAAAGATCTGGCTTAGTATTTTCACTGCAAATTGTAATTGATATGGAGCCACATACAAATTTCAGACTTTTAATTTTATGATAAGTATTATGCCTAAAATTATTTGCTGATAAATTCAGTAAAATGTGTGACATTTTTTTCTTTGTGTGTTAACCTAGCGGTAAATGACTTGCTGTTGTTTCTTTCCATAATTTTTCTAAGGGATCTTAATAGGTTTCTGTTGAAACTTCAGTGTTAACATTTTTATAGTTTGTACTAAACTTAACCGTGATATAAAAATGAATTTTATGCATAGATCAGAATTTAAAATTAAAGATTTTTTCTTTAAGTGATTTGCATTACTTTATTAAAGTTAACTCTGAAATGGAATAGAAAGAATTAATTAAAATTAAGATGGATCACTTGGTAGCAAATATCCTTCAAATATATTTTCAGTTTTCAGCACATCGTTAGCCCAGAAGCTTCAGTATCCTGCAGAACAGCATTGAATGACTTCACCAGCACAATTCCTGCTTTCAGTGGGCACCCACTTGACTGTTTTGTAACGTGTGTGGGGTAATTCTTGGAACTACTTTATACCCTGTATCCTGTCGGAGTAAAATGTGTCAAGACAACTCCTTTGTGCTTTCTTATATAGAAGAGAGTTTGGAAAGTTGAATTGTGTACCGATTCCAATCGCAGTTTCGCTGTTGTTTTTAATTTAAATTATTACAACACTTAAAACATGTTAAAAATGTGGCATGCGTGGCTTAGTTAAAATGAAAGTTTGATAAGAAGATGGCTGCCTGGTTCTGGAGAATCTAGTGTCTGCAGAGCTCTGTGCTAAGCACTTTCGGGTAAGACTTGGAACTTCTAGTTTAAACACTAATGGGAAAGTCAGAAGATGGACAGGTGAAGAGTCAGTAGTAAGATCCCTGAGAGAAGTAAATGAATGCAAATCCATCCTCAGGCTAGAAATAGAGAAACTAGTAACTGAAACTGAATCACATTCATTGGGGAAAGGTTGGTCCTAAAGGCTGTTCTGTGCCCTGATCCGGAGACCCGGGGGTTCATAACTACTTGTAACATGTTCATGAACTAGCAGTTCTTTGGAATTCTCTAGGGGCACATTTCTATTACCTCATTTTATCTACACAAGATGAAAATTCATGTTTTTTCCATTTGTACCAACGTTAGTTCCTAGCAGCCTTACGTGTCAACCAGGAATGATATATTTAAGAATCCAAGCTACTTCTGGAGGAAAACCGTGTGTGGCTCTTACGTTTTGCGGGTATTTTGTAACAGAGGATTAAGTTACTGCACAAGTGTTAGAAATTTGTAGCAAAATTTATTTGGAGTATTTTTTTAATGCTGTAAATTTTTAAAAAAGTAAATTGTCTTAAAGCTAATTTGACACATCATAACTCTGGAGTTGTAGTTTGGCTAACAGAGCCCCCACTAAATACGTACGCAAATAAACATTCTTGATGCACCTGGTCTCATAGTAAATAAGGGGGGGTGCATATTAATAGTGGTGTGAGCATTATATTTTTATTATGGAATTTTAAGCAATTTGAAAGCCCCTCAGAGGTAGCTAAATGTCTTCCGCAGTATGGCTTCATTCTGCCTACAAGTATTGGGTAAAACAACCTTTCGGCTTTCGTCTTGTCCCGTAGAGGTCACTTTGCTCCTGTTCGTGTTTGCCTCAAAGGAGTGATGGCCAAACCTGCCGTCTTGGGTTTCCTTAGCTCCAAACGCAGGAGTGCCGCTGTTTCAGAAGAGGTAAGCCAACTGCAAGGGGTAGGCTGGGATTTATTTCCAGCACTTGAACTTCTGAAGCAGAAGGCCAGGGGTAACTCAGACCATTCTGGACTAAACTTGCTTACCCCCCGCCCCTCGTTTTTTTAGAGACCTTTAGTCCCAATAGTCCTTGACTAGACAATGCAGATTATATTGTTTCTATGAATGGGTAAATAACCAGCACTCTGAAGATAAATTATAGCTTAATTGTTAATTTTCTAAAAAATGAATCCAGAAGCAGTGCAAGATGTATGGTTTTTATACAAAACATCCCCAAAATGTTTTAATTCTAGGTACGGTAGGAGAGTGAGTGATTTCTGAACTGTGTTTCTTGGTGATTCTGGATCTTTCATTGTTTCTTCAGTTTCTAAGTCCCTGTCCTCTTGACTGTCATTCAGATTGTGATGTAAGTCAAGACTTGTGCTGTTTGCTGTGGATCAGGAATTAGTTCCCCTGTCTCTGGAAACGTTGTGACAGATGGGTAGAAAATGTCAAAGTTTTCGATTGCAGGTTGATCACACCCTGTGTCTTCAGGCACACCTTGAAAGAAAGATCATGGTGTTGAGTGATGAAAACCAGGGGTCAGCAAACTTCCTGAAGGACAGTAAATATTCTAGGCTTTGCAGGCTCAAGGGTCTCTGTTAAAACGACTTAGCTGCCATTCTATCGCCACAGCATCCACAGGTGATCCCAGACGAGGGTGTGGCAGTGTCTCATTAATCTCCAAAGCAGGCTGGCCGTGGTTTGCTGACGCCTGATCAGAACTACTGACTGCTTGGGTTCAGAAGTCTCATTGTACATGTATTGGCACCTTGGGCAAACTAACCTTCAAGTCTTAGCCGCCTTCTCAAAAGTGGGAATAATGGCGCACACGTTTTGGCTGCAACTGCTTACTAGTCTGGGCCCTCCTGGATCCCCTGTGTTTCTCTGCCTCAGAACACGCTTATAAACAGTTCATCCACAGGGTGGGCGTGAGGCCCGAGGCTGTGCATCTATACCAGACACACCTGGGACAGTGCCTGGCTGTGCAGGTTTGCTATTTGAGTACACGTCTGAAGAGAGAGAATTTGGACAGTATCTGCTTTTTACAGCTAGTTATGTCACACATTTACTCCAGGGAAAACGGAAGCGGTACTTCCCAGCGAGAATCCAGCCACCTTTAAGCTGTGTCTGCTTCAGAGCAAGTGCTGAGTAAAACATGGTCGGCCTTCAGGTAGGGGACACCTAATTACCTAACAAGGAAAAGGAGAGGGTAGAATAAGAAGAAAGAACTAACTTTAAGTAACGCGAATAGGGCATGTACGCAGTGGCCTGAAACCGCCCACTTGCGGTCTCTGAACCCCCCCCCCCCCCACCTCCCCACCGAGCTGAAGCTTTGTGCCCGGCCTTGCTGGCACGGTGAGCTTGTGCTAGGGTTGTGTCACAGATAGTCCAGAGGACGGGAATGGCATCCACTGTCTTGGAGCGTGAAGGAGCCAGATGCAGAAAGCCTGTTGCTTAGGTCTCCAAACCCTCTCCCCACAACTGACCACGGCTCCTGCCTGGTGGAGGGGGGGTGGGCGGGAGGGTTGCCTGTAAATCACAATTTGGTTGACCGTGAAAAAAGATGTGCCAAATAATTTATAGCCCATTTAGAAACCTGGTCTCAGTCCCCAACTGCAGCCAACTCTTGTTTCATGATATGTAGAAACCTAGTGGGGCAGGTGACCCTTTTTTTTTTTTTTTTTTTGTCTGCCCCATCCAGCTAGCTGTACAGGACTGCCCCTTACCACTTAATTTCACACTCCCGGATTTTCTCAAACTGCTTTCAGCCTCAGCTGACACGTCTTACATAGTTTTAAAATTTGGCCTTTATAATAAAGACCCTTTGACTGCAAATAGTGGGAAAATACAGGATCATGACTATATTGCACTTTGTGCTTTAAAAATATTTAAAGTTTATGGGGCATCTAGGTGGCTTAGTCGGTTGCAACCAATCTCGCAGTCATGAGTTTGAGCCCCACGTTGGGCTCTGTGCTGACAGCTCAGGAGCCTTGAGCCTCTTTGGAATCTGTCTTTCTGCCCCTCCCCTGCTCGCACTGTCTCTCAAAAAAAAACATTAAAAAAATTTTAATAAAAGTAAAGTTTATTATAATAGAGGGTCAGAAAAGGGGCATGTGAGTGGCTGAGTCAGTTGAGCTTCCTTCTGACTCGGCTTCAGCTCAGGTCATGATTTCATGGTTCATGAGTTTGAACCCTGCATGGGTCAGTGCAGAGCCTGCTTGGGATTCTCCACGCCCCACCCCACCCCTGCTCAAACTCTATTTTGAGAGAAAAACACAACCTGTCAATTATTAGTGTTCTTGAATTGGGTCTCAAGGGGAAAGGTCACCACTACTATAAAAGATTAATAAGACATAAGACCAAGAACTCACATTATAGCTGGTGTTTAAAGAGAGTAAAAAATACAAAATAGCAACACTAATACAGAGACATAAAACTGGACTGAAATTCTAATTCTTTTTTTTTTATTTTTTTTAATGTTTTATTTATTTCTGAGAAAGAGACAGGCAGCGTGAGCAGGGGAGGGTCAGAGAGAGAGGGAGACACAGAATCGGAAGCAGGCTCCAGGCTCCGAGCTAGCTGTCAGCACAGAACCTGACGCAGGGCTCGAACCCACGAACCGTGAGATCATGACCTGAGCCGAAGTCGGACACTTAACCGACTGAGCCACCCAGGCGCCCCAATTCTAATTATTTCTTTAGAGAATGATAGTTCTGGATAGCAGTCAAGAAGGACTCTGAGGCACAATAAAGTTTGCCTTTGAAGATACCAAGGGGCCTTTTCTAAAAAAAATTTATTTTGAGAGAAAACAAGCAGAGTAAGGACAGAGAGAGAGTATCCCAAGCAGGCTCCAAGCTGTCAGCTCCAGAGCCCCGATGTGGGGCCCAATCTCATGATCATGTGATCATGACGTGAGCAGAAATTAAGAGTTGGATCCTTAACCTGCAGGCACCCCATACCCCCATGAAGACACTAAGGGGGGTACTTCCTGATTCATAGTAGAGAGCGCCCCTTCCCTCTCAGGATGGAAACCTCCGGATCTCACCAGAGATGATGTGTGGGAGACACTGCAACGGCCTTCAGGCATCCCACTCACCCCAAAGCTACTTGTTTTCCCAGATGGACTGCGCAGTCCCAGTGCAGAGACCAGCTCGGGCAAGTCATGCCGGAGGTGGGGGGGGGGGGCAGCAGGACCTGCTTCCACACCGCCATCCGACTCATCCACGGTCCCCTGCCTCCCGAGTCCCCAGCAGCCCCAGCCCCACTTCCTCCTGGGAAGGGAGCCCTGGACCCAAAGGCTTCTGCTGGTTTGAACACTGCTCAGACCTGCAGGTAAGGTGCTGTCTCCCTCCAACCCTGCTCTGCTTTGTTGCACTAGACCATTTGCTTCTTGCCTGGGCCTGTTATCCTTGCGAACGTCCCAACCTGGCCTTTATCTGAGCTGCGACATTGTTTCCGAATTGTTGCTCCTGGGTGCTTCAACGACTTCTCTGATTTGTGTGGGCTGGAGAGTGCTGGTGACAGTTCAGTGGAATGATGTAATGTGGTCCAGGGCAGTGACACTGATGCCCAGGTCCTAGAGACCAGCCGCTAATTAATCAAATATTCCAAAACCATCCAAGATTGAAAAACCTGATAATCTGAGCTTTCTGCTTCAGAAACACGATGTGAACATTTTGCGGAAAGTATTTTAATTATTTATGAAAAGGTCATTGACATATTTTCTGAAGCAGGTGGCAGTGGATAAATAAAGAATGGGTAGATAATCACTGTTGGCATATTTTTTTTAAAAAAAAGTTCTCTTCCTTAGCTGGTGTATGGGTATTTTGAGAAGAGGCTCAAATTCTGTGGAGTCTTAATTTTTTTTAATTATTTAACTTTTACACAAAGGGCCACCTGTACCTGGTTCAAAATCCAAGATTTATTTTTAAAAGTATTCAGGGAAAAGTCTCTTCACTCTCGTGCCTCAGCTAGCCCCTTTCAGTTTTCCTTGTGAAAGAAAAATTTATAGACTTGGACTCAACAGGACATTTTTGTCCTGTAATTGATAACCTCCCTCTGGAAGGAAATCAGCATTCCTGATGAAAAGCCTATGCTTTCTAGTGGATATGAGTCAGGTTTACAGTTCTGAGAAGGGCACCTGCCTGGCTCAAGAAGTAGCACACACAGCTCTCTATATTGGGGTTGTGAGTTTGAGTTACACACTGGGCAGAGAGAGTACTAAACATTTTTTTTAAAATTTTTAATGTTTTTCCAAAAAAATAAAACTATTCTGAGAAACTACTCACCTACCTAGTTAACCCAGCATGAACTCTAATCAGACATACAGGTTTGTTTGTTTTTTTAAATAAGCCAACAGTGACTATCTAACCTAATTTTTTTTGCCTCTAAATACCTCTGCTATGACAGAAATCTTTGAAATTGGTCTGCTCAAGATCTATGTTCATGCAGTAAATTTATACTAAAGTTCCGACATACTACAGTTCTGGAAAGGATTTGTTAAGCCATCTCCTTTCTTATGTCTCCTTCCAAGTTGATGAATAGTCAAATGGATCATTGGAATAAAAGTTACATCATTTTCCCGAGGAATTATCAATAACCAGACCTATTAAAGGTGGAGGTGAAACATCTTTTGCTTTTTAAATTGATATCCTCAGTATTGGTTATTGTCACATTGGGCAAATGAGATAATCACATTGGTTTAGAAGCTCATTTCACCTTAAACTAAGTGGCATCGGGCTAAATATCCTTTCATTGCTAAATCAGCATAAATTCTCCTTCCCATTAGGGAGCATATTTTCAAGTATGCATTTTCATAAAATAATTATCTTTACTAGCATTCCATTCTATTTTTAAAAATTTAATAACAAAGTTCTGTTCTTTATGTGTTTAGTTTTGTGGTTACCTGCTGTTTATGGCAAATGATACCAGTTTTTTATTTGGGGGAATAACTTCTCTTTTAAAGCACTTTTTAAAAAGTAAGCGAGCTGATTGTTTAAATTATAACGCAAATATAGGCACAGGGGCCTGAGGGTGCAGTGAAAATCATGCAGCTGGTACTTGTGATTGAAGTCTTGGAGATACTTCTTGACCAAGGTTTGCAACAAAATCCTACAGGATCGACAAGTTTTGTCCTTCGTTACGAGAAACGCAATGCCATGATTGTTCGGTAGGGTTAGACAAACCGAACTCAGCAATAGGCTCACCCAACAAGATACTTGGAGGCATGAACCAAAAACTAAATTGCTGTACAGGTTTGGGGATTTTTAAAAATTTTTTATTTTATAAAACAATTTCAAATTCATAGGTAAGTGTACAAATACCACAAAGAGCTCCCATATCTCCTTTCTCCAGAGCCACCACCTTGAACATTTACCTCCCCAATCCCTTGAGGATGATGAAGACTGCCTCCTTGACCAAGCTCTGAGCAGGTTCCTCTGAGTTCTTCTTCACCCAGGCCTTGACTTTCAGACTTCCATGGTCCTCTCTGCCTCGTCCAATCTAGTGAGAATCACGCTATCAGTGGAGTCCCCGGACATCCAATATCTGGTCAGGTTCAGGTCCCCCGTGCCCCACCACTGCCTCTGAAAGCATTTGAATTGTACCTACTCTCTATTAAGTGGGTGGATTTGGAAAATGTATTTGGCATTGACAAGCTTCCTACCTCAGTTTGCTCATTGGGAAATGGGGAAATCAATACCTACTCGGCAGAGTTGCAGTGAAGGCTGAGTGAGCTCAGGAGTGCGGAGGCCAGGGCATTCCTTGGTGCAGAGCAAGGTGGGCCCTGCCATCCACACGCCCTTCCTGCCCAGGACAACTCTGGAAAATTCTTTTATCTGAGAACAAAAGTGTAGTTGATAGGCTGATGGTAAACACAGTGAAACAATCAAGATGGAATCTGCAACTCATTTATTATATGCTGGGTAGCCTCAAACCCAAGAATATTAGGTATCAAAAAAAAGGTTTTGCTCTTTTACCTTAAAATGTATGCAAAATATATCTTTTAATTAATAGATCTTAAGGATCCATCATCCCGAACGATGCTAATAGCAAGTAAATAGCCACTCAGGAAATCAGTAAATGGAAGATAATATTACTGTTCCTTAATCATTGGGACTATCAGTAGTTTGCATTATGAGTTGCTTACGTGTGATTTGTATACTGTATTTTCGGTGGTATCTTGGGTTACTTAAAAATGTGTCTTCCTGGAGAAAACTCTGAGAACCTTCAGGGGGCAGCAAAGGAGCATCACAAGTTGAAAAGTTGAAGAACAATGAGGAGTTTCGTCATTTCGGGCAAGAAATACACTAACCTATCCTGAAGCAGTTTCTAAAGAATATACCAGTTCTATTAAATACCTCAACGCTGAGCCAGTCATCAGGTGTATAACGTGGCTGTGTGTCCCATTGCTGCCCAGTAGTCTACTTTCACCCTTCCATGGTCAATGTTCAGATCATAACTTTGCAAGAAACACAGGTTATTGTGAATAATTGGAGTCCTAGTGGCAAAAAGGAGAGCAGGTAATTCTCAAGTGGAATGGTCCTCTCCTCAGTTAATTCTCAGTGAGTTTGCATTGTATTAGCTTTTCCAGTCCTCCTCCATTATCTGAACAAATAATCTAATTAACAAAGCAAATGTGGTAAACCATGAGGCCAGAGCTGCCATTTATGTAAAATTATTTTGAAATTTTTCACATTGGGGGAATTTTTTAAAAGCCCTTTCTGGGGCACCTGGGTGGCTCAGCCATTTAAACATCCAACTTAGACTCAGGTCATGATCTCACGGTTTGTGGGCTCGAGCCCCACAGCAGGCTCTGCGCTGATAGTGTAGATCCTGCTTGGGATTCTCTCTCTCCCTTTCTGTCCCTCCCCGACTCGTGTGCTCTTTCTCTGTCTCTCAAAATAAATAAACATTAAAAAAAATTTTTCTATATAGTCAGTACCTGATAAATGCCAACGAATTATTTGACCTTCAATAAATATATGGCAAATTATTAATTGCTATGTAGCATTTGTCGATTTTTTTTTGTTTTTTTTTTTTTAGTGTTTATTGATTTTCGAGAGAGAGAGAGAACAGTCCTGGGTAGGGACTGAGAGAGAGAGGGAGACACAGAATCTGTACAGGCTCCAGGTTCTGAGCTGTCAGCACACAGCCTGACACAGGGTTCGAACTCAGGAACGGTGAGATCATGACCTG
Source organism: Hyaena hyaena (assembly GCF_003009895.1). Lineage (NCBI taxonomy): Eukaryota > Metazoa > Chordata > Mammalia > Carnivora > Hyaenidae > Hyaena > Hyaena hyaena. The sequence continues at coordinate 75,977 of NW_024081051.1, forward strand.
AAATGACGTTGGACACTTAACCAACTGAGCCCCCCAGGCGCCCCGGTAGCCTTAGTCTTTAAAGCAATGTTTAGATCCCAGGTTTTGCACATTCCTGTCAGAATTATGGCCTGGTACTATATGGTTAAAGAAATTAAAGAAACCATGAGAGTTTTAAGATCAAAATAATAGCACAGTAGAATTAAGGGGATCATTGAGGATAAATATTAGAAAATATGAAAATGAACATCTGCTACCTTAAAATACAGGTTAAGCTGGCTCTACGTACTTAACACATTTTTGAAAAGGAATATATGTACCATACGGTAATATTTTTTACATTGTTATAAATTTGGCTTATGCCTCTGGAGAAAACTAGCTTTTCTGTGTGATAAAAAACACATGCTTTTTTTAAAAAAACTTTTTAATGTTTTATATATTTCTGAGAGAGAGAGAGAGAGAGCCAGTATGAGCAGGGGAGGGTCAGAGAGAGAGGTAGACGCAGAATCTGAAGCAGGCTCCAGGCTCTGAGCTGTCAGCACAGAGCCCGACGCGGGGCTTGAACCCATGAACCGTGAGATCATGACCTGAGCCGAAGTCAGATGCCTAACCAACCACCCAGGCGCCCCAAAACACATGCTTTTGACATAACACTAGGTTTGTTCAATTATACCCTTTATCATGAATGGCCAACATGAGCACATTTAATTCTCCCACACTAAGCAGTCAACGTGGACACTCGATTTCTTGACTTCTGTGCATAATCCAAGCTTGTGGGCACTAAAATATGACATGGCTACTGGCATCGAACAACTTTTCGTGTGCTTGTTCACCATTCATGTTTGGTCACACATCCACTTACATCTTCTGCCTATTTTATAATTGGATTGTTAGTTTCCTTTACAGTCAAGCATCGAGAGCTCTTTATATTAAATATTAAAGATGTAAGATCTTTGTGGGATATGTGATTTGCAAATACTTTTTCCTGGTAAGAGCTTATCTTTCACCCTCTGATCAGGGTCTTTTGCACACAAAACAGGATAGAATCTGTATGCTATAGAATGCATCAGTATCACAACATATTGATGAAAAAAATAAAAGAAAATCTAAATAAATGGAGAGGTGTCGGGCACTAATGAATTGGAAGGCTCACTATACTAATATCAGTTTCCCCCAAAATTGATCTACAGATTCAACATAGTTGCTATAAAAATCTCAGCAAGATTTTTTTTCTTGCAGATATAAACAATCCAATTCTAAAATTTATACAGAATGGTGAAGGAACTCGAATAGCCAATACAACTTTGAAAAAGAAGAATTAAGTGCAAGAAAATACTCTACCTGTTTTTAAGACTTAGTATATAGTGTTAGTAACCAAGACAGCAGAGTACTGGAAGAGGAATAGATACATGGATCAATGGAAGAGAAAAGAGAAACCCAAAATAGATCAGTGCAATATGTCCAATCAATTTTTAGGAGAGGCACGAATCAATTCAAGAGAGGAATGGACAGTGTTTTCAACAATGATGCTGGGATATGGGACATCCAGAGACAAACGATGAAGTTCAACCTCAACCTCACACACTAGTTCAACAATGGATCATTAACTTATTTATTCTTTCATTCTAGTTTTTTAATTTTTAAGTAGGCTTCAGGCCCAATGTGGGGCTTGAACTCACAACCCTGAGATCAAGCAAGAGTCACATGCTCTACGGACCGAGCCAGCCAAGCACCCTGGATCATGAATTTAAATGCAAAATATAAAGTTCTAACACTTTAGAAGAATACTTAGGAGAAGTCTTTGGACCTTACGACTAGGCGAAGTGTTCTTAGACATGACACCAAAAGCATAAACCATTAAAAAAATTTTTTATTAGATATGATTAAAATGTTTGTGTCCACCTCCTTTTGAGGAGCCATTCTTTCTCCTTCCCTTGGTAGATATGGGAGCTTCTATTGTCTTAAATGATCCCATCCCTGTGGCTACAAGGAATGCAACAGCTGACCCAAGTTGGACCAGTTGAAATACATAGGCTCCTGGTCATGGGAATTGGTGAAAAACATGAACGCATGGTGGAAACCAGGCTAATCAGACCATTGCTGGGGTTTTCCTGTGGCCTGGGGGAGTGAGCCTTCTTCCTTGTCCAACCATGTGCTGTGAGAATAGAAGCCCCCAGGGGCAGCCATCACGTAAGACAGCAGGTGTGCAATGAGAAAGCTTGCAAAGGGAAGCAGAGAGACCACTTGTGCATGTTCTTATGTCCAGGTGCCCGCGCTGGTGGGCCCCCCGGCCTCCCCAGGGCTGAGGGGAAGAGGACCACCACCCACCTGTACCTGTACCCCATGCACGAAACACTGTTTGGGAAGCTCTCAGAGCCAACGAGTGTCCTTTATTCTAATGAGCTGTTTGGGTTCTTACCATTTGCAATGGAAGGAATTCTGACTACTTCAAAGCAAAGCTAGTTTCAAGACCCAGAACTGTCTAGTTTCAAAGGCTGTGCTTTTTACCACCGTGTGACATACTGCCCTCACCACGAGTGCCCTCTTCTGGTTGAAATTATACTTCCTAGAGACACCTTTTCTTTGGCAACTCTCCTCTTTCGGAGCCATCATGGCTTACACCAACGTTTCAACTACATTGAATGCTCCTCTTGGTGACGAACTTTGAGGTTCAGCTAACTGTTGTCCACTCTGAGTAGGCTTTTTCATATTTTTTTGTTTAGTATTCAAGTATTTTGTGATGTCATGGTTTTTGTATTCACCAATGAGGTAAGTGAAGCTCCATGAAAGTAAGGAATTAGCCCAAGGCCAGAGGTCATTTTCATCCCACTGATATTGCTGTGATCACTCCCCTTAATGGGCTGTAAGAATTTATGGCCTCTGCTTCAGATTCTGTGTCTCCTGTCTTTGATCCTCCCCTGCTAGCACTCTGCCTCGCTCTGTCTCTCAAAAATATATAAATGTTTGGGGCGCCTGGGTTGCTCAGTCGGTTGAGTGTCCGACTTTGGCTCAGGTCATGATCTCGCGGTTCATGGGTTCGAGCCCCTCATCGGCTCTGTGCTGACAGCTAGCTCAGAGCCTGGAGCCTGTTTCAGATTCTGTGCCTCCCTCTCTCTCTCTGATCCTCCCCTGCTCATGCTGTCTCTATCTCTCTCTCTCAAAAATAAATAAAATATTAAAATATATATATATAAATGTTTAAAAAATTAAACAAAAAATGATTATGGACTCTCTGGTGACTTTCCTTATTTTTCTTAATTAAAAAAATCCTATTGAACCCTCCTATATTGCTGATGAGAATGCAAAACGGTTCAACCACTGTGGAAAACAGTTTGATAGAAAATTAAACAGAATTACCATATGGTCCAGCAGTTTCACTCCTAGTATGTACCCAAAAGAATTGAAAGCAAGTGCTCAAATACATGTACATACATGATCAAAGTAGCACTAATCAGTCAAAAGGTGGAAACATCCCAAATGTCCATCAGTGAATGAATGGATTAATTAATTGTGGTATATTCATACAATGCACTATTATTTAGCCATGAAAAGGAGCAAAGCATTGATACATGCTACAACACAGATGAATCTCAAAAACATGCTAAATGAAAGAAGCCAGACACAGAAGTCCACATACTGTATGAGTCCATTTATTTAAAAAAAAATTTTTTTTTAATGTTTTATTTATTTCTGAGAGAGAGAGACAGTGTGAACAGGGGAAGGTCAGAGAGAGAGGGAGACACAGAATCTGAAACAGGCTCCAGGCTCTGAGCTAGCTTTCAGCACAGAGCCTGACGCGGGGCTCGAACCTACGAACCACAAGATCATGACCTGAGCCGAAGCCGGATGCTTAACCAACTGAGCCACCCAGGCGCCCCTGTATGAGTCCATTTATATGAAATGTTTAGAGTAGGCAAATCCATAGAGATAGAGTTGCCCAGTTGGTGGGTGTCCCTTCCAGAGTAGCTAATGTTAACACAGTGTTCTCTACAAATTATAAGGAATTTTAGGGCACCTGGTTGGCTCAGTTGGAGTGTAAGACTCTTGATCTCAAGGTTGTGAGTTCGAGCCCCACATTGGGTATAGAGATTACTTAAAAATAAAATCTTTAAAGATAAACAAAAAGGCATTTATGCATTTATACATAGCTATATCCAAGGGTTTTTCGTTATCTTATGTAACGGGATCATACCATACTAGATGTTCCTTCTACATCTTGCTTTGTTGTCACCAGAAATTCCTACTGCAATAGATCTAAGTACTGACATAACTCTGATTTTTTTATTTTTAATGGATATATATATATTGCTCTTCTAACAAAAGCTGAAAGAAGACCTACATTCAACCTACTATGCAGTAAAACCTTGGATTGTGAGGAACTTGTTCTGCGAGTGTTCCACAAGATGAGCAAACATTTCTAATAAATTTTAACTTGATAAACAAGTGATGTCTTGCAATACGAGTAGTACATGACGCTGAATGTCATGATCACAAGTGAGCCAACGGTTCTCTCTCTCTCTCTCTCTCTAAGGGATTGTGGGTGATTGTCTCCCATGCTCAAATGCTCAGTTTCAGGCCACAGTGTTTGGTAGAAATCAGTGATTTTTCAGAACGTTGGAAGGTACCCACAACTGGCACTAGGGTATGTTTTGTCACTTCAAAGCACTGATAGACAGTCCTTTGCTTTTCCATGCAAGAGTAAGCTTAGGAATGCTTTGCTTCCTTCTAGGTCATTGGATAGGTTGCATGAAAAGAAGATTCCTTTGAGCCAATAGATAGCAGTGATTCCTTTAGTGATAATGAAGGTCATTCTACAAAATAACCCTCCTCTTTCTTGTCTCCCTCACACCAGCCACAAAGGTGTTCAAAGGTAAGTGCAGGTTAATTTATTTTCTATTTTGTATTATCTTTATTATTTTATATTATATTACAGTATTGTCATCATTTTTATATGAATATTTTTGAGTTGTGGAACAAATCATCCAAGTTTCCATTATTTCTTATGGGGAAATCGCTTTGATATACAAGTGCTTTGGATTACAAGCTTGTTTCTGGAATGAATTATGCTTGTTTCCGGAATGAATTATGCTCGCAAACCAAGGTTTTACTGTTTTTACTACTATCTGTTCTTATTTTATTCTCCTGTCAGTTCCATAAGACCTCTAATTCTGTTCTTCATCTATAAGAAAGCACTGAAACTCCAAGATCGATGAGTCGTGTACTTTGGGAACCTGAGTGGCTCAGTCGATTAAGCAGCCAACTTCAGCTCAAGTCGTGATCTCACAGTTGGTAAGTTCCAGCCCTATATTGGGCTCTCTGCTGTCAGCACAGAGCCTGCTTCCGATCCTCTGTCTTCCTCTCTCTCTGCCCCTCCCCCACTCTCACACATGCACATGCTCCCTCTTTCTCAAAAATAAATAAACGTTTTAAAAAAATGAATCATATACTGTACAGTGTTCATCCAATTGTGTGAGGAGCATACCCATACTGTGTCACTCAGGCCCTCTTGGATGAGCGACCTGCGTTTTTAAGAGGACTGAAGTCCAGATGGCATTCTGTAACCGTGTTAGGAGCAAAGTTAACTTGTCCACATGGGGCCCGAACCCAAGACCTAGCCCTCATTACTGCCAGGACTGAGCCAGGAGGCAGCCCATGTCTGAAGATAATTAGCTGTGCAGACAGCCTCTCTCCTCTCATGGGTCCTTAATGACCAAAACAATCTTCTGAAGCTAACAAAACAGGCTCAGGCTGTTTTTCTGCACTAAAATGCAATCATTTTTCTCAGCTTCCTCCAAAATAAAATTTCATAATAAGAGCTGTTGGTTTCAGAGGTCAGTCACACAGGCGGTAAAAAGGCAGAAATAATGCCATGCTTTGTTTATTCAACTTGCTGACAGCTGAGGCTGTTTTCCATTGTTGTGTGTAGGGAAGGGAGAAAGCAGGGAGCACTTTCTTCTTAAATTAGGAAGCACACAGCTTAGCAGGCTGCCAAAGCACTGTTCTTCCACCCGGGAAGGTAGCGGCCATTTTGATGGTTCAGAAGCATGAAGGAGCGATCCTCACTAACGAAGATGGAGCCATGTAATCCTTGTGGGAAAGGTAAAATGAGATAGATCGATGGAGCTGAGAGCCTTGCCAACTCATGGTTGTCTCAGACGCTTCCACAGGCCTTTCCTAGTGGATGGAAAACATAGTTTTGCTATTCATCAAGGGAAGAAAAGTAACGACAATGTTTTTAGAGGAGACATTCCAAATTTTGTGGCGCTTGAAAAAAATACAAAAATAGATCCCTTTTGCAAATTTCACAAAAACTGATGACAGAAGGAACAAATTGCCAGGGGCTGTGGAAGGAGCTCATGTCACTGTGGAAACCTGAAGTGTAAGCTCCATTGGCTTCAGTATAACTCTACCCCTGATTTTGAGGACCTACTATGTGCTAGAGATTTTCACATGTTCTCTCATTTAACTCTCCCAACAATCTTGTGTTTTTACCTCCAGTTTTTCAGGATGCTAAGAAAAGTAATCACTCCCCCCCCTTTATATTTTTTTGTATTATTTGAATTTTCTATATAATATGTATTTTCTTTATTATCAAAAACAACAGATGCCATTTTCATTTTGGAAAACTAGCAGAAAGAAAGAAACATGTCCACAGCTTTTGTGCATAAGGCTTAATGCTGTTTTCCAGCATGTGGCCAAAAGCCTGGCGCTCAGGAGGTCCTCAGGAATAATATCATCATCTATTCACACAGTTGAATAGATTCAAGCAGGATCTATTCAGGCTGCATTGAAAGGCTGCATTCTCCACATATCCGGGTTGTCTCTAAAGGGCTTGATGCCAGGCTAGGAGAGCAAGAAGACCACCTTCTAGATAATGGGCCTATAATCAAAGCACCATGATTCTAGAAAAATTAGGAAGGCTCTTTGCACCCAAATTCTCAGTCTCCTCTCCTTCCCCACCATCATCCCTACAAAAATAAGCCATACTCTTGTGTCTGTTGAGGCTGGATTCTTCCTTGATAAGAGGCACATTATTGTGTCTCATAATTGGAATTAAGGCTTCATGTTTCCTCTGGGATTTTGACATGAATCCCACCCATCCATCCCCACACACCCCTTTCTGTAGCTGATTCTTAAGAGCAGTTTGGGGGAAAGGTGGCATTCTGAGAACGCAGGCAGCTAAGAACTGAGTGCTGGGAACTCAGGTGCAAGGGAACACCACCTCCACCAGCATCATAAAATCTGGCTCTGCCACCAGAGGAAAGATGTGGTGAGTTCTAGATCTTGGGAGCGGTTCCCGTTGTCTACAATAGGGATGGGGCCGGTTCTGCCTGGTTCTCGATGGCAGCTGTAGAGCAGCGGCTGAGAGCCGGGGTCCAGATGGTGTCTAGAGAAGAAAAAAGTTACCAGTAGGGAGAATGGGTCCAAGGGGAATGTGTACCTTGTGGGTTTTTCATCACTGCTAATGTCCAACTTAAGCCTGATGAAGTGATATTATGGAAAGAATTTCTCAGTCTTTAAGAGGATAGAACTGGGCCACTCACATCTTAAGGCTTTTCTTCTTAAAGAACTCTTCTTCAAGAACTCACGCTTCCTAAGAGTACACTTCTATTGAGCTAAGACTTCTGGGGGACTAGAGAATATTCCACATACTACATTCTTCATCTGTAAAATGTTGGCTCAACCTGTCATAATCCATGTGTTTTTACCAACCGAAGGGTCATCATTTTCTCTTAGAAAACTTTACATCAGTCATGGGAAAGGGTTCCATGTAGTGTAGCCTAATAATCATAGAAAATAATAGACCTTTTAAAAAAAATTGTGACTACAAGGGCGGGGAATAATTGAGAGAAAGCTGTCTGAGCGCATTTTGTTAGTATAGTCTTATTCCTACACAGAATAGTTTGGCAGATAATCAAAGATAAATTGAAAATTCAGGCAAGAAGTCTGTTGATCCTCTGTCCCCCTCTCTCTCTGCCCCTCCTCCGCTGGCTCTCTCTATCTCAAAAATAAATAAACATTTAAAAAATAAATAAAAGGGAGAAAAAGGAATGCTGCACATTTTTTTAGCTTTCTTTTTCTCTCTCGGTTTTATTGCGATATCACTGGCACAACACGGTGTGAGTTTAACATGACAACATAATGGTCTGATAGATGTATCTATGGTAGATTGATTACCACAGTAAGTTTAGTTAACACCTCCACATCCGTCACCTCACATCGTTACCATTTTGCTTACTCTCTTGGCAGCTTTCTTTTTTTTTAAATTTTTTAAATGTTTTTATTTCTGAGAGAGAGAGAGAGAAAAAGAGAGAGAGAGACAGCATGAGCAGGGGAAGGTCAGAGCGAGAGGGAGACACAGAATCTGAAACAGGCTCCAGGCTCTGAGCTGTCAGCACAGAGCCTGTGAGATTGTGACCTGAGCCAAAGTCAAACGCTTAACTGACTGAGCCACCCAGGCACCCCTCTCTTGGCAACTTTGAAGTATATGATAGAGTATCGCTAACTACAGTCACCAGGCTATACAGAAGATCCTGGAACTGAATCATTTTATATCTGGAAGTTTGTACTCTTTGACCAACATCTCCCCACTTCCCCACCCACCAGGCCCTGGAAACCACCATTCCACTCTGTTTCTACGAGTCTGAAGTTTTTTAGATTCCACATGTAAGTGAGATCATACAGTATATTCCTTTCTCTGTCTAACTTATTTCACTTAGCATATGCCCTCAAGAGCCATTCATCCACGTTGCCACAAATAGCAGCGCTCCCTTCTCTTTTATGGCCGAGTAATATTCCATCGTGTGTATCTACGAATACCACATTCGCTTCATCCATTTATCCACAGATGGACGAGTCAGGCTGTTTCTGGGTCTTGGCTCTTGTGAATTATGCCTCAATGAATGTGTGAGGGGGAGGGGCAGGGTGCGGCTATGTCTTCAAGATAGCCCTTTCATTTCCTTCAGATAGGTACCCAGGAGTGGCGTTTCTGGCTCATAGGCTAGCTCTATTTCTAATTTTTTGAGGAACCTCCATTCCATTTTACACAGCAGCTGCACCAACTTACATTCCACCCCCCCCAAGAGTGCACGAGGCTCCCTTTCATCCACACCCTCGCCAACACCATTGTCTCTTGGATACTAGCCATTCTGACAGGTGTGACACATTGCCCATCCTCACATGGCTTTCTGCAGCCATACTCATTTGTCCTGGGATTGCTGAGTCATAAGGTAGGCGGATGTTTAATGTTCGTGGCCACTTGGGCCTGGTTTGAAGTTTTGAAGGACCAGTCACATCCCTGTTAGGTGGTCGTCTTCCTTTCTGCTGCTGTATAACAGATGAGCATAAACTTAGAGGCCGAAAACAATACCCACTTGTTATCTCTTAGTTTCTTGGGGTCAGGAGTCTGGGCACAGCATGGCTAGGTCCTCTGCTCAGGGTCTCACGAGGCTGCAGTCATGGGGTCTCACGTAAGCTCAGGGTCCTCTTCTGAGCTCATGTGGTTGGTGGCAGAAAGCGATTCCTTGTCATGTGGGTCATTCCTCCCTCCCATGGTGACTCTGCAAACTGAGATTTCCATCTCTTTCCAGTGACACGTGGTATCACAGCCCTCAACACCTCTGATGTTTTCTGATGTGTCTTGGGATTCTTTCTCCCTCTCTCTCTGCCCCTCCCCGGGATGCATGCTTTCCCTCTCTCTCTCTCTCTCAAAACAAATAAATGAACCCTTTTTAAAAGGCCTTACTTCTTTAATATGGAATAGACTCAGAATCTCCCCCTTAGTAATCAATGACCTGATAAAGAGAAACGTAGAATCTTTTTCTAGGTAGATTATGTGAAAGGTAAAGAAAAGCATGCATCTACAATTCCTTGTAAATAGCAGACCAATAATCTAAGAAACCATTTTCTTTTGGGTGGCGGGAGGCAGGAGGAGCAGAGGGAGAGAGAAAATCTTAAGCAGGCTCCACACCCAGCATGGAGCCTGATGTGGGGCTCGATCTCAAGACTGTGAGATCATGCCGGGACAAAACCGAGAGTCCAATGCTTAACCCACTGAGCCACTCAGATGCCCCAGAAAACGTTTTGTTTCTAACAGAGAGAAAAACCAAATTCTAACTTTGCATCAGCTCACTTTTGATATTAAAACCCATTAAATATATTTATCCTAATCTAAGCCAGCTTGACTACACATTTTAAGACTTTTTTCACGAATCTTTCTAACCCTTTCCCCCAGATTTTGTCCTAAAATTTTCCTCTTTAAATAACTAGCCTCAATTTAAGGCAAAATTGCTTTTTTTATTCTCAACGAGAAAAATGCATTTTCGTTCCTCATTTTACCCAAAGCACACATCCTACTTTTCTTTCCCCACCCCCTCCAAGTTTTTATTTAAATTCCAGCTAGTTAACATACAGTGCGATATTAGTTTCATGTGTAGAGTGCTCCATTATATGGACTTAGCAGAGTTTATCCAGCCAATCTCCTGCATAAAGGCACTTCAGTTATGAACAGTGCTGCAACGAATAATCTTGCGCATGTATATTTTCATGTTGTTGGAGACATATCTATAGCAGAGAGTCTTAGAAGTCGAATTGCTGAATTGCTGGGTCCAAAAGTAGAAGTGCATGCATAGTACTGTTAGGTGCTGCCCGCTTTTTCTCCAGAACGATGTTGCCAGGGAGCATGCCCACCAGCAATGTCGGAGATTTTCTGCTTCCCCACAACCTCAGCAACAGAATGTGTTGTCATGTGTAAAAATTTGTGCCATCAGGGGCGCCTGGGTGGCTCAGTCAGCTATGTCCCACTTCGCCCCAAGTCATGATCTCTCCGTTTGTGAGTCCAAGCTCCGCGTCGGACTCTGTGCTGACAGCTCAGAGCCTGGAGCCTGCTTCAAATTCTGTGTCTCCCTCGCTCTCTGCCCGTCCTCTGCTCCCACTATATCTCTCTCTCTCCTTCAAAAATAAATAAACCTTAAAAAATTTGTGCCATCAGAGAGGTGAGAAATGAGATCTTAGTATGATTTATTTTAGGCGAGCTTGGACATTATTTCATCTGTTTTGAGGGCAATTTTTATGTCTTTTTCGTGACTGGTTTGTACATACCCCATTCCCATTTTTCTATTGTATTTTTAGTCCTTTCAATAGTGAAGAGACTTTTTATGTATAAGGGATATTAGCTCTTTGTAGTATAATATGCTGCAAATATTTTCTCTTAGTTCGTCAGTTGTCTTTTGACTTCGTTTATTTTTTTATGCAGTCAAATTTATCAATCTTATTGCCTCTGGATCTTGTCACAGTTTTGAAAGACCTTTCCTACACCAAGTTTAAAGAGGAATTCACCCCATTTATTTTCTAGTACCTGGATGATATTATTTTGTTTACTTCCAGAGTCCTGATCCATTTGGGATTTGCTTTGTGTGGAGTGAAATATAAATCTATTTTTATCAGGGCGCCTGGGTGGCTCAGTCAGTTAAGCGTCCGACTTCGGCTCAGGTCATGATCTCAGGGTTCATGGGTTCGAGCCCTGCGTCAGGCTCTGTGCTGACAGCTAACTCAGAGCCTGGAGCCCGTTTTGGATTCTGTATCTCCCTCTCTCTCTGACCTTCCCCTGCTCACGCTGTCTCTCTCGCTCAGAAATAAATAAAAAACATTTAAAAGTTTTAAAACAAAAATAAATAAATCTATTTTTATCTTACCCCAAATGACTGTGCAGTGCCCCCAACACCATTTCTTAGATTCCATTTTGACCCAATGATCTGAGTTGCCACGTTGGTCATATATTAAACTTCCCCATGTATTTGAGTCAAATCCGGACTTCCCATTCTATTTCCATTGTCCATGTTTCCATTCACAGGCTGGCACCCCATTGCTGATTATAGAGGCCTCATCTATGTTGTAATGTCTACCAGGGCTAATCTGCCCTCACAGTTTTTATCTTGCACTGTTTTCTTGGCTGTTCTTGCATGTTTGGTCTCCATCGGAACTCTGGGGTCACGTTGTCTAACTCTATAAAATAGCTTGTTGGTATTTCTTACTGGGTCCTGTCGTATTGGATCTGTAAATTAACTTAGGAGAACAGACATCTTTAAAATTTTCAGTTATCCTGTCCCAGAAGAGGAGATGTTTTTCTTTTTGCTGAAGCCTATTTTTGTGTCTTTCAGGAGTGTTCTGAAACTCTTCTCATACGATCTTTGCACGTGCCTGCTCTGCTCACATCTCATCACCCCACTGGTGAAGGAAGGATTCTGCGCCCTAAATGGTGTGTGATCGCCCCCTCACACAGCACCAGCGCTGGACAGATGAGGTGGACAGTGGATTGTTAGTCACATGCATTCCCAGTCCAGGGAGGACACCCAGGCCATGCAGGGCCACCGAAGGGCCACACTTGGGAGCAGAGTGACCCAGCCCATGTGGTGGGAGGCAGGCTGTGTGGTGACAGGAGGTGAAGATGGCTCCCACATGAAGATATGACTTAAACACCCCATGGGGCGGGGGAAGGGGGGCGCGTATCCGACAAGAACAGAACTTACTGCTTAAGCTTGGGGCCCCATGAGGCTCAAAGACACCAAGGCAGCCCATAGAATTTCAGGCTTTATGATGCAATATCTTGTTAAGTTTATTCCTGAATAGTTTCTTTTATTTGTTGCTATTGTAAATGGGATCTTCTCCACCGTTACATTCTGTAATGAAACAATATTTTTAAAAAACTGTCGCAAGCAGCAGAGTCAGGCAGCTGCTGTTCAGAGATATGAAGACAGGAAATGCCTCAATTTTACAAGTGAAAAATCAGGGAAGACATTTACGGAGCAATTTCGGACGAAGAATTATCATCCCAGGTCAGCGACTCTGTCAATTTGTCCTGCTTTGACAGTAGAAGAGCCACATTTGTAAATTCTCAGGAACGGAAAGGGCTACCATTAAAAATCCTTCATTTCAAGGATCATTAAAAATGGACAATTTAATTTGCATTTCAAAGGTAGACTCAGAGAAAAGATTAATTTGTCAGTATGACGAATGGGGAATGTTTGATGGCGTAAATTATTATCTTTTGTCTTAAGGGAAATGTAGTATATAATAACCAGGTATTTAAAAAGGAACTAAAAAGGGGGTGGTGGGGTGGCTCAGTGGGTTAAGCATCCGCTCTTGATCTTGGCTTAGGTCATGGTCTCATGGTTTGTGAGTTCAAGCCCTGCATCAGGCTCTGTGCTGATGGCTCAGGGCCTGCTTGAGATTCTCTCTTTTTTCTTTCTGCCCCAACCCTGCTTGTGTGAGTGCACGTTCTTGCTCTCTCTCCCAAAATAAATAAGCTTTTTAAAAAAATAAGAAGAAACTAAAAATATTTTAAAGCAACAATATTAATGACTAAACAAAGATGAGGAAGAAGATAATGACACCTTTTTGGAGTTCACAAAGCACTTCAGGGACACCTGGGTGGCTCAGTAAGTCTTTGGCTCAGGTCATGATCTCGCGGTCTGTGGGTTTGAGCCCTGCATAGGACTCTGTGCTGACAGCTCAGAGCCTGGAGCCTGTTTCAGATTCTGTGTCTCCCTCTCTCTCTGCCCCTCCCCTGCTTGTGCTATCTCTCTCTCTGTCTCAAAAATAAATAAACGTTAAAAAAATTTTTAAACAAAAAGCACGTCAAACCATTTTATTTTATTTATTTTATTTTATTTTATTTTATTTTATTTTATAGTAATCTCTATGTTCAATGTGGGGCTCAAAGTCATGACCCTGAGATCAAGAGTCACATGGTCTACTGATTGAGCCAGCCAGGCGCCACCATTTTAAAATCCATAAATAGCAAGATTAATGTCTCATTCATTTATTTATTCAACAACCATTTATTGAATGCCTACTATAGGCCAGGATCCATCCTAGAGGTTGGCATTCAGAGGTCAAGTTTACCATCCTGGCCCTCAAGTTGCTCATAGGCTTACAGGGAAGATGGACAAGCAAAGAAGGTTGTACCAGATGTCACAAGGCTCTGTTCAAGCAATACAGGGAGGCAAGGAAGGAGATCTTCCCCAGATTAAGGAAGAGAAGGCTGAGGTGCCTGGGTGGCTCAGTCTGTGGAGCCTCCAACTTCAGTTCAGTTCATGATCTCAAGGTTCAGTTCATGAGTTCGATCCCCCGCATCTGAGTGGCTGCTATCCGCACAGAGCCCATGCTTCAGATCCTCTGTGCTCCCCTCCCCCACCTCTCTCTCTGTCCCCCCCTCTCACGCTCTCTCTCTCTCTCAAAAATAAACATTCAAAAAAAAAAAAAAACCCAACCCAAGAATTTGATGGATTTTGGATTAATTCCAAAGATGCATTTAAAGAAAAGAGAAAAGGCAAAACTAAAATGAAGGCCTGTGCAAATGTAAGAGAGGCAGGGGTTTTAATCCTGATCTCTGACAAAACAGACTTTAAACAAAAGGCCCAAGGAAACATGAACGTTGGCACATTAGAATGATAAAAGGCGCAGTGAGTATTGAAAACACAGCAATATTCATTAGGTACTACACATTTCGCAACAACAAAATATATAAATGAAAAGGTGACAATTATCCAAGAAGAAATAAATAAAAGTTGGGATTCCTTAATACCTCACGTTCAGAATGAGGCAGATCAAATAAACAAAAAGACAGTAAAAAAAAAAAAAAAAAAAAAAATCCCAGAGCTGAACATCACCACCAGTAAGGTAAAATTAACAAAGAGTTTCAGAGCCCAAGATGCAAAATTAGAGAACCTATCTTTTAAAAATGTATATGAATCCATCTTACACTCCAAATAATCGCATATTGGATTAAGAAGTTTGGAGTCCATAGAATCCACAGGCCATATGTTGACAAAATTAGACATATAATAGCAAGTGCATAGCCAGGGTGGGTTCTGTGATGGGCACTGCCCTGGGTGTGTTTATAAATACTAATTTATTTCATTTTCACCATAACCCTCTGAAGTAGGTTTTACTGGGATCCTCATTCTACAGATGAGAAAATGAAAGCAGAGAGACATTAGGCATCACATTCATCCCTCAGAAGTGACTGGACAGTCCACACTCCACTGTGTACCAGGAGGGGGGGCTGCTCAGGTCATAGTTCTCCATTTTGGGAGCCCCGGGGACCCTCAGATGCTGGGTCCTCAGGGGTCGCGTCTGGGTTGTATCTTCCCGACCCGGAACCGGACACCTGGCCCAAGCCACGTCAATGGATTTTCTCTCCCAGGAACTGAAACCTGACCCAGAGAGATCAGGGGGCTTGACTTGATTTCCTAGCTGGGTCCCAGTGAGGCCCGGGGGCCCTGGAGGATGGAGCCTGGGCTAGACCTCAGCACCTGCATCCTGGAGCCGGCCCTGCCCCAGGATCCCCTCAACATTTCACACATTTGCCTAAATTACTCAGTACCCAGAAGAGCCTTAAATGATATCCCCACAGAATTTAAAAATTTTTTAACATTTATTTATTTGTGAGGGGGGAAGGGGCAGAGAAAGAGAGGGAGACACAAAATGTGAAGCAGGCTCCAGGCTCTGAGCACTCAGCACAGAGCCCAAGGCGGGGCTCGAACCATCAGGTCATGACCTGAGCTGAAGTTGAATGTTTGACGGCTTAACCAACTGAGCCACCCAAGTGCCCCCCAACCCACAGAACTTAAAACACTCCCCACAATAGCAATAGAGTTACAGAGAGAGTTCACAAAAATTACTAATATCCTATTTTAAAAACAAACTCTACCTGCCAAAATTCATCAGCGCAAAGTGTTATTTAGAAGAAAATACATTTCTCTAAATAAATATATTAAGAAGCCAAAAGGAAGATATAAAATAGGTCTCAGCTAAAGGATTCAGAAGAGAAACAAAGCAGTTAAGCATTTATCAGTGGAATAGCACTTAACAAACCAGAGACTTAGACAAGTGGAAAACTTAAGCGCCCCTGAGTGGCTCAGTTGGTTAAGTGTCCAACTCTTGATTTCAGTTCAGGTCACGATCTCTTGGTTTGTTAGTTCGAGCCCACATCTGGCTCTGCGCTGACAGCTAGGAGCCAGTTGGGATTCTCTCTCCACCTGTCTGTCTGCCCCTCCCCTGCTTGCTCATGCTCTCATGCTGTGTGCAGGCTCTCTCTCAAAATAAATAAATAAACTTAAAAGAAGAAGAAGTGAGGAAGTGAGAAAGCTATTAATTCCACAAGCGGAGGGAATTAGCCGTAGAAATTGGACCACACCTGTGTAATATAAGTTCATGGATTAGTTGTGCTTATGGGCTTAAATTACACATGTATTAAATCTGTGTATGGTTAAGCCACAGCGTATCTTCGCCTCTTACCAGCTAATTCCACCGCGTTTGTTTTCTTTTTAATGCTTGTTAAAGAAAGCTGCCAGGAGTTACAAATCAGAATACTCAAATCTCAGGACAGAAACCGCTCAGATCGCTGTGCGGGAGAATCTTCAGTGGCCTCTGAAGTGAGCCGGCACCTACTTGTGGCCCCCACGCTGACCCCAGGTACCCTCACTGCTGCTCCCGGGCAGGGTGAGCTGTGCACCCATTCTCCATATTCGTACTCCACCTCCGCTCACCCACCCCCACCCCTTGGTGCTCCTGGGGGCGTCTGCCAAATGCAGAAACCCCCAAACCACCACCCTTGGCAATTTCAGGGGAAACTCGAAGCCCCCTCTCTCCTTTCTGCCTCTCCCAAGCCTTTCTCAGCCCAGCACCCCATCTCTTAGAGCCTAGGGCGCTCGCAGCCACCAGTGGGGTGGGGACTCTCCATGACGCCTAGCATTTCTGCCTTGGGCTCCCCCAAACCATTAATGAACCCTGGAGCAGTGAAAGGTGGGCTCTCGCCTCCTTGGAACAGAGAGGAGAGAAAGTATTCACAGCAGCGAGAGACAGACACAAATTACGATGTGTCCTGACATGGTCCCCTGGGGGGTCTCAAGGAGGCTTCCTCAGCTCAATGACTGAGAACCGCCCGTGGCTTGAGCTGCTGTGAGTCCGTTGCTTTGGGGATCCAACAAGGAGGGGTGTGTAGAAAGGAGGGAGCAGCGAGCTGCAGAAAGAGGTGTTGGAGACTTTGACGCCCGTCTATCATCCTTGTAAGTAGGAAAACGCAATTTTTAAGAGGCTAGGAAATATCGTACCAGTACAAAAAGAAATCTGTTTTTCTATTTTCTGAAGAAAATGAGCCTATTCTAAAGAATAAGTCAGTGTAATTGGTAGCTGGAACAGTAAATAAAGATCTGTAGTTTTATGGATTTTCCCGAGAACGTTGCTGTTATAAATTGTTAGGAGTAAATGATCAGAAATAGAAAACAATTATGGAAGTACAGTCATTCATAAGTCTTGGAACTAAAAATCTGCCCAGTGTTTTAAAATTTTTTAAATGTTTTATTTGTATTTGAGAGAGAGAGAGAGAATGCACAAGAGGGGGACGGGCAGAGAGAGAGGCACACACAGAATCTGAAGCAGGCTCCAGGCTCTGAGCCATCAGCACCAAGCCTGATATGGGGCTCGAACTTATGAACCCGGAAATCATGACCTGAGCTGAAGTTGGACACTTAACGTACTGGGCCACCCAGGCACCCCTGCCCCATATTTTAGATATTTGTTACTAAACAAACATGACTGTGATTCATCAGATTAATAATGTAAGACAAATTTCATGTCTTTTGGAACTGGGAAATACAAGATCTAAACCTAAATATATATCCTAAGGGTGCCTGGGAGACCCAGTCCATTAAGCACCCAACTCTTGATCTCGGTTCAGGTCATGATCCCAGGGCTGTGGGATCGGGCCCTGCATGGGCTCTGAGCTGACAGCATGAATCCTGCTTGAGGTTCTCACTCTCCCTTTCTCTCTGCCTCTCCTCTGATCTCACTCTTTCTCTCAAAATAAATAAACAAACATTTAAAAAATAAATCCCAAAATGTGCCATGACAAAGCATCATGAGAATTGTGATACTTTAGTTAGATTAAGAAATTATCTGAAAGGAATAACACACCACATTGATAATCATTAATATTTAGCTATTTATAATTATTATTATAATAATACAATGAGGATAGTAACAGTTGAGTATTCTCTAATAGCCAGTAAACCAAGTGCTAACTTGTGGCCTGTCCTTTTCTAAGTGCTGTGTGGGTTTTCACATACTTAATCCTCATGAAAAGTCAGTTACTTTGGGGAATCCTGACTGGCTCAGTTGGTAGAGCATTATCAGAAGGTGACTCTTGATCTTGGGGTTGTGTGTCTGAGTCCCATGTTGGGTGTATAGATTACTTAAAAATAAAAAATCTAGGGGCACCCGGGTGGCTCAGTCAGTTAAGCGTCCGGCTTCAGCTCAGGTCATGATCTCCCGGTTTGTGAGTTTAAGCCCTGCGTCGGGCTCTGTGCTGACAGCTCAGAGCCTGGAGCCTGCTTCAGATTCTGTGTCTCCCTCTCTCTCTGCCCCTCCCCTGCTCATACTCTGTCTCTCTCAAAAATAAACATTAAAAAAGTTTTTTAATTGTTTATTCTTGTTTCTTTACCTTTCCATAATATTTCAGAAACTGTCAATTAAATTATATATATATAAATTGTCAATTAAATTATATATACAAATGTGTGTATATAAATATATATATGTATATGTGTGTATATATATATCCATCTGCTGGGGTTTTTATTTGAATTGCATTTGACTCTATAGATCAATTTGAAAAGAAGTACAGAAGTACCATTTTAGCAGTATTAATTGTTTTGTAGTTTTCGGCTTGCAAACTTGCACATTTACTGTTAGATTTATACCTAATTATTTCATGGTTTTTGGTGACTTTGAAAGTAGAACTGTTTTTGTTTTTTTTTTTTAGTTTAATTTACAATTGTTTATTGCTAGTTGTTGGAAGCAGCATTCCAACCCATGATACATGCCTTCTGTATGATCCTGTCCCATTGAGTGCCAGCAGGTCTTGGGACTGTAATGGGATGTCATTTTTATCACTAGGTTAAGTTATATGGCAAAGGTGGAGACATTTTGCACATATAATTAAGATTCTAATCATTTGACTATGAGTTACTCTAATGGGAGATTGTCCTTGGTGAGCATGACCTAATCCGGTGAGAACTTTCAAAGACAGTCTACAGATCAGACATGGGAGAAGTCGAAAAGATGCTTTCCTGAAAGGCCCAAAAGAGAAAACAAGCAGTGAGGTGATCTGCCTCCGAAAAAGGGTGGCCTCTAGTAGCTGAGGATTCTGTGCAAGACACTGAATTCTTCTACCGGCCTGAAGGGGCTTGAAAGAGGCTCCTGGGCCTTAGATGAGATCACAGCCCCAGTTAAAACTATCATTTCAGCCTGTTCCATGCAGAGGGCCCATTTCTCCCTTTCTTAGATTCCAAACCCATAGGAACTGTAAGATAATAAATTTATGTAGTTTCAGCCCACTGAATTTGTGGTAACGTGGTACATACTGATAGAAAACAGATATACTAGTATATAAATAGAGGATTGAGTTTTCTGTATTGACTGCGTATTCTGCAGCCTGACCTCCCACTCATTATAGTTTTAGCAGACCTTTGACATTTGTTGAGATTTTCTACATAGACAATTACTTCATCAGTGGATAGAAACTTTCTTATTTTTCATTTCCAGACTGTATTCTTTTTATTTCATTTTCTTGCTTTATTGCACTGGCTAGCGCCTCCAGTACAATGTTCGATAGGAGTCATGAGAGCAGACTGTCCCTAATCCTGCAAGGAAAGGATCCTCATTAAGTAATGATGTTAGGTGCAGGTGTTTGCAGATACTCTTTATCAGTTGATAGAGTCCTTTTCTATTTCTCTTGGTTTTATAAAATTGAGAACATTGTGGAATTTTGTCAAGTGTTTTCTGCATCTGTTGAGATGGTCACATGGCTTCTTTTTAACCTGTTGATACGGTGAATTATTACAGATTTATTTCTAAATGTTGAACAAGCATTTCATTCCCAGGATAAAACCCACATAGTCCCATGTCTACACTACTGGATTCTGACTGATAGCATTTTGTTAAGGGTTTTTGCCTTCGTGTTCATGAAGATGCTAAGACTTTTTTCTTTCCCTTGTAAAATCTGTCTGGTTATGGTATCAGGGTAATACTGGCCTCCTATAATTCAATTGAAATTTTCTTCAGAATGCTGGCCTTTCCTTTCTCTTTTTTAGCAGGCAATCGACCCAGTTAGATTCAGACAGGAATTCTCTCTTGCTTTCTGTGGATAGTGGTTCCAACCTGTTTTCAATTTTCCAAGCCTTCACTATGCTGCTTTGGGGCTGCATCATGCATGCACAGATCAGAAGTGAGCCCCAGAATTACACAGGTTCACACAGGATTAGGAAATCAATTTTTTAAAAATAATCTCTACACCCAACATAGAGCTCAAACTCACCACCTGGGGATTAAGAGTCTCATGCGCTACAGAACCGAGCCAGCCAGGCACCCTAGGGAGCCACCTTTGCCCCCTTTTCTTCTCTCCAAGGTTTTCCCCACACCCTCCAGCTCACAGGCACCCCCGGCCCCACTTCTGTGGGCAGAAAGAGCATGGGTTTTCTCTTAGGTGCCACCTGTTTTACCACAGCCCAACAGCTCTGCGGCTGACTCGTGCTCTTCATGGAAAAGCCAGAAGAGAATGGAGAAAAACAAATTGAAGTTCCCATCTTCCACCCCGACACGCTCTTCAGACCACAGGGGCCCCTTTGCTCGAGCTCTTTGGCCAGAAATACGGGGTTTCCATCTGAGTGTTAGCCTTGCAGTTCTGGGATTGGAGCCCACCTTCCAGACAAAACCATGAGAGAGAAGAGGGAGGGGAAAAATCTCTGGGAAACTCATTCCCTTGAGGTTACTTCTCCAAGTTGTGACCCCCTACCACCCCACCCCCACCCATCTGCCTGCCTCTGGTTACTTGTCAGAGTCCTTGGTAGCTACTTTTTGCATTTTGTCCAGCATCTGTCATTTGGATCAGGGGCAGAGTGACGCAATGGTGGGGCTTGCTCCATCTTACCTGGAAGCAGAAGCCAGCCATGATTTCTCGGTATCTGCCAGCAACTCGAGGTCGTGTGGCCAATGTCCCACTAATGCTGGGGACCCAGAGGCACTGACGCCTATGGGTAGGATCTGAGCAGCCATAAGTATTCTGGCACCTGAGTCAGGGAAGACAGATTTTTATTGAAACATGACACAGGGGCACCTTTCTGTCTGACGCTTTAGAATAAACTTCTTAAAACCTATATTTGCTTGTTGCACTCCCCCACTGAGCACCTCTGAGAGTTTCTCATTGCGAAGACAACAGACTGAGCTGGTCCGTGTGCAGCGTCCACAGCCTCCTCCCTTCTGACCACACAGCCTGTTCTTCGACCACACTGGGCACCCCCTCATTCCTAGGCGGCATCAGGATCTTTAGGATTCCATAGCTTGACACAGGCTTTATCCTCTGCCTGGCATGCCCTTCTCTTTGTTCTCATTCTTCAAGATGCAGCTTAAATGTCCTAGTCTTTATGAAATCTTTCTTGGTACCCAGTCCTGTCTTCTCCACGTCCCCGGAGCTCCAGGATAGCTCTTCCTGCAGTGTATTGTACCATTGGCTTCAGCTGTCCGCTTCTGTCACTAAAATGTAAGCTCCCTGAAGCCATGTTTTACCTATTTTTGAATTCACAGTGTCTAGCCTGTGCTGGGCAAGGGTCGGGGGGAAGCTCAGTAAGTGTTTATGGACCAAGTAAGCAAATCAACAGAGGAGTAAGAATAGATCTTATAAACAAAGTGCATCTCCTACAGCTTTGCAGATGCTTACTCAGACCAAATGGACAGCCAAGGAGTTGCAAAAACTGTAGACCTAATTACCTCGACTGTGTGCTGAATTGGGCTTAGGAGGTTTAGCATGAATAGAAATCATCGTGGATGGGTTTATTTAGCATACTTTTCTATTGATTTAATACCACATCCATGCAAAATTCTCCTCGTACACAGGCTACGAATCAGCAAATCCAAAGACCACAATTTGGTAAGATGTTGAATAAGTAACCATATTAACCTACCAGTACCAAGGTAGCTCAATAAGCTATCAATTAATGCAACAAAAGACATTTTTTGGACAGGTATTCCCTATAATTGATTTAGATATTTGTAAGTTTTACCAAGTACCTAATATGCACTTGACTCACTAGTAGACCCTTTTGTGTCTATTGAATTATCACAGCAAACAGACGATTCCGTACCATCCCAATATCATAGGCAAGGAAACAGGTTCAAATAGGCCACCTCCCTAGTTAGTCTAAGTCCACACACACTGCCTAGGAAGCCAGAAGCCAAGGGTTATGATGCAAAGCCTCTGGCTCCAAGCCCAGTGCATGGCTCAGGACACTGCAGTCGCCTGAAGTGGCACGCTGCATGCCCTATGACCGTTTCCACCTGCTTTAGTGTGTGCATCACTGTGTGGACGTGACCCTTCCAAGAAACACAGGGTTGGTCAGACACTCCCACCTGCATACAGGGTTGGTGCTAAATGTCAGTGTTTCCAAGACATGAAATCAATAGTTAGATGAATGGTAAACACACACACACACACACACACACACACACACACACCAGGAAAAAGCATTTCTGTGCAAAATAATGCAGAAGAACAATTCTGTCTCCTCTTCTAATCAGTGAGATTTGTAAGAAAAATTACTTCTAGAGGTGCTTGACTGGCTCAGTCGGTGGAGTGAGACACTCTTAATTTGGGGGTTGTAGGTTCAAGCCCTATGTTGGGTGTAGAGATTCTTACAAATAAAATCTTACAGAAAGAAAAGAAAGAAAGAAAGAAAGAAAGAAAGAAAGAAAGAAAGAAGAAAGAAAGAAAGGAAAGAAAGGAAAGAAAGGAAAGAAAGGAAAGAAAGAAAGGAAAGGAAAGAAAGGAAAGAAAGGAAAGAAAGAAAGGAAAGAAAGGAAAGAAAGAAAGAGAAAGATTACTTCTAGTTTGAATAATGAAAATGGATTCTAAGGTCTGCCGATTTCCGCTTGCTTATTTCCTGGTCACCAGGAAGAGAGATTACATTTAAGAACTGGTACTTAACAACAGTGATGTCAAGGATTTCAGGGTTTTTAAAAAATTTTTTGCTTTTGTTTTGTTTTCACTAAATCTTTTCAATGCTTTACTAGAGGCAGAAAAATGTTTTTGTTTTGTTTTGTTTTTAAGAATCATGAATGGGGTGCCTGGATGACTCAGTCAGTTGAGTGTCTAACTCTTGATTTTGGCTCAGGTCATGATTCCAGGGTTGTGGGATTGAGCCCCATGTCAGTTTCCACATTGAGAATGAAGTCTGCTTAAGGTTCTCTTTTTCTCCCCCTCTGCCCCTTTCCACCACTTGTGCACTCACTTGCTATAAAATAAAAAATAATTAGGGGTACCTGGGTGGTTCAGTCAGTTGAGTGTCTGACTTTGACTCAGGTCATGATCTCACAGTTTGTGAGTTCAAGCCCCACGCCAGACTCTGCTGACAGTTCAGAGCCTGGAGCCTGCTTCATATTCTGTGTCTCCGTCTCTCTCTGCCCCTCCCCGCTCACGCTCCATCTCTCTGTCTCTCAAAAATAAATAAACATTAAAAAAAATTAAAACAAATAAAATTAAAATTAAACAAAAGAATCATAAACATCCAGAAAGTTAGTTGTTGGCAACAAAAGTTGATTGGTGGAATTTTGTAGGGATAAAATCTGATTTCTTACAATAGGTTTTACCTCACTGAATGTTCATAGTGGTATAGTGGATCCCCCAAAATAGTTTTTTTTCTTCTGGGGTTCAAGAATTACAATTGGCATTATAATTTTAATTGTGTGAAAATATATCTATATGAGGTTCATTATATCACGTGGAATTACAATTAGTGAAACTGTGCAATCCTGACCTAAGTAAGGTTTAAGTACAAATGCAAGTTTTCCACCAAGGATGATCATGTCTTTTTTTTCACCTTCATATCATCCCTCTTCACCATGGGTAGACCAAGTCTGGGGAAGGTGTTCCTGGTTGCTGTTGTTCTAGGACACCCAATGTCATTCCCCTGAGGGTGCATGGCCAGTGCTTTCCATGATGCAACACCTCCAAGGGGCAGTTTCCCCTGGCTCCCTGCTGGGCAGATTCTCATTAAATTCCACCAGTGTGGAACCTTAGTAAACTTCACCACATCCAGCCACATGGCCATGGCCATACCGTCTTCCACAAGGTCTGTATCTCAGCCTTTGCTGGGGAGGTTGGAAAGTAAGGGGGTGGCTTTCAGTTTTCTTGCTTTTTTATAAAATTTTTTTACATTTATTTATTTTTGAGAGACAGAGAGAGACCAAGCACAAGTGGGGGAGAGACAAAGAGAGGGAGACAAAGAATCCGAAGCAGGCTCCAGGCTCCCAGCTGTCAGCACAGAGCCCGACGCAGGGCTCAAACTCATAAACCAGGAGATCATGACCTAAGCCGAAGTCGGATGCGTAACCGACTGAGCCACCCAGGTGCCCCAGGTTTCTTCCTTTTTTAGATGCCCTACCTCCCCGCTGGACGTAGTGACTGTCCCCTACACTTTCTTATCCTGTATTCTTTGGTGTTCTCTCTACCTCTTAGTAGGTAATCCCCCATTATGGTTAATAATTCTTTATATTCAACTTGCCCTGTTCAGTGTGGTTTCTTTCCCCTGAATGGACCCTGATGGACACAGTGAGCTCTTCCTATAATAACTGATGATAAAGTCTACTATTTGTTGAGCGTCTCCAAAGCAGAAGACTCTGTATTAAGTGTGTTGCAAACATTATCTGCCCGAATCCTCCCAATCATGCCACGGTGTCAATATCATTATCTTCACTTTGAGATGAGGAAATTAATATTTGGTGTTGCTTAGGTAAGAAATGACAAGCCTGGTCTAGTGGACTCAAAGCCTACGCTATGAGGAAGCGCAATTAAGAAAACAACACAATCTGATGTAAGTAAGACGTAGGTGCCTTCCACATTCAGCCACAGCTGAAATCACAAGGTTTCTTGGAAAACCCATAAATAACTAAACTTGTCTTGCCTTGTAAGTATGTACATCTGCTCCAGGGCAAACTGCTTCCTTGATAGTTTTCAGCTTTCCAACGTCTCCAAAGACAACAAAATAAGAGCAATCTCTGGTCCACAGATGGTCTGCAAGTTTTTACTTTCATAAACCTTGCCCTGACTTTTCCCAGTGATGTTTGATTTACAGATAATTGATTTCCCTTGTACACAAGTTAGGTTTCAGCTGGGCTTTTAACTGTAGTCATTTTTCTGAATTACTGTTGACAGTAATTTCTGGAGATCCCAATGAGATCTGCTCTTCGCAATGTACCCGCCGGAGCCTGTAGAAGCCCGCAGCTGGTGTGTGCCTCTCATTTGGACCCCTTGAGTCCTGGCTTGCCCTGTCTCCGTCCCTCTGGTGAGTGTAGGTATGTGCCAGTTAGGTTCTTCAGCTCTTGAGTATCAGTTATACTTTGGCTGTGCCCATGGCTATTGTGTGTGGGGGGGAAGGGGGGACAGATGAACTGCCAGACAGATCACACAGTGACAATTCCCTGGGAATGTGGCGTTTTTGGGGAGCTCCATGGCCATTCTTCTCCCTCAAGTGGCTGACAGGCTGCTATTCCACACTGACTGATTCCAAGACTATTGGGTTAAAAAGGCTACCATGGAGTTTCAGAAAGGGGATGTGCAATGAGGGAAATGAAAATGCTGTTGTTCCAGGGCGTCTGGTTCAGTCGGTGAATGGCCAGCTTCAGCTCAGGTCACGATCTCACGGTTCACGAGTTCAGGCCCCATGTCGGGCTCTGTGCTGACAGCTCAGAGCCTGGAGCCTGCTTTGGATTCTGTGTCTCCCTCTCTCTCTCTCTGCCCTTCCCCTGCTTGTGCTCTCTCTCTCTCTCTCAAAAATAAATGAACATTAAAAAAAAGAAATAATTAAAAATAAATAAATAAAATGAAATGCTGTTGTTCCTACCAAGATTCAATCAAGCCTTTAGATTACTGCAAGCCTTTGGTTAATTTCCAGACTGCTGAAAAAGTTGATTTTGACTATTTTTGCTGGTGTTTTTGTTGCTTTAATGGAAGACTGGATTTTCAGAGGTTCCTACTCACTTGTTCTAGAAGTGCTTGGATAACAAAGTTTAAATAAACCATAAATGTGAGCCCTCAATGTGACTGACATGCTTTCTAAGCAAGTACAACAGGAAATGGCACAAAATGAAATAGCAGGAATCAGCTACAAATACCTCCAGAGCTACCTTATCTTGCCCGAAAAGCTTCTTCCATCCTGTGGATCTGGAGAGATTTCTAAATGGGCTTTGTATCTGGCTACTTTTGGAGGAAGTTAATAAATTGGACTATAAAAATCTCTTACATTAAAAGACTACCTATTCTGACTGATTTGTAGAGCTGGATAAAAATGTGTACACTTTATCAAGTATTTAAGCTTTTCCAGAGGACTAGCATGTGAAGTTAAAATTTATTTCTTCTCTAAGTATTCTCAAATTATGCGATCTTGATTTATACAAGCATTTGTTAATCTCCATAAATTAAATTATTGGCCTTGGTTGTTAAATTATAAGATAAAAAGCAAGACAAATTTAAGTTGTTACCAGGCATAAAAAGAGAGAACATACTAAGAAAATGTTAGAGAGATTCAACAAAATGTAAAGGTTTTTAGAATTTAGGTACAAAATACAGAAAAATTATACAAGAGTAAGTACCTGAAATATTACTAAACATGATTAATCTTTGGAAAAATTAGGGGCGCCTGGATGGCTTAGTCGGTTGAGCGTCTGACTTTCACTTAGGTCATGATCTTGCGGTTCGTGGGTTCGAGCCCTGCGTCGGGCTCTGTGCTGACTGCCAGCTCAGAGCCTGGACCCTGTTTCAGAGTCTGTGACTCCCTCGCTCTCTGACCCTCCCCTGCTCAGGCTGTCCCTCTCTCTCTCCTAGAAATAAATAAAAAAAAATTAAAAAAAATCTTTGGAAAAATTATACTGCTTTCATATGTCTTATTTTAGATGAACTGTGTCTTCTCCCTGATTTTGTAACAGTATAAAAAAAAGTTCCCCTCATATTCTAGCTGATGTAAGACCTGTTTATTTTCACAGAGAAAGCTTAATTAATTTCAACTTCTTATATTTCCTATTCTGTTTTTAACAGTCAATAATACTTTCACTGTTTATCTTCCAAAAGAATTTACTGTTATAAATTTCACATAATACTACAAGTTATACAAATTTTACGTTTCCATTTGCATTGTGCATATAAAATTTTTGATGCCATATTTCTCTTATGTACCTTTTCTTTAGAAAAATATATTATCATTGTCTGTACCCCACTCCATCACATGGTTTTATCATACTTAGCCATTATCCAACAAATGGATATCACTGATCCCAGTTTTTCCTATTTCCCTATTAAGGAAAGCTAAAAATACCCTTAATCTCTGACTACTTACTAAAGGTGAGATTTTTAAATGTTTATTTATTTTTGAGAGAGAGAGAGAGAGAGAGAGAGAGATCATGAGCAGGGGAGAGACAGAGAGAGAGAGAATCCCAAGCAGGCTCCCTACTGTCAGTGCAGAACCTGACATGGGGCTTGAACTCACGAACCTCAAGATCTAAGCTGAAATCAAGAGTCCGAGGTTTAACCAACTGAGCCACCTGGGGTGGGGGGGCCCAACTTGGCGCAGTATTTTCCTCCATGTTATAGCTTGTGTCTGTACTCTCCTTTCCTCTTTATGGATGAATAATGTTCCATTCGATGGTCAGACCACATTTTCATTCCTTGCTTCATGATCACATTGATATTTTCCATTGATTTTTATATAATTTTGAAAGTCCATTTTACCAAGGAATGACTTACATGTAGTAAATTCACTCTGCTTAGTTCTACGAGTTTTAACAAATATATATAGTTCTGGAACTACCAGTCATCCGCATAAATTCCCCAGTGTTCCTCTGAAGTCAATATCTTCCCCATCCCTAGCTCCCCAAGAAAACCACCAATCAGTTCTCTGTTCCTATAGTTTACTTTTTCTAGAACGTCACGTTAATGAATTCACAGTATATATCCTCTTGAGATGGGCTATTTTCACTTAGCTTACAAATTTGAAAAACTTGATCAGCTCTTCTCAGTCATAGATATTTTCTGATCCCTGTTAGTGATGCTCTACACACCCTGACTCCCACCTCCTTGTCCTCCCTGAGAGCCCCTGGCAGGATACCCCCCAATATTAGCATGTTCTCCCTCAGGACATCATGAGTCACAAAGCCCATTACGGTTTGCACACTGACAGCTGTGCAAATACCAACGTGAAAAGTGTTTACAGGCTGAAGTCCAAGCAGTTTGTGGGACATCAAACCTGAAGTGTGAGTGCCATGTCCATTTTGCTGCTCTTTCTATTTGTGAACGCTTCGAATTTTTTCTTTTTAATAGTTTTATTTGTACTTATTTTCAATTTTAACTCCAATGATGCATGAACAGAACTGTTCACTGTTGAATAGTATATAACGCTTGTGATGAGAAGAAGTAGTTCCCGAAACTGCTTACCCCTGCCAAGCTCTTGTTCTCCGGGATCACTACTTTTATTTCGTTTAACTGGTTTTTTCCTCCATCTCTTTACATAGCACATTTATATTGATCTTTCTTGATTTTTCCACATTAGGCAGTACCTACTGACTTCCTGCTATGGAATATGATGACTGAGCTCTTTCTTACAGCCCTGTGCCCCCATCCGCCTCATACGGCAATATTATAATTAGGTTAGAACAGTATTTAGTGTTCTGTTTCTGGGGCCACAGAAATGCCGCTGACAGGGGAGCTATGCAATGTGCTCTGCTTCTTTTTTTTCCCTATACAACTTTTGTTTTCTTTGAAGATGATAATGGTTGTTTATAATAACTTAGGTTTTCTATATTCTCATCACCGATTTACCTCCAAATTTTCCCCAGTTTGTGTAAATCACCTCTCAACATTCTCTATTTTTAATGATTTTTAATTTTTTTAAGTTTAATTATTTATTTTGAGAGGGGAGAGGGGCAGAGAGAGAGGGAGAGAATCCCAAGCAGGCTCTGCACAGAGCCCAATGTGGAGCTTGAATTCACAAACTGTGAGATCATGACCTGATCCTCAAGAGTTGGATGCTCAGCCAACTGAGCCACCCAAGCACCCCATTACTTTTTATTTTTATTAAATTTTATTTTATTTATTCTTCATGACCAGCATGGAGCCCAATGTGGGGCTTAAACTCAGGACCTTGAGATCAAGACCTAAGCCAAGGTCAAGAGTTGGACACTTAATGGACTGAGGCACCCAGGCATCCAACCTCCCAATATTTGCATACACATTAGGTTTCTTCTTATTAAAATATCTCACCATTGACCTATGTGTCTGTTTTTGTGTCAGTACCATACTTTCTTGATGATTACAGCTTTGTAATACAGCTTGAAGTCTGGAATTGTGACGCCTCCAGTTTTGGTTTTCTTCTTTAACATTATTTTGGCTATTTGGGGTCTTTTCTGGTTCCATACAAATTTTAGAATTGTTTGTTCTAGCTCTGTGAAGAAGGCTGGTATTATTTTAATAGGGATTGCATTGAATACATAGATTGCCTTGGGTGCTATCAACATTTGAACAATATTTGTTCTTCCAATCCATGAGCATGGAATATTTTCCCATTTTTTTGTGTCTTCTTCAATTTCTTTCATAAGCTTTCTATAGTTTCTAGCGTATAGATCTTTAATCTCTTTGGTTAAGTCTATTCCTAGATATATTTTAGTAACCCAGTAATGCACCCACAAATGTATGGCCAACTAATCATTGACAAAGCAGGGAAGAATATCCAGTGGAAAAAAGATGGTCCCTTCAGCATCTGGTGTTGGGAAAACTGGACAGCAACAATGCACAGTGAGGGAAACTATCAACAAAACTAAGAGGCAACCATTGGAATAGGAGAAGATATTTGCAAATGACATATTGGATAAAGGATTAGTATCTAAAATCTACAAAGAACTTATCAAACTCAACAAGCAAAAAAGATATAATCCAGTGAAGAAATGGGATAAAGACATGAACAGGCACTTTTCAAAAGAAGACATCCAGATGGCTGACACATGAAAAAATGCTCAACACACTCATCATCAGGAAGATGCAAATCAAAACCAGAATGAGATACCCTTCACACCTGTCAGAATGGCTACAATTAACAACTCAGGAAATGACAGATGTTGGTGAGGATGCAGAGAAAGGGGAACCCTTTTGCACTGATGGCGGGAATGCAAACTGGTGCAGCCTCTCTGGAAAACAGTGTGGAGGTTCCTCAAAAAAATTAAAAATAGAACTACCTTATGACACAGCAATTGCAATACTAGGTATTCACCCAAAGTATATATAAATGCTGATTCAAAAGGGCACACGTACCCCAATGTTTACAACAGCATTATCAACGATAGCCAAATTGTGGAAATTATGGAAAGATCCCAAATATCTATTGACTGGAAAATGGATAAAGAAGATATGATATAGTACATATATAGTGGAATGTTACTCAGCCATCACAAAGAATAAAATCTTGCCATTTGCAACAATGTGGATGGAACTAGAGTGCATTATGCTAAGCAAAATAAGTCAATCAAAGTAAGATAAATTTCATAGGATTTCCCTCATGTGGAATTGAAGAAACAAAACAGATTGACATGGGGAAGAGAAGAAAAAATTAGATAAAAATAGAGAAACAGGCAAACCATAAGAGACTCTTAAATACAGAGAACAAAATGAAGGTTGCTGAAGGGGCATTGGGTGGGGGGATGGGCTACCTGGGTGACAGGTGTTAAGGACACTTTTTGGGTTGAGCACCGGGTGTTATGTGTAATGAATCACTAACTTCTACTCCCGAAATCATTATTACACTATATGTTAACTAATTCAGACTTAAATAAAATTAAATCATAAACAAATAAATAAATAAAAATGAGAAGGTCTCATCACGGTCCTTCTAACCTGCTCCCAACAAGACAGGCCTACCTCTGGGCCAGCTACACAGCTGCCTAGCTAGACCCTCTTGTCCTGAGAATTCCCTTAATTTCTCTTGGTTGAAAGTCTCATGTTTTTAATTGTTTGCTTAACTATTGTTTCAGGAGAATGCATCTTTCCATAGCTTCCTGAATAAGGTACATGAAGGTATATTATTTTAAGGCTTAAAAATTCTTGATTCTGTCCTCCTACTGGCCTGGTAGTTGGGCTAGAATGAGTTTCTAAGTAGGATGTCATCTTCCCTTTAGATTCTTATTTTTATTTTTTAATATAATTTTTATTTATATAAAATTTTATATAATTATATAAAACTATATAAAAATATATATAAAAGAGTGCTTCATCTTTTCTTTTAATGTTTATTTCTGAGAGAGGGAGAGACAGCATGGGCAGGGGAGGGGCAGAGAGAGAGAGGGAGACACAGGATCCGAAGCAGGCTCCAGGCTCTGAGCTAGGTGTCAGCACAGAGCCCGATATGGGGCTCAAACCCATGAACTGCAAGATCATGACCTGAGCCAAAGTCTGAGGGTTAACCGACTGAGCCCCCCAGGAGCCCCTCCCTTAGGATTCTGATGGCATTTCGTTACTGTCTCAAAGTTCCAGTGTTGCCCTTCAGAAGGTCTGCTCTTCTGACCCTTTCTCTCTGGTAGTAACCTTATTCGCCCCTGCAGGAAGTTTTTAGGATCTTCTCCTTGTCCCCAGTGACTTAGTGTAGGTCTAGTTTTCTCTACTCTCCTGCGTCCTGGGGAGCACCTTTCAATCTGAAAACTTAGATTCTGTAGTCTGGGAAATGTTCGTGGGCTACTTCTTCGGTGATTTTTTTTTTTAATTTTTTTTTAAATGTTTTATTTATTTCTAGGATAGAGAGAGGGACAGCGTGAGCAGGGGAGGGTCAGAGAGAGAGGGAGTCACAGACTGAAACAGGCTCCAGGCTCTGAGCTGGCAGTCAGCACAGAGCCCGACGCGGGGCCCAAACCCACAAACCGCGAGATCATGACCTAAGCGAAAGTCGGACGCTTAACCGACTAAGCCACCCAGGCGCCCCAGTGATTTTTTTTTTAATGTTTATTTTTGAGAGGGAGGGAGACAGACACAGCACGAAGGAGTGGGGGCGGGGAAGAGACAGAGAGGGAAACACAGGATCTGAAATAGGCTCCAGGCTCCGAGCTGTCAGCACAGAGCCCGATGCAGGGCTCGAACACACGAACCGTGAGATCATGACCTGAGCTGAAGTTGGATGCTTAACTAACTGAGCCACCAAGGCATCCCTATTTATTTACTTTTTAAGTAAGCTCTACGCCCAACATGGGGCTCCAACTCAAGAGTCATATGTTCCACCAACTGAGCCAGCCAGGCGCCCCCTACCCCTCACTTTTTAACTCAGAGCCCTAATTAGCCTTAAGTCCCCAGCAAAATCAAGAATCCTTGTAAAGTACCTTATGACCTTTAGCTATGTTTAATGATGCCTTTTTAAAATTACAGAATTGGAATACTTTTTGTAATATTTATGTGATAAATAATTCCATCTAATAGCAATTACAATTAGTTCCCTAAACCAGTTACTAACTCCAGCTCACCACTGTAGAGAAAGATATTTTAATACTTACTTGTACGTGGTGTATCACAAAAGCAGTGTACAAGTTGCTGTTTTGCCTGTGATAATACCCAGTGGAAACCTAAATGTGATCAACAGCCTTCTAATTTCTGGGCTGTGACAGATCATAGAAGAATCGGTCCTGCCTCCAGGGTCCCATAGGAGAAAGGCATTAGTGGCTTCTATACTCCCTAGAGAGCATTCAAAGCTATTAATGAATAAGCCGCCTGAATTATGTGACAATTGGGCAGTCAAAAATTGTTTCAAATTGACAACTAATCCAAAAAGTTTCCTGAGGGTTATGGAATCAGATTGTAGTAAGGGATCTCGAGTCTGCTGGTGTAGGCATTCCTGAATAGAACTGGTCACCAGAATCATCTGGGGGTCATTTGTTGTTGTGGTTCTTAATACAGATTGCTGGGTCCTCCCTAAAAATTCAGTAGCTCTGGGATGGGACCCCAAAATTTGCGATCTATCACCACTTATTTCTGCAGCTCAGCCAAGTTTGTAGATCACTGATGTGATTTATCCTAATCTATTTTCCTACATAGTTTTGACTCATCTAATTGTGCTTTTGTGAACTAGCCAAAAAATGAGGAAATGCCTTCTGACACATTTAAAGATACATCGAGCTGCATTTATACGGACTGTGTGAGTTATAATACATAAAACAATAACTCATATGTGTGCAGCTTTTTATAGTTAATAAAAGGCATTTGCAGATATTGTAATGGAGGCAATGACATGTAGTGGTCAAGAATAGAGTTCAGGGTCAGACTTGACTTAGCTTCTGAAGGAGATCAGGATCTTCATCCCAAAAGATGCCACTTTGGGATAAGGATTATTTTGAGCTGAAGGCAATTGAGAATCAACAGAGGCAGGAAGTGTTTTCTGCCTGCCTTTATCTGCCTAAAAGCAGGGCATAAATTTCCCCTTGTGAACATATCTCCACCCTGCTTCATTCTAGACAAAAAACAACTCTTTTATTATTGAGGTACAATTAATAGGCAATATTATATTAGTGTCAATCACACAATATATTGAGTGGACAAGTCTATATATTACTCAGTGCTCTCCATGATGTTTAGTCACTATACAAAGTTATTATAATAATATTGACTATGTTCCCTAGGCTGTACTTTTCATCTTGGTGACTTATTACTTTATGGCTGTAGGTTTGTACCTCTTAATCCCCTTTATCTATTTTACCTCCTGCCCACCTCCCCTCTGGCAACCACCAATTTGTTCTCTGCACATACGAGTCCATTTTTTGTTTGTCTGCTTTATTTTTTATACTCCACATGTAAGTGAAATCATATGGTATTTGTCTTTCTCTGCCTGACTTATTTCACTTTATGATACCCTCTAGGTCTATCTATATTGTTGCAAATGGAAAGATCTCATTCTTTTTTATGGCTGAGTAATACCTTATCACATCTCTCTCTCTCTCTCTCTCTCTCTCTCTCTATATATATATATATATCTTTATCCATTCATCTATTGATGGATACTTGGAACATAGGGGTATATATATCTTTATGATTTAGTGTTTTCATTTTCTTGGGATAAATATCCAGTAGTGGAATTACTGGATCATATGCTAATTCTATTTTTAATATCTCCATACTGTTTTTCCCAGTGGCTGCACAGTGCACGAGGGTTCCTTTTTCTCCACATCTTCGCCAACACTTGTTTCCTGTGTTTTTGATTTCAGCCATTCTGACAGCTGTGAGGTGCTATCTCACTGTGGTTTTGATTTGCATTATCCCTCATGATGGGTGTCTGTGGTCTGTGGTCATGTGTCTGTGGGCCATCTATATGTCTTGTTTAGAGAAATGCCTGCTCGTGTCTTCTGCCCATTTTAATTGGATTATTTGAGGGATATTTTTGGTGTGTGCTGAGTTGTATAAGTTCTTTAGATATTTTGGACATGAATCCCTTATCAAATATATCATTTGCAAATATCTTTCCCCATTCACTACGTTGCCTTTTTGTTTTATTGATCATTTCCTTTGCTGTGCTAAAGCTTTTCATTTTGGAGAAGTCCCAATAGTTTAATCTTGCTTTGTTTCCCTTGCCCGAGGAGACGTATTCATAAATCTGTTGCAAAAGGTGATGTCCAAAAGATTACTACCTCTGTGTTCTTTTGGGAGTTTGTGGTTTCAGGTCTCTTATCCTTAGTGACTTTATTTTTGTTTTTGATGTGTTTGAAAGAGTGTGACCTGGTTTCATTCTTCTGCGTGCAGTTGTCCAATTTTCCCAACACCGTGTACCAAAGAGACTGTCTTTTCTCCATGGAATATTCAAGAATGGAGACAGAACTCACACCAAGTTTGCATAAACAGATCTTACTAAAAATAATGCTTCTTGGGGCATCTGGGTGGCTCAGTCATTAAGTGTCTGAATTTGGCTTAGGTCATGATCTAGTGGTTCCTGGGTTCAAGCCCTGCATCGGGCTCTGTGCTGACAGCTCGGAACCTGGAGCCTGCTTCAGATTACGTGTCTCCCTCTCTTTCTGCCCCTTCCCTGATTGCACTTTGTCTGTCTGTCTCTCTCTCCCCCCCAACATAAATTCTAAAAATAATAATAATAAAATAAAAATAATACTTCCCTTCCTTCAATTCTTTCAAATGTCTCTACTCACTTCCCTGTGATTTCTCCCTCTTCAAAGCCCAAGTCTCCTTTCTTTTGTTAAAATGGTAGATTAGACCACAAGTCTGCTTTTTTGAGTTTTGATTCTTCATTGTAAACTCTCATGTATATAAATGTCATTAAAAACTTGCATCCTTTTTCTCCTGTTAAGCTATCTGTTGTTAGTTTAACTTGTAGGCCCTCAGTGTTTAAACATAAGACAATAAAGGAGAAGTTTTCCTCCCTTCCCTTCAAATCTCAGTTCTCCAATTTCCTATCTATGTGACTTTAGACTGGTTTTCTTTTTTTAATCTTCTATGTGCCTCGTTTTCTTTATCTACAAAATGATGATAATAATAGCCCTCCATAGGGTTGTGAAATTTGAATGAGTTACTTTTAAGCCCTTAGATCAAAGTCTGGTATTTAGACTGACTTGGCAGATATTAACTGTTATTTTATGTGATCTTCAAAAGGTATAATAACTGCAATTTTATGATTGTGGAAATTGAAGTTTGGAGAGTTTATATTACTTGCCCCAGGCCAGATGAAAAATAGTGGATCTGAAAACCAGATCTTCTGACTCCAGATTTTATGCTGTCTGGCTTTTAAGTATTTATTATTTAACATCATAGAGTTGTTTATAACTTTGATTCTTGCCAAGAGGATCGGGGGTGAAGATTTAATATGATTGACCAGAGGAGTCTAGAAATATTTAAAAAAAATGGAAAGACACAAAACAGCAGAGAGAACTCACGTCAAAAACAGCTATCAATACTGAATAGGAGAGGCTTTAGACAACAATGAATAAATGACATACGTAAGGGCAAGTAGGGGTATGAATTTGAATTAGAAAAGTGAAATTATAAGAAAAATAAAAGATCAGGTTTCCTTTTGCCAAATCCACTATAAATGAGGTTAATGGCAAAGAGCAGACGAGAGGAAGTGAATGAATACCTTTTCACAGTGGCTGCTCCCCATGTATCGTTCACTGGACTCAGAAACTCTGCCTAGACCATTACTGAATTACTGTCAAGATACAGCCCACTCAACAACGCGGTGGATTTTAGCTCCACACAGGGATGAAATTGAACAGAGAGCCAACAAGTGTTATTGGTCACGTGGAAACAGAAAATTATAAAGCCCATATTCCTTCATTCACATTTGATAAGAGATTATAACTAAAGCCCGAAACTACAGGCCCTGGTTGGCAATTTAATTTTCTTTAAATGATAAGAAGATGGCACCTGAGTGGCTCTGTCAGTTAAGCCTCTGACTCTGACCTTTGGCTCAGGTCATGCCCTCACAGGTAGGTGAGTTCAAGCCCCACATCGGGCTCTGTGCTGACAGTGCGGAGGCTGCTTGGGATTCCCTCTCTGTCCTTCTCTCTCTGCTCCTCACCCGCTCTCTCTCTCTCAACAGAAATAAATAAAACTTTTTAAAAACTTATAAAAATGGGGCAGCTGATAGAAGTTCTTCGGGATGACAAGTTTTCAGCCAGCCACTTGCCTCTTTAAATAGACAAGGAGGGGTTACCAGTTTTTCCAAGCCTGTTACCATAAAACCTAAGTTAAATCCGTATTTATTATGTATCTTGTTACCTTAACATTGTACTTCTAAATTGTTCGTTAAGAATCACAAAGGTTAAAGGGCGCCCGGGTGGCTTAGTCGGTTAAGCGTCCGACTTTCACTTAGGTCATGATCTCGCGGTTCGTGGGTTCGAGCCCCGCGTCGGGCTCTGTGCTGACTGCCAGCTCAGAGCCTGGAGCCTGTTTCAGTCTGTGACTCCCTCTCTCTCTGACCCTCCCCTGCTCACGCTGTCTCTCTCTCTCTCTCTCTCCTAGAAATAAATAAAACATTAAAAAAAATTAAAAAAAAAGAATCACAAAGGTTATTATTAAAAGGTTATACATTAAAAGGTTATTTTTAGTAGATTTAAGGGATAGTCACTTGTGATCTAGAATTTAAACATCTGTTATATGAAACTTGGTTTGCTAGAATTTTTGGTTGAGAAACCTGTTTCTTCAAGTTTATAGTTGATATGAAGTTCATGATTGGAGCAGACCTTCATTTGACCCACCACATTTATAATAACGTCCTAAGTCCTCACTAATCTATCTCTATTAAACTAAAGACCTGTGCAAACTCTCTTAAACTGAGAAGCAGAAAGCATTTAGTACTTGTAAAATTCTGGGTTTTCACAAATATAAATAAAAAGCTGAGTAAAAATCTTGACATGTGCCTCAGTGACTAGTCAGACGTGACCTGGAAGTCTTGGCTGGAATTTGAAACGCCCGTGTTTGGGTACTGAAATCAGTGCAAGAGAAGGACAGGGGGACACTTGGGGTCAGGGAGGGGCCGTGTCCTGGCGATGAGGCTGCTAGAAAATTCCGCGCAGTCTCAGGCCAGATCACCAGATGTGAGCAGAGTGGGTGAAGCAGGCGATAGCTTGCTCTCCTTTTCATCACCCCTGAGTCGCAGCTTAAGACTCAAGGACCCTATTTTGGGAGGGCCCATGAGGGCATAGGTTGTGCCCCATGTGGCAGCCATGGGGTACACAGCCGGCATCTCCCTTCAAGGAAAACTGGCCATCACTGTCCAGCAGCAGAGAATGCAGGTAACCTTCAGATTCTGCTCTGCTTTCTGACCAAAGCCACTCTGCCCAGGCAGACCCCCCCCAGCCCCCCACTGAGCTCAGTGGGGGTCCAGGCGCCTGGTGGGGTCTGCCTGGAGCAGGACTGGACTCTTGCACAAGCTTTGAGCTCCTGGTTGGGTGGGCAAGACTCTGTGGCTGGCAGCATGGTCTGAGCTCCCTGCACAATCTTGCCTGTTTTCTCACTCCTTCCCCAGGGGTCAGATGAGCATTGGGGACGGGGGAGGGGGGTTCCTAGGAAGCTTCCCCAGCCTCATGCTCATCCCTTCCCCTTATCCCTCAGGCATGACTCCCACCCTACCCCCAATGCCTTGCTGACACTCCTCAGTGCCATCTTGGCCTTTGCTTCCTGAGTCCAAATGAAGGACTAGGTCACTACTTCTTAATACTTAAACCCTCCAGTCACTCTATCAAAGGACCAGGTTACAGCAAGACAGAAACCAAAATTCTCTTGTTGTTGTTCTTGGGTTTTTTTTTTTTTTTTAATTTTTTTTTTTTAAGGTTTTTATTTATTTCTAGAAGAGAGAGAGAGACAGCGTGAACAGGGGAGGGTCAGAGAGAGAGGGAGTCACAGACTGAAACAGGCTCCAGGCTCTGAGCTGGCAGTCAGCGCAGAGCCCGACGCGGGGCCCGAACTCACGAACTGTGAGATCATGACCTAAGCGAAAGTCGGAGGCTTAACCGACTAAGCCACCCAGGCGCCCCTTATTCTTGTTTTTTAAGAAGGCTGTTTACGTGTTGGTGGCCTCCTTATTAGACTTTGATGGTTGATACAAAAACCATAGGTCTCGCCTACCGCCTTTATGTACCAGCAGAGGGATGTGAGCCTATGGTGAGCCCCGCTACCACACCTCTTCAAGCACTTTCTAGCTTTAAAGTTCTTTGGTTCTGTGAAAAATTGAGCATTTTCACATAAAGGTGGAAGCTGATTTCTTCTGGATTGTTCTAACAAGCAGAAATAAAAGTAGTTCGATGAGGAGGATTTTGTACCATAGAGAGAAGAAAATTTCAACCACTGGAAGAGGCCAAAAATGGGGTATATTGTCATGAGAAGGTGTAGACTCTTGTATTACTTTGCTGGGGCCACCATAACAAAGGACCACAGACTGGGTGGCTTGAACATCATATTTATTTTCTCACAGGCCTGGAGGCTGAAGTCCAAGATCAAGGGGTCAGCAGGTTTGGTATCTTCTGAGGCCTCTCTCCTTGTAGATGGCCGCCATATTGCTGTGTCCTCATGTGGTCTCTCCTCTGTGCCCATGCATGTGGAGCATGTCTACGTTCAAAAATTACCTTTTCCTGGGGCACCTCCCCTGCTCATGCTCTCTCTCTCGGTCTTTCAAAAATAAACATTTAAAAATTTTTTTTTAAATTTCCTCTTCCTATCAGGACACCAGTCATGTCCTATTAGATTAGAGCCTTCCCAGCTAATGACCTCTTAGAATTTAATTACCTCTTTAAAGATGCTGTCTCTAAATACAGTTACATTCTGAGGTACTGAGGGTTGGGGATCCAACATATAAATGTTGGGGGTCACAACAGCCTCTCCAAGGACATTTTTTTAAGTTAATTTACATTTTTTTTTTTTGAGAGAGAGTGCATGTGCACAAGCATGGGAGGGGCAGAGAGAGAGGGAGACACAGAATCTGAAACAGGCTCCAGGCTCGGAGCCCGCTGTCAGCACAGAGCCTGACACGGGGCTCGAGCCCATGA
Source organism: Hyaena hyaena (assembly GCF_003009895.1). Taxonomy (NCBI): domain Eukaryota; kingdom Metazoa; phylum Chordata; class Mammalia; order Carnivora; family Hyaenidae; genus Hyaena; species Hyaena hyaena. Next base: position 115,559 of record NW_024081051.1, read on the forward strand.
ACTGTGAGATCATGACCTGAGCCAAAGTTGGATGCTCAACCGGCTGAGCCACCCAGGCGCTCCCAAAGACATTTCCAATTAGAGTCCTGGTATGACTATCACAAAGGTGTAGACTGAATGGGTCACCACACCGGCATGCCACTAGCCTGTCCCAGGTGTGCTTGTCTTACGTAGGGTCCCCCGGAAACAGGCCCTTCCTTAGACAAGGATTCACGTACAAGTAGTTTATTGGGGAGGTGGTTCTAGGAAATATTGGTGGGGTGAGGAGTGGCAAAATGAAGCCAATCAAAAGTGTTTTTTTAAACAAGTTGTCACTGTGGGAAACTGGGGCCCATGCCTGCTGGGTACAGTGCAGAGATGCACCTCGGTTCCCCCCGCACTCCAACCCAGAGGCAGAGAAAGGACTGGAGCCTTCGTCCATTGCCTCCACCACTGAGGGCCGCTTTCTGGGGATATTCACTCACTGGCACGTCCATCCCGCACAGGCACAGCAAGGTGCTGAAGCCCAAGAGACTCCTGGTAAAGAGTTGCAGGTGCTAACGGTTGGAAGGCAAGCATTTTTGCAAATGGTTCCCGCTGAGGAGACACAGGCACGGCTCTGAGGCCTCTCCCACAGTGTAAGCTTTATTTTAGCCATGCCTGTGGTGATTCATAGCAGAGAGAATGTGCAGGAAGCCAGTTACCACTTGGTCAAGAATGGGCATTGCCTGCCCTAAGTAGGAGGTGAGAGGCAGAGCACAAGAGCATAAAAAGAACATTTGTTTCTTGGAACAAGCAGGAACTTTCCTTCAAGAACGTGAAGGCGAGCTCTGTCAAGGCTGTGCTACTCAAACTAACCTGTTAAAAAACCATTACCACATGAAAGAGCCATGAACTGAAGAGTAAAGTCACTTGGAATATCACCAAATCTCATGAAGTTTGCAGCAAAAAGCCCACCAAATCCCATTCTGCTCAAAGTGGCCATGATGAATCCCCACTCATGTGGCATTGGAGCTGGGGGGAAATGAAATGGGAGGAAATGTTTTTCTTTCACCCTACACATTTTTTTATATAAACAAATTTTTTTATTGTGGTAAAATATATGCGACAAAATTTCTCAGCGTACACCTCAGTGGCATTAAGCACATCCATACCATTGTACAATCTTCACCACCACCCGTCTCCAGGACGCTTTTCATCTTTCCAAACTGAAACGCCATGCACATTACACAAGAACTCCCCATTGCCTCCTCCCCCAGCCTGGTGACCGCCATTCTCTTTTCTGTCTCTGTGAACTTGACCACCCCAGGTACCTCATGTAAATGACACCAGACAACATTGGAACTTTTGATTCTGGCTTTTTTATTCCACTTAGCATAGTGTCTTCAAGGTTCACATTGAAGCATGTATTAGAACTTCATTCCTTTTTAAGGTTGAATAAATACTCCATTGTCTATATATACCACCTTCTGTCTATCCAACCATTCATCACTGAACACTTGAGCTGCTTCTACCTCTTGGCTATTGTGAATAATACTGATATGAACGTGGGTGTGCCAAAGTCTGTTTAGGACCCAGCTTTCAATTCTTTGGGTGCATCCTCAGAGGGGAGTTGCTGGATCATATGGCAATGCTATGTTCTACTTTTGAAGAAACACCGTACTGTTTTCTCTTACTCCATATCTCTTTAACCCCACCTGAAAATCCTATTTTTAAAGACTATTAAAAATTATTAAGCATACTTAAACACAAAAGGAAGGAGAACGCACAGAAAATGGATAAAACAACCTAAGTTTTCTCCTGTGACTTGTCTTAGAGGCACTGCATGGTTTGGGACTTACAGGGGTGCGTGGTGTATCCCTTGTTTCTGGATGTCAATCTTCCTCTCTTGGTCTCTTCCTTCTGTAATGTATTCGAGTTAGCACTGCCGTGTGGCCATCATTGATGCTCCCAATTCAGCTACCCGGCTATTCCGGCTCTGTCTCTCCTTCTAGTCTCTAAGCTTTCCTTTGATCTGATCTTCTCAGAGTTCTGGTTCCTTCCCCTCCCCCAGCAATTTCATCTTTTTGCAAAGGGCTGCTTTGCACATACAATCTGTCAACCAGAGGACTCCTGTGCTTCCTTGGGATGCACTGGTCCTTTATAGTCCATCAACGGAAGTTCTGGATCTTCAGTACTTTGGTGCTGCGTTCACTTAATGTCTTGTTGCAGCTGCGGCTCCAGGTGTGGTTACCCACGATAAATCCGGAAGAGTCGCAGCTAACTAGCTAGCTATACATGGTTTTGCCTTATACGACATAGCTCTAAAGCCTCGACTTCCCATAGGTATATTGAATCTCAAATAAATATGAGTCCATTCTGGTCATGATGGCGGGTCATGATAAAAGATGAAAAGGAATTTCAATAACTACGAAATATTTATTCCGGAGGACGGTAGCAATCTGCTCCAAGGCTCACCATAAGGTGAACGTAGTCACCCTCAAAAACACTCACTGCTCTTGGATCTACTTCCACGCTTCTTGAGCCATCTTCTGGTTACTCGTGGGCTTTCCAAGAACTTAAGTGCCTGGAAATGAGTACTCAGGTTGGTTAGCCTTCTCTGGGCATAAGAAAAGGGATGGCAACAAATTGCTCTAATTATCACCAGAAACCAAACACTGGCATTCTGATTTCTATATTACTTGTCTCTTCTAAATGTGGTGGCACCTGACAGCATTGTGCTCTAAATGTATATACAATGGAGCACTGGACTCGAGATCCTTGGTGGTGATGAATTACTAAGATGATGCGCAATATACATGCAAACTTCTGGGGGCACCTCCCCCTGAGCGTTCAAGCTATGGCAAATATTTCACCTGTCTCTCTCCTTTTGTGAGAAGGCCAGGGTTCATGCAACTTACACGCCAAATCCTAAATCCTAAGTTCCTTTAGGTAACATTCATAGGACTTCTCAAACTCACACAGTAAAAGTAATATTCCACAAACATCTGGGACACGGTCCGAATTTCTAATGTTATTCCTCAAGAGGAAGTTTGTCCTTCATTATTCTGCATATCAAAAATCATTGGATTTTATGTAACATCTAGGAGTATTAATTCGAAGTCAGAGGAAATGCTGGCTTGTATCTCTAACCTCTGCTTATTTATATAAGTATATGCTGCACAGAACATGATTCTAATACGAACATTTGTTCAAGTTTTCCCCAAACATCAAATGTCTTAAAAGGCCCCCTAACTACTGACTAGCCTATTCCCATTTTCATTTAAATTGGGTAAGTGAGCTACATTATAGAAAATAGGTAGTAATAAACATTTGAATTCTATTAAAACTGTTACAAAGTAAAAACGTTATTGAAGAAAGCTAGTTTCAATGCATCATCATAATCTAATTATTCTGAAAGAGGGAATCTGACCTAGAAGAATAATTAAACCATTTTCAAAAGGGCCTCGCACCCCCTGTTAAATCTCAGCCCCTGGAAATTTTTTGCTGCGTCTTACTTCAGGGAAAATTGCGCAGGGTTCATTTCTATGAATGGAAAGCAGCCGCGTTCGGTCTCTCTGATTCTCACTGTTGCTCATTGTCCCCTGTCATTTGTAGATTCTCCAGAGACAAATGAACTCTTAACAAGCTGAGGTGTTTCCAGTCAGCTGGTTATTCCTCCAAACTTCTGGAATATTCTGGAGAGTCCAAGAATGTTTTAGTAGAACCCGGCCTTCAGATTATTATGAAGGAGTATTTGTCAAGGTAGCAGGCTAGGACATGTTTAACTTGGCACTTTGTTAGCATAGCTTTCACTCTGCAGGGTTTCGGTCCTGTGGACTGTGGGCTTGCAGGTGTATCGCTCTCATCTCTGCCATCATTTTCTTTCTTTCTTTTTTTTTTTTTTAATATTTTTATTTATTTCTCGGAGAGAGAAAGAGAGACAGCATGAGCAGGGGAGGGTCAGAGAGAGAGGGAGACACAGACTCCGAAACAGGCTCCAGGCTCTGAGCTGGCAGTCAGCACAGAGCCCGACGCGGGGCTCGAACCCACGAACTGTGAGATCATGACCTAAGCGAAAGTCGGACGCTTAACCGACTAAGCCACCCAGGTGCCCCTCTGCCATCGTTTTCATATGGCTTTTTTTCTTCTTTAAGTCTACAAGGGTGGACATAACAAAATACCACAGACTGGGTGGCTTAAACAACAGAAGTTTATTTTCTCACAGCTCCAGAGGCGATAGGTCCAAGATCGAGGTGTTACCAGCGTTGGTTTCTGGTAAGAAACCTGATTTGCCAGTGGCCACTTTCTTGCTGTGCCCTCACATGACCTTTTATCTGTGTGCATCCAGAGAGAAAGGGAGCTCTCTGGGGTCTCTTCCCCTTCTTTTAAGGACACCAACCTGATTAGATTCGGACTCCCACCCTTCTGACCTAATTTAACCTTATTACCTCCTGAAAGCTCTCCAAAAGCAGTCACCCTGGGATTTAACACATGAATTTGCTGGAGGTACAATTCAGTCCATAACAATTCTGTGTCTTTCTGCTCTTCTGTAAAGTCACCAGCCCTATTAGATTTGGGCCCAGGCTACTCCAGTACAAATGACCACATCTTAACATAATTACATCTGCAAAGACCTATTTCCACATAAGGCCACACTCATAGGGCCCCGGGGTTAGAACTACAGCACCTGTTTTAATCCTATGAATGTCAATAAGTGTTAATGTTATGTTGGATGACTCAGCCCTCCTTCCAACCCATGCTAAGCTGGGATTCTGTGGTGTCTTCAGGAAATGGTCTACACTGGCGATGGCTGCACAGTGATCTTCGGGACTGTAAGGCTGGGTTTGTCTGCTCAGTGAGGACGGAGACCAGGGTGGTACACAGTGTACAGACTTGTGCTGGGTAATTGCTTTCCTAGCCCCGCCTCCTGCCCCGTGATTCCTGGAGTAACAGAGAAATATTGAGCTCACAGCCTGACTCTGGGGTTTGGGTCGGTTTTGCCAGCAACTAAATGTACGGCCTTAGGCAACATATATACCAGTGGTTTTCAAACTGCCATGGGCAGATTCCCTGGGGGAGGGGGGAACTTGAAATAACAGACTGGGGGCGGGGGAGGCACCTCTGAGCTAGGAGGCCTGAGGCTGGCTCAGGTATTTGCATCTTTTTAAAAAATATTTTTTGTGATGTTTATTTATTTTTGAAGGAGAGAGAGACAGAGGGTGAGCAGGGGAGGGGCACAGAGAGGAGACACAGAATCCAAAGCAGGCTCCAGGCTCTGAGCTGTCAGCGCAGAGCCCGTTGCAGGGCTTGAACTCACAAACTGTGAGGTTAAGACCTGAGCCGAAGCCGGAGGCCCAGCCCCCCAGGTGCCCCCCAGGCATTTGCATCCTTAATAAGTTTGCTGGTGGTTCTGATAATGCTGGCCTGGGGATTACACTCGGGGACCATCATTACATGCCATTGCCTACAAATGAAAATCCAGTCAATCAACAGCTTTAAAGTCATTTTATCATTGAAAAAAAAAATTAAATATAGCAAAGTAGAGCAAAGAGCAGGACGGATCCTTGTGGATGCACCCTGTGGCAGGGCCAGCCTCATGGGTGCGGGAACTGTGTGCACGGGGCTCTGTGCTCAGGGGGACCCCAGGCTTTGGTTAATGCTCTGCTCTTGCTGTCTGGGAATTCTTCATAATTTCTTAACAGGGGAACTTGCATTTTCACTTTGCACTGGGCCCTGTAAATTATGTAGCCGGCCCAGGCCCCTGGACTCAAGTGCCATGAATATTTCACCAAACGTAACAACATTTTATTGAAGACCACCACAGTGTGCTAACTACTGTGACCAGCTAGTGGGGATCAAAAACAAGGCAGGATCCTGGCTTTTGAGGGTCTGCTGATCTAGTAGAGATAAAGCTGCTAGATTTAGCAAATAGAAATACAGGATACCCAGTTAAACAAGGCCTTAGTTTAAGTACGCCCCACATATAAATTTTTAGTCTCCATATTTTTTAATTAATTAATTTTTTAATTTACATCCAAGTCAGTTAGCATCTAGTGCAACAATGTTTTCAGGAGGAGATTCCTTAATGCCCCTCACCCACTTAGCCCATCCCCCCTCCCACAACCCCTCCAGTCACCCTCTGTTCTCCATATTTAAGTCTCTTATGTTTTGTCCCCCTCCCTGTTTTTATATTATGTTTGCTTCCCTTCCCTTATGTTCATCTGTTTTGTATCTTAAAGTCTCCACGAGAGTGAAGTTATGTGATATGTGTCTTTCTCTGACTAATTTCACTTAGCATGATACCCTTCTAGTTCCATCCATGTAGTTGCAAATGGCAAGATTTCATTCTTTTTGATTGCCAGGTAATACTCCACTGTATATATATACACCACATCTTCTTTATCCATTCATCCGTTGATGGACATTTGGGCTCTTTCCATACTTTGGCTATTGTCGATAGTGCTGCTATAAACATTGGGGTGCATGTGCCCCTTCAAAACAGCACACCTGTATCCCTTGGGTAAATACCTAATAGTGCAATTACTGCTGGGTCATAGGATAGTTCTATTTTTAATTTTTTTGAGGAACCTCCATACTCTTTTCCAGAGTGGCTGCACTACTTTGCATTCCCACCAGCAGTGCAAAAGAGTTCCTCTTTCTCCACATCCTCGCCAGCATTTGTTGTTGCCTGAGTTGTTGATTTTCGTCGTTCTGACGTGTGTGAGGTGATATCTCATTGTGGTTTTGATCTGTATTTCCCTACTGATGAGTGATATTGAGCATCTTTTCATGTGTCAGTTGGCCATCTGAATGTCTTCTTTGCATAAGAGTCTATTCATGTCTTTAGCCCATTTCTTCTCTGGATTATTTGTTTTTTGGGTGTTGAGTTTGATAAGTTCTTTATAGATTTTGGATACCAGCCTTTTATCTGATATGTCATTTGCAAACATCTTCTCCCATTCCGTCAGTTGCCTTTTGGTTTTGCTGATTGTTTCCTTCGCTGTGCAGAAGATTTTTATCTTGATGAGGTCCCAATAGTTCATGTTTGCTTTTGTTTCCCTTGCCTCCAGAGACGTGTTGAGTAAGAAGTTGCTGTGGCCATGGTCAAAGAGGTGGTCTCCATATTTGTCTGATGTAAAGTTCAGGAACATGTACTCAACAATGATCATTTATTTATACATTGTCCTCATGTACTGCTATTGTTAGCCAATATCTTAAGGCAAGAGTCATTTTAATCTCGAGAGAGACAGGAGGTATATTGGTTAAGGGCCAGGAGTCTGGAGTTGACTCTGCTGGGTTCAACTCTCTCGTCCCTATGCCGCGTATCTGCTCCATGCCTCTATAAACTATTAACAACAATGATGGGTGTTCCACGGGGTTGGTACAAGGCTCCCACGTTAATGCAGCACTGAACGCTGGGTGTGGCACGTGGTGATGACTCAGGAAGTGGCATAGTGTCTCAGGAACCACTAGGAGAGTTGATAATATATGGTTTGACAGGTATGATAGAGCAGTTTAAACAGTTATGACTCCAGCCAACTGTCATCATTCAGGGTATGGTCCTTCAGACATCTCTTTCTCTTGGTTGTGTGAATTGTACACATTATTATTCTTTTAACTGTAGTAAAATACACAGGACAGAAAATGTACTATTGTAACTATTTTTAAGTGTACAGTTCAGTCCTAAGTACAGTCACAGTGTTGTATAACCCAGCTCTGAGCCTTTGTTAGCTCCCCAAACTGAAACTCAGTACCCGTTGAACAATAACCGCCCCCCATTTCTTCCTCTCCTAGCCTCTGGCAATCACCATTTTCCTTTCTGTCTCTATGAGTCTGACTACTTTAAAGATCCTGTATAAGGAGAATCAAATAGTATTGTCTTTTAAAAATGTTTTTAAACATCTATTTAGTGTTGAGAGACAGAGAGAGAGTGCAAGCAGCGGAGAGGCAAGAGAAAGAGGGAGACACAGAATCCCAAGCAGGCTCCAGGCTCCGAGCTGTCAGCACAGAGCCCGACACGGGGCTCGATCCCACAAACTACGAGATCATGACCTGAGCCAAAGTTGGATGCTTAACTGACTGAGCCACCCTGGTGTCCCATGTATTTGTCTTTTTGTGGCTGGCTTATGTCACTGAACATAATGTGCTCAAGGTCCGTCTATGTTGTAACAGGTGACAGGATGTCTTTCCATTTCAAGATTGAATAATGCTCCAATGTGTGGATAGACCACATTGTGTTTATCCAATTCATCTGTTGATGGACACTTGAGTTGCTTTTACTTACCGACTACCGTGAATAACACTGCTAGGAACATTATTTTTCATCAGTTTCTTCTACAATTACCAATAGCCTTAGCCACAATCATTTAATTATTTGCATAGCTCAGACTTATACAACTACAAACTATAAGAGAAACACCTAAACCCTTGGACACAGCCATCTGATATATGGGTCTCCTGAAATCTGTCTGGCGCCTGCCTACAATAAATATATTGTTGAACAGATAAATCTGGAAAGAAGACAGATTCATGCCTATATTAAGTAGATGGAATTCTTTTGTTTATTTTGGGGGTTTTCTTTTCAAGTTGATTTATTTTGAAAGAGAGAGAGAGGGAATGAGGCAAGGGAGAAGCACAGAGACAGAGACAGAGAGAGAATCCCAAGAAGGCTCCACACTGTCAATGCTGAGTCCCACATGAGGCTTGAACCCATGAACCATGATTTTGTGACCTGAGCTGAAATGAAGAGTCAGACACCTAACTGACTGAGCCACCCAGGCGCCCCAAGAAGATGTTTGTAGGCTCAAATGAGATAATGCACTTTGAAAATGGTAAAGGTCTTTATAAAAATATAGATGTTGCTGGGGTGCCCAAGTGGCTCAGTCCGTTAAGTGTGGGACTCTTGATTTCAGCACAGGTCATGATCTCATGGTTTGTGGGATCAAGCCCCAAGAGGGCTCTATAGATGTGGCTATCAGTTATTACTGTGGCCTCTTCTGGCCTAGATTTCCTTCTGTTCATCTGCTCTCACTGTCCCTAGCAAATTAAGGAAGGGGAAAACATTCCTGTAGCCCGCAGCCCCCTCTTTCTAGGATTTTCTTCATTTTGGTATTTCGTGCATCTCTAATTTCCTGCCTGCTTTCCTTGTGGGATGAAAGCAGCCAGTCCCAATGGGCTGTGCATGATTTCTGCACTTTCCCACGGCCAGGCTCAGGGCTACTGCCTGGCTTTCCCTAATCACTGCTCGACTGGGGGCTCCCCCAAGAAGTTCAAGATGCAGGAAGCCTGTCTCCCAGGAGGTGGAGTGGGGAATCATGAGTGGCTGCCTATGAATTATTAATGCATTATCAATGCATAATTTGCTATGAGGTTTCAGGACTAATTAATTATCCCCTTAATAAAGGTCTGCTCATCTTTCTGCAGCCACCTTTGGGATGGCTCCTCAAAGCCTCTGGGTGCCCAGGTTTTGCGGGCTGCATGCTCGGTGCCTCACTGAGGTCAGCGTCCCCTCTGGCTCTGGCTCCCAGAGGTTCTGAGCACCCAGCTGGAAGTAGAGAATGCTAATGAATTCCTTTAGGTGGCTTGCAGCAGTTGTCAGATTACTGGGTGATAGAAAAGTCAGCAAAGAACGTTCTCCATTGTCTTACTATTCGTGCTTAGTAGATGTCCTCTGGCAGGATGCAAGAGCATCTTTCTTCCACGGCACCCCCGCCCCCACTTTAACAGAGAGACTTAGGAGCTGTGGGGCTCAGCTGTCCTGTCGCATGTGACCACTTGAATAAAGGGGGGGGACGGCTGACTGTCCAAGTGAGAAGACTCCGTGCAGCCCCACACGGGGGTGGGGGGGATGGGAAGCCTGCAACAGTTGGGAGTCAGGGGTCACATTTTCTCATGTGAGCTGGGCTTCCGGCCGCGCCGCACACTATCCTTGGGAAACTGAACTTTGGATTTTCTCATTCTGAAGGTCCTTGCTTTTCCCTAATGCATTTCCGCATCGTGCCACATTTGAAAACCCTTTCTTCCTGTCCCTTTTCTGGTCATCCTGTTATTTTTCACCATTGTGTCTTTAATAGGAAAGTTGCTTTTACAGTTGTGTTGCAGAGTCCTAAAGCTTTCGGATGAAGGAGACCATGTCCCACGTCAAATGTGTTAAAATTCATGAGTCCATATTGCAGCTATTTTTTTAAAGTTTATTTATTTTGAGGGGGGAGGGGCAGAGAGAGAATCCCAAGCAGGCTCCACCCTGTCAGTGCAGAGTCAATGTGGGATTCAAACTCATGAACGGTGAGATCACAACCTGAGCTGCTTAACTGAGCCCCCCAGGCACCCCTGTATTGCAGCTTTTAGAAAAACCCAACTCGCTAGTCCTAAGAAGCCCTTAGAACCAACTGACTATTTCAAAACCTAGTTTGAGGAAAGAATGAATCCTTTGGTGTGCCTTTCCCATATGAACTGTACTCTAGACGTTTCTCATCCTAGAATATTTCCGCTTCTATAAATAAAGAAGAAATAATAGAAGTAGAATATCTGTCAATATTTCAGTATGTATCTCTAAAAGATAATAGCTCACTTTCAACACATAACCATGATTTAATTACTGCATCTAAAAATATCCAGTCAGTGTCCAAGTGCGTGCAAATGAAATGAAGAATTTAAGCAAGAATTTAAGCAATGGGCACAAACCACATAAAAAGAGACAATCAGATATAATGGGCCTCCTGTTGGAAGTTTACAATATTTGCAAATAAAGTATTCCTTAAAAAAAAAAAAGAGTAACTCAATTGGATCAAGTCTTTAACTCTAACTACCAGTTACAGGATATATTGGGGTCAGGGGGACATATTAATACCACAAAGATGTTGTCAGCAAAATCTGGAATGTGGAAAACTATATAAGGCAAATGACCTGATTCCTTCAACAACAAAAAATTGCAGAGAGAGAGAAAAAAGAAAAAGCAAACAGCAGGAGGGAGGACCTACATTAAAAAGAGATTTAAGAGACATGTTGACAAAATGCAATGTGCAGCCTTGGTTTTGACCCTGTGTCGGCCAAAACAAGTGTACAAGAATTTATGAGACACCTGGGGAAATGTGAATGTGAATATTTTTGGTGAAGGTAATGGTATTGTGATCATATCTAAAAATAGTCACACACACACACACAGACACACCCATACGTGTACATTATAGGCTGAAACATTTACAGATGAAGTTAGATGATATGTAGAATTTGCTTCAAAACAATACCTGATTGTGCATATCGATGGGTGTTGGGGGACGTGAATTATGAATGAAACAAGATTGGCCAAGAGTTGGGAAATGTTGAAGTTAGCCAATGGACGTTCACTATGGTATCCTCTCCACTTCTGTGTGTGCAGAAATCCTCCATAATGAAGAGTAGAATGAATGACGCATGAGCGAATACACGAGTAAACAAAAAACGCCCCCCCCCCATCATCTAAGGATGATTCTATTGCTTCCGTGTTCAGAGTCCTCCTGCCCCCTCCCACCCCTTCCCTGTAACCTCTCCCAAACCACGGAAGCCTTGAGACAACAAAGCCTTGACATTCATCTTTCCATTCTAAGTCACTTAGAACAAACACCTGGATTGATTCAACTCCCACCAACCTTTGAAAGCAATTCATTATAAATTTCATGAGGCAGAATCAATCCACACATAAATATCACCTGGATCTTAAACATTTCCTTTTTCTTTTCTCTCTGGGTCTTAAACACATCCATGGTTTTCAGCATGGCTCACTTAATGTAGATATTGTGTGTGGTATCCTGGGTGTTATTCAACATTTGTACTATCAACCCTCCTTGAAATTAGGTCAGCATTTATATTTCAAGGGTGGATTTTTGTTCTTCCTTGTTTTCCTCATGCCGATGCCTTTGGCCTGGTTAGTGTTTAACGCTGCTCTCTCCTTCAGCCCAGTTGTGGGGCTCCCGTGAATTACTGGCACTGAAACTCTACCTGTGATTCCTCTGGCTTCCTTCACAAGACCCAGCAGCTACTCCCAAAGTCTGCTGTCCCCTCATTTTACAATAACAAGGAGAAAGGCACATGTTTGGGATCAGGAGAAGTGGTTGTTAATTTTTAAGAGCAATCAGAACTTGAGAATTTTTTTTTAATGGAAAGAATGCCAGAGTTCTTGCTTTGAGATCCTTTTTGATATTTCTTTGCTGTGCTGAGGAAAAAAAAATATATAGCCCCAAATGCAATAAAACCACATAAAAGCATGGAATGGTCAGAGTATAATCATTTCTTTTTTAATCAAAGTAAAGTAGCTAGTTCCTAACCTCTAAATTAAAAAGAAAAATGAACTCCCGGGTCCTTTCAGAGACTAATTTTATTTTAAAAGCAGCATTCATTGCTTTAATAAAAACATGCATTAGTTTAATACTTTCCATATTCTAATTTAAGAAACGTTCATGGGAAATGTTAAAATATTCCACTCTGTTTGAAGTGGGAGTAGAGGCTTAAAAAAAATTCAGATAACTTTTTAAAAACAGTTTTGCTTCTAAGTATATATTTCTCAGTTTTAATTTTTCGTTCTTTCCTCTGCTCCTCACTGTGGGCAATTCATGGTTTTGATACTAATGAGGGCCCTGAATCCACTAATTTTAACATATTGGGAATCTTATGTCATGACTCCCCGCTAATTACAGCTTTGCTGTGAATGAGTGCCACTGCCATCATTCATCCCCAATTTCCCATACATTCTATCAACAACGTTTGAGCTTTTGTGGCGCAAACAAGTGATGAGTCTGTTACAGCAAAAAGTGCCCCATTTTTTTTAAACGATAAGATGAAATTTTAGAACCTATAGACTAATATGTTTGGCAAAGATTTCTCACAAGCATTTTTAAAATAACATGATCACTGGAAGACCATATGGATCAAGTGAACATAAGTCATAGAAACTCTCATCCGGTTTCCTTTTTTGGAAGTTGACTCTAGGTTGAGAAGGAAGGTGATTCTGTTCTTAACTTCACCAGGCAACTAACCTCAGCTGCCAAGTTGTGCGTGGAGAAACGTCAGGCTGGTGATGAGGAGATTTTAGAGAAGTGAAAATAAGTTGACCCTGAGCCTCAGTTATGCAACAGTGGTGCATGAACTTGGGGGGTCTTTATGGGAGTATCACACACAGGACATGGCTCGTGACTCTGCTTAGTGATGTCATGTGAGATGAACCTGAACATGCAGGAGACATTTAGCAACTCTGCAGATAGCACAGGGATGAGAAGGAAGCATATAGTGATAGAAGACAACCCAAGAGTTTCAAGTGATGGAGACAACCCAGAACACTGGTCCAGGGCTAACAGGTAGAAATTTAGTTAAGATCAGTGTAAACTTATGGGGCGCCTGGGTGGCTCAGTCAGATAGTCAGTTAAGCCTCTGACTTCAGCTCAGGTGATGATCTCACAGTTTGTGTGTTCAAGCCCCGCGTTGGGTTCTGTGCTGATAGTATAGAGCCTGCTTGGGATTCTCTCTCTTCCCCTCTCTTTCTGCCCCTCTCCTCTTGTACCTTCTCTCAAAAATAATAAATAAACTTAAAAAAAAAAATCAATGTAAAAAATGTACCTGCTACTTGTTTTAATTAGGTGTGGTAAGACATAGAGACACAGAAATGATTGTCATAAAGGCAGAAGCTTTTTATTATTCTCAACCTTTCCTAGAAACAGGAGGCACAGCATAGCATGCAGGGCCCCATGGGGAAGCAGAGGGAACAGGAGAAAATGTGGGCAAAGGCAAGGCAGGAGGGGCCTTTTTTTAATGTTTTATTTGTTTCTGAGAGAGAGAGAGAGAGAGAGACAGTGTGAGCAGGGGAAGGTCAGAGGGAGAGGGAGACACAGAATCTGAAACAGGCCCCAGGCTCTGAGCTGTCAGCACAGAGCCTGACACGGGGCTCAAACTCACGAGGTGTGAGACCATGACCTGAGCCAAAGTTGGATGCTTAACCGACTGAGCCAGCCAGGCGCCCCAGCCTTCTCTAGTTTAAATAATTCCAGGGGGCTCTGGGATATAGGAGCTCTGTCCCTGGTTGTCCAGCACATGGCCCTGGGGTGATTAAGACAGCGGGTAGTGGCCCAGGATGGGCGAGCCCAACAGAGGAGGTGGTGGAGGGTGTGGGCTCTGGATTGGTTGGCATTTGAAAGGTGAACTTGTAGGCAAATTTAATATCTCTAGAAACTGGCCAGCCCTGAGAGATGCCATCCCTCCAGGGTCGACAAGGGCCCAGGATATCAAAGCGTCAGACACAAAAACTAAAAAAATCTGGTTGTTACATAAATGCAATGCATGAATCTCAGGCTGAGGAAAGAAGAGGCAGATCAGGCTTAATTCATGTGATAAAATCTGGGGTTCGGTTTTGTTTTGTTTGATAATGGTTTAGTGAATCAGCAGGGTGATACTATGCTCTTCATGTAGCCATTTGCCATCACTCAGGTCCCTGCTTAATAGTCCTCTCCTCAGAGATGTCTTGCCTGACCACCCTGTCCTGTACTGCTTCCCATTTCTGGTCACTCCCCATGACATCTGACTGTTTCATGTCCCCCTGACACTTTACAGCTGAAACTCTCCGAGGCCCTTACCTGTCTGCCTGTGTAACATCCGTCTCCCCTACTAGAATGTAAGCTGTGTTCACCTCTTTATACCCAGTATCTAGAGCAGTCACTGGTGCATAGTAGGGCCTCAAGAAATATTTTCCAAGTGAACACACACAGAACAAAATAAAACCCAGCTGCATTTTACTTGAGTAGACATCTAGTAATTGATCTCAGAAAATAATAATTCCTCCGATTTTTTTCGTAAACTCAGAGTGATTTATATTGGATTTTTGGGTGCCACACATTTTAAAAAAAATACTGACAAACTAAAGAGACCAGAGCCAAGATAAGTATACACAAGATGGTCTAAGTGTCATCTTATGGAATTATGGAGGAGCGTGGGCATTTAATCAGTGGCTACTGTGTGCCAAGAGCGTGTTAGGTTGTGAAGCAACTAACTTCCAGTTGCCACGTGTAGGTAACTTGCCTCTGAATTCAACTGGCTGGGTGGAGAGGTGAGTGTACGGATAGGAAACAGGTCCCCTAGACCTTCAAGGGTAAAGCCTCTTCTACATCAGTGGCTAGGGCTTAGTTAGCTCCAGCTGAGACCTGGTTCCTCGGGAGGCTCTTGCCTTCAGCAGAAGTCAGATGTGGAGGGAAACCTCAGGTGAAATACAGAGTGCCTAGGACCCTGGAGGCACTTGACTCTAATCATCTAAAGAAGGTTTTGGTCAAAGGCCGGGCCTGGACGGCACTCTTGGGCTCAGCCCTTGACCAGCCCAGTTTCACCAGATTGTACCATAATCCACTGGCCTCCTGGGATACATGGAGACCAGCTCCTCCGGCTCGCTCACAACGATGGTCCCATCTGTGATGGTTACTTACATGTGTCAACTTGATTAGGCTATAGTTATTCACCCAAAGCTGTTTTTTAACGACCTACGGATCTAGATGCTACTGTACAAGTATTTTATAGATGTGGCCAACATCTCTAATCAGCTGATTTAGAGTAGAGATCACCCTTGATCATCTGGGGGAGCCTCATGCAATCGGTTGAAGGTTAACAAAAATGAGAATCTTCCTGAGGAAGGAGTCCTATCTCAGGACGGCAGCATCAGCTCCAGCTGGAAAATTCCCAGCCTGTTCACCTGCCCTACAATCACATAAGCCAGTTCCTTGAAACAAACTCCTTAACACATACCTATGTTCTGTTTCTTTGAAGAACTCTGACTGATATGCTGCCCCTGGCCTTTGAGGAGCCTTTGAGGTATATCCTCAGGTTTGCTCTTTTTTCTGGACCCCGGCTTCAGAAGAAACTGTCTTTCCTATTCTTGCCTGAGTAAATCCCATGCATTCATGTAGGGTCTCAGCCTAATGGACACTCACGGGGGTATGCCATCCCTGACCCCCTTTGCCATGTTCAGCCCCACTTTGTGGTTGTACAGCTTCATTCCCATGGGAGGAGGGATGGAGTCTGTCTTACCCCCCATGAGAATACCTAGCTGCCCAACTTCCTGCAGTGCTAGAAGATGGTAAGTGCTCATAAGTATCTGTTGAATGCTTACGGGGTTGCAAATTTACACACACTCTTCAGATATACAAAGAAATGCAGCTTCTTTAATTTACTACAACCAATCCGATCTTCCTGTGACCACTCCACTCTGCTGAGTCGTCAAAGGAAAAAACATTAAACTCCACTGTGTCATTTTCTTCTTGTTTAAATAGTCTCTTTCAGGGGGAAAATTAATATACAAGAATTAACAATAAATGTTTCTAGGGGCAAGAACATGATAAAAATACTTCCCCTTTTTCCTATAACACAGTAGTGTAGATTTTTGTAGCTCTGTAATTTCTGGCTACTTTGTCTTCCCTGGATGTTAGAAATGTTATTTATAAGTAAATGATCCAAACAAAATGATTTAGAAGCAACTTATAACCTTGCACACTGGTTTAAAAGACAACCTTTGGTCTTTTAAAAGACTTCATTGTTGTTAATTCCCATGAAGTTCATATGGTTCCCGTTATGTTTTCCTAATGTGTCAACTATCAGAACATGAAAATTCTGCTTATATTCTTGGTTGGACACTTTCTAAAATTCTGACTTTTAAGATTTCTAGGAAAAGTGCTATAAGCAATTGTGTGTTGACACTGAAGAATGCATTTTATTTTTTAAAGTTTATTTTCTTTATCTTGAGAAAGAGAGCATGTGTGTGAAAGTAGGGGAGAGGCAGAGAGAGAGGAAGAGAGAATCCGAAGCACACTCCACACTGTCAGCACAGAGCTTGATCCCACAAACGTGAGATCATGACCTTCACCGAAGTCAAGAGTCAGACACTCACCTACTGAGCCACCCAGGTACCCTGAGGACTACATTTTAAAATCACTAAAAGTGGGGGGCACCTGGGTGGCTCAGTCGGTTAAGCGTCTGACTTCAGCTCAGGTCATGAACTCACGGTTCATGGGTTTGAGCCCCATGTCAGGCTCGGTGCTGACTGCCAGCTTAGAGCCTGGAGACTGTTTCAGATTCTATATCTCCCTCTCTATGACCCTCCCCTTCTCACGCTCTCTCTCTCTCTCAGAAATAAATAAAACATTTAAAAAAATTTTTTTTAAATCACTAAAAGTGGGACACCTGCGTGGCTCAGTTGGTTAAGCATCCAACTGTTGATCTCAGCTCAGGTCTTGATCTCAGGGTTGTGACTTCAAGCCCCCACCTGGGCTCTGTGGTGGGTGTGAAGCCTACTTTAAAAAGAAAAAAGGGTAAAAGCACTAAAATTGAAGTTTCCATTGGGGGACTTTTAAAATAGATTTTATGGACTTTTGATGCTTAATAAAGGCTATTTTTGTAAAAACAAAGTTACCTTTTTAAATTACTTGATTTCTTTGGGATAAATGCTCATAGTTTTCAGGGTTTTAAACTATGTGAATTCAATGTCGGCTTCCTCCTTTACTTCCTGCTTTACTGGCATCTGGGGCAGAAGTGGTATCTTAGCTTGGGCTCCATAACAGAATAGCAGAGATGGGGGCAGGGAGAGGAGGGTTCACACACATTTATCTTCTCGCAGTTCTGGAGGCTATGAGTCAGGGTTCCCACATGAGAGCCCTCTTTCTGGCTTACAGGTAGCCATTTTCTTGCTGTGGCCTCACATGGGGAGCCATCGAGGTAGAGAGAGCTCTTGCTCTTCTTACAAGGGCACTCATCCCACCATGAGGGTCCCACCCTCAGGGCCCCTTCCAAATCTAATGACCTCCCGCAGATCCCGCCTCCAAACACCATCACACTGGGTGTTAGGACTTCAACATATGAATGGGGCGGGGGGCTGTTCTAGGGGCTTTACCTGACCCCATGGTGGCAGGATTGGAAGGGACCTGAGAATTATACCCTGTCCTCTAGGTATGTGCTGGTTCCTGCTGTGATTACCTGGTGTTTGTGAGTCCCTGTGCTAGGAAACCACTGAAATGTGGCTGGCCCCCTCTGACCTTCTGGGATGACACGCTGGCACCTGGCAGTGGACCTTAGCAGGTGGCTACCTCCTTCGGTTCTTCCCCGGGTCTCTTCCGGCCAACGGGTGGTCTCAGAAGCTCCCCATCCCAGCAGACCCCAAGCACTTAGGGACCTCCTGCAAGCACGCCTGGACCACGGGGAGGTGGGTGCCCCTCCCTTCCCAGCGCGGGCTACTCACTCACGGGCTTTTCTTCTGGAAGGCTGGGGTTTAGAGACGAGCCAGGTGTCCGGCAGAAGGGACTTGTGATCGGCCGCCTGTAAAAGCCCTGGGCACTGAGTCTGTAATGAGTTCTCCTGGTAGATGGCACTTCACACGTGTTATCACAACTTGCTTGGGGAATGGACCGTGTCCTGTGTGACCCCACAGACAGGGGACTCTGGACACGTGCGCCTGGCTTTCCTGACTTTGCCCCAAGCACCTTTTTGTCTTTGCCGATTTTGCTTTGGATGTAAGAAATCGTAGCCATGAGTACGATTATATGCTGAGTCTGCGGGCCCTCCTATGAACCACTTGAACCTGGGGTGGATTTGGGGATGCCCAACACACCCCACCTCGTCTAGACCAGCCTCCTTTCTTTTTAACTTTTTTTAATGTTTATTTTTGAGAGAGAGAGAGAGAGGGAGAGAGCAGGGGAAGGGCAGAGCAAGAGGGAGACAGAGGACCCGAAGCAGGCTCTGCACTGTCAGCACAGACCCCGATCCCGGGTTCGAACTCACACACCACGAGATCATGACCTGAGCCACAGTCAGATGCTCAACCAACTGAGCCACCCAGGCGTCCCAGTCCAGGTACCTTTCCAACCTCATCACCTAATGCCCCACCCCACTACTGTCGCTAGACGCATGAACACATGCTGTTCCTTCTTTCTGGAACGTTCTCCCCAGAACTGGCTTCCACATAGCCCTGGCCTCTGCTCTGACGCCATGCATCGGGAGAGCACGCCTTGACTGTCATACTGTAAAATTGCACGCACCCTATCATTTTCTGTGCCCTCACCCCACTTATTTGTCTCATTAGCACTTACCACCCCCCGATAACGTTTATATTTCTTAGTTTCTTGACTCCCTGGCTGCCCCAGATGCCTGCACCAGAATGAAACCTCTATAAAGCAGTGATTTTTTTTTTTTTATTTCCTTCTTATTTGGAGCAAACCACCCAAATGGATGCCTGGGTGAACTAACATGATGTCTGGGATTTGCTTTAAACTCTTTCATTAAATAAAAAAATGTGCTGCCATGCCCAAGAGCACCAGGAACTCACTTAAGAAACTATCTAATGTAATATGTATGTTTGAGCTTATGCGATTATCACAAGATGAAGACAGGGTATCATGTGCTAACTCTACAGGTATTTTATTTATATGTATTTTCTAAATTTACCATGAAAAATTTAAAACAAAAGTATAAAGGATAGATGAATAAATTTCCATAAAAACAAAACGTAGAGTGAGTTATCACCAAGGTTTTATCACATGTAGCCTCTCTCTCTCTCCTTTGCTGCAATATTTTAAAGCACATTTCAGATTTCATGCCATTTTACTCTTACCTACTTCATAATGTGTCTCTAAGAATGATGGACATTTTCTTATATAACCACAGGCCAGTTATCACACCTAACAAAATTTACAATAATTCTTGGAATTGTCATACCCAGACCATGATAAAAACTCCCTGGTTGTATTAATAAGCCCTTCTAGATTTGTTTTGCTGGAATCAGAATCCAAACAAATTCCACACATGTTCTTTGTTCTGTCTCGTTTGTTAATCTAAAACAGTCCCCTTTCATTTCTTGTTCATGCCATTTTTTGCATAATATGTTTTTTTCAACTAAAATGTTTATTTCAGAAGCACAGATTAGAACAAACGGGGAACAAAAATGAAATCTGCATGTACAGTAGAAATACGGCCTTGTGAAAAGCCCATAGAAATGCAGAATTCGGGAGTAATAATCTCACTGGCTTCTTGCACAGAGCTTACTGTGTGGGACCTTGACTGAATTAGTCTGCTTTCTGCTTCTCTCTCTCTCTCTCTTTTTTAAAAATGTTTATATATTTTTGAGGGAGAGAGAGAGACAGAGAGGGAGGGAGAGAACACAAGCAGGGGAGGAGCAAAGAGGGAAGGAGGCACAGAATCTGAAGTGGGCTCCAGGCTCTGAGCGGTCAGCACAGAGCCCGACACGGGGCTTGAACTCACAGCCCTCGCAAACTGTGAGATCATGACCTGAGCCAAAGTCCGAGGCTTAACTGACTGAGCTCCCCATGTGCCCCTGCTTTCTGCTTTTCTAAAGATAATAGCGATTTTAATTGACATACTTCGTTAGGTGCTGGCGGTGGTCTCTGTCTGTGGAACATTTAATTTAGTGCCTGGTACATGGGAGGCTCTCTGTAGACAGCTGAAAAATCAGACAATTTCATCAACTTATACTTTAAAACGTTACAGCAGTATTTTTGCCCTAACATTGAATATGATTGTCTGAATCAATCACAAGGTATGGTGAAGCGGGTGGAGAGGACTTCCCATCCCTTGTTTGCTGCGTTGGCCATGGCCCTTGGGCAAATCAGTAATCTCTTCAGCTCTCAGAGTCCTCCTCCGTAATGCTTTACAAACATAAAATTTATGGGGTCACCTGGGTGGCTCAGTCAGTTGAGCATCTGACTCCGGCTCAGGTCATGATCTCATGGTTCGTGGGTTTGAGCCCTGCATGGGGCTCTGTGCTGACAGCTCAGAACCTGGAGCCTGTTTCGGATTCCGTGTCTCCCTCTCTCTTCGCCCCTCCCCCCCGCTCATTCTCTCTCTCTGTCTCAAAAATCAAAAAACACTGAAACAAAAATATTTTTAAAAAAATAAATAAAATTGAAAGTACAACTGTCTTTGTTTCTTTGTTGTGAATTTTTTCCTGAGACACCACTTTGTACTATATGGTTTGGAAAATGCTCTCTGTGGATGTCATGTGACTTTACTCTCAGAAGAGGTGATTGGGGCAGAAACCTGCATTTCGTTAGTTACATTGTTTTCCTGTTTGACCCTCCTCTACCCTTTCGGCATTTAGTGAAAAATTTAAAAGCTGCGGCACGTCTCAGGTGTGAAAAGAGGAAACAATAACGGAGTCGGAACATGCCTAGCACATTAATGAGGACTCTCCGGCGATAAATAGCACAGCTCGGCTCTGGCCAGCTCCTGTGACAATGGGCTTTGTTACTCGGGTATTGCAAGGACTGCAAAGACCAGCATTCAGCCAGCCTTAGAAATGCGACCAGGGCTGCTGAGCAGTGGAGAATCCAAGAACCCCTGTTTTGGATTGAAATGTGTTCCCCAAAAGATCGACTAGACACCTGACTCCTGGGGTCTGTGAACATGACCATGTTGGAAATAGGGTCTCTGCAGATGTAATCAAGCTAAGCTGAGGACGTACTGGGGGGGGGGGGGCGGGCAATCTAATGTGGCTGGCGTCGTTATAAGTAAGGGAGAAGGACGGATGAACAGACACAGAGTGAGGAAGGCCACGTGAAGACGGGAGATAGATTGGAATGTTGTGTTTAGAAACCAAGAAACAGCTAGGATTGCCAATAAACACTGGAAGCGAAGAGAAAGGCGTGGAACAGACTCGCCTTAGATCCTTCAGTGGGAGCATGGCCCTGATGACACTTGCCTTCCAGCTTCTAGCTTCCAGAACTGGGACACAATACATTTTTGATGTTTTCAGCCATCCCAGTCGAAGACGCTTGGTTATGGCCACTCTGGGAAAGGAATACATGTTTCTGCCTCTTGCGTTTGCCTCCCTGGGAGTATTTATGTCTCAGGGAGACATAAATTCAAATTCTCAGGGAAGAGATTCAGGGTCCGCTTGGGATTGAGTGCCCATCTCAGGCCCATCAAGTGCTTCCTGGTGGGTCAAGATTGGGTCAGGAATGCATCCGAGGAGGAGGGAGGGTCTGTTGGTCAAAGAAACCAACAGATGTCCACCAGACACATGGGTTCAGTGGAGGAGAGGCGGGAGGCCACATGCCACTTGAGTGTCCCTACGAGATCACTCCCTGAAGTGTGAAAACCGCAAGGAGGCACATATAACCAACCAGGTCAGGCACCACTGCCCAGAAATTTCTCTTTCACCCCACCCCCACCTCTGCTTCATTTTTCTTTTTCTTTTTTTAATGTTTTATTTATTTTTGAGAGCGCAAGCAAGGGAGGGGCAGAGAGAGAGGGACAGAAGATCTGAAGTGGGCTCTGTGCTGACAGCAGAGAGCTTCATGTGGGGCCTGAACTCACAAACCACAAGATCATGACCTGAGCTGAAGTCAGGTGCTCAACCGACTGAGCCACCCAGGTGCCCCACCTGCCTTTTTTTNAACTCACAAACCACAAGATCATGACCTGAGCTGAAGTCAGGTGCTCAACCGACTGAGCCACCCAGGTGCCCCACCTGCCTTTTTTTTTTTTTTTTTCAAGAGAAGGATGCTTTAGTTGTATGGTTTTATTTATTTATTTATTTATTTTTAATTTTTTTAAATGTTTTATTTATTTTTGAGAGCGCAAGCAAGGGAGGGGCAGAGAGAGAGGGACAGAAGATCCGAGGTGGGCTGTGGGCAGTCAGCAGAGGGCTCGACGCGGGGCTCGAACCCACGAACCGCGAGATCATGACCTAAGCGAAAGTCGGACGCTTAACCGACTAAGCCACCCAGGCGCCCCTGTATGGTTTTATTTAATTCTCCCAAAAGCCATGTGAGAAAGTGATTTTCATCTCCACAAATGCAGCAACAAAGACTATGAAAAATGAAGTTAGATGTTCAAGGTTACATTGCTAGTATGTAACTGAGCCAAGATAGCACATAAATAAACAAGAAATTCTGGCAAATGATGGGAAGTTGGACAGCATAAATTCTGTGGTCTATTAAAAAACTCTACAAGTTCTGAGAACTTTGATCCATAGCCTGGTAACACTACTTACTTTCATGTAGTACCATTTTTATAAATACCTTAAAGTATTTCTCATGTATTCCCATTTGAGTTTGTATATTATCCTAAGATAATTCAATATAATACAAAAAACATTTTTTAAAAGACAAAATAATATCCACATTCTGATCTCCCAGAACTACTGGTTTTAGTAGGCATGGATCTCTTTCAGTATTTCCACTATTCTATCTTTTAAATATCGAGATTTCAAATTGCAGTACATTAGAGAGTATCTACTTTAGAGATCTCTGGTATCTTACCACTTCCATCAAAGCATGGAGATTTCTGCCTATTTTGTTCAGCAAGGGTTAATTAGGTTGAGGGCAGATTTTGGGTTTCATTTTCTTTTGTTTTTCTACCATTTGCTCTGTGATTTCCATTTTGTTCCCATGTCATTCTCCTTGGCTGTTTTCTCAGATTTCTTAAAAATGTATAGTTTTGTGTGTGTGTGTGTGTGTGTGTGTGCGCATGCATGCACACACGCATCCCACGTGTAGTTTTCAACACAAAGCATTGTCCTCCATTTATGGCCCCTCTTCAATGTTTTAGTGCCTTAATCCCTCTATGCTCTAAGTATTCTGCTTTAGCAAAAAAAAAAAAAAAAAAAAAAAATCAGTTTAGGGACCCAAAAGGAAAAGGCCAATGTCTTCATTTACCAAGAAAGAGGTGATGAGATCAAGGGGCCAAGCAACATGCCCAGTTTGTTACTAAACCTCACCCACCTTAAGTGTCTTCATTGCCAGACTGGTGCTTCTGCAGTGTCCTTGTCCATCCGCCCAGCATGGCTCTCCCCTGTGAAGGCAGAGCAAGGGAATATGATGATGGCCACAAAAGTCCTGTGGCAGGATTTTGCCACCGTGTCATTAAGGAAAAGCCAAGAGGTGACATCTGCAAGTCATAACCTCTTCTGATACTTGTCAAGTCATCTCAGCCCACTGGGTGTCCGCTAGCCTTTGAACAATATGCCCAAGAAGCTACAAGCCAAGTCAACGGTCACTCAAGTGGACCCTGCGCTGTCCCTAGAAGACAGGGTCTCTACCAGGAAGGACTGGACACTGAGGGGTCTAAGGTGCCTCAGCCTCTGTCACAGATGGGGCGAGAAGTTACATGAGCACAAAGGCTAAAGGAAAACTCATTTACTTCTTAAAGCAGTGTTAGGAGCCTGGTGGTGTCTCCCTAAAATTCACATGTTGAAGTCATAAACCCCAGCACCTCAGAATGCAACTGCTTAGAGGTGGAGTTTTTATATACTTTTTTTAATTTATTTTTTTAAAATTCACATCCAAGTTAGTTAGCATCTAGTGCAACAATGACTTCAGGAGTAGATTCCTTAATGCCCCTCACTCATTGAGCCCTTCCCCCTCCCACAGCCCCTCCAGCAACCCTCTGTCTGTTCTCCATATTTAAGAGTCTCTTATGTTTTGTCCCCCTCCATGTTTTTATATTGTTTTTGCTTCCCTTCCTTTATGTTCATCTGTTCTGTGTCTTAATGTTCTCATATGAGTGAAGTCATATGAAATTTGCCTTTCTCTGACTAACTAACTTCGCTTAGCATGATACTCTCAAGTTCCATCTATGTAGTTGCAAATGGTAAGATTTCATTCTTTTTGATTGCTGAGTAATACTCCATTGTATATATACACCACATCTTTTTATCCACTCATCCATTGATGGGCATTTGGACTCTTTCCATACTTTGGCTATTGTCGATAGCGCTGCTATAAACATTGGGGTGCATGTGCCCCTTCAAAACAGCACACCTGTATCCCTTGAATAAATACCTAGTAGTGCAATTGCTGGGTCGTAGGGTAGTTCTATTTTTAATTTTTTGAGGAACCTCCATACTGTTTTCCAAAGTGGTTGCACCAGTTTGCATTCCTACCAGCAGTGCAACAGAGATCCTCTTTCTCTGCATCCTCGCCAACATCTGTTGTTGTCTGAGTTATTAATGTTAGCCATCCTGACAGATGTGAGGTGGTCTCTCATTGTGGCTTTGATTTGTATTTCCCTGATGATGAGTGATGTTGAGCATTTTTTTATGTGTCAGTTGGCCATCTGGATGTCTTCTTTGGAGAAGTGTCTATTCATGTCTTTTACCCATTTCTTCACTGGATTATTTGTTTTTTGGGTGTTGAGTTTGACAAGTTCTTTAGAGATTTTGGATTCTAACCCTTTATCTGATATATCATTTGCAAATATCTTCTCCCATTCTCTCAGTTGCCTTTTAGTTTTGCTGATTATTTCCTTTGCTGTGCAGAAGCTTTTTATCTTGATGAGGTCCCAATAGTTCATTTTTGCTTTTGTTTCCCTTGCCTCTGGAGATGTGTTGAGTAAGAAGTTGCTGCAGTGAAGGTCAAAGAGGTTTTTGCCTGCTTTCCCTTTGAGGATTTTGATGGCTTCCTGTATCACATTTAAGTCTTTCATGCATTTTGAGTTTATTTTTGTGCATGGTGTAAGAAAGTAGTCTAGGTTCATTCTTCTGCATGTCGCTGTCCAGTTTTCCCAGCGCCACTTGCTGAAGAGACGGTCTTTATTCCATTGGATATTCTTTCCTGCTTTGTCAAAGATTAGTTGGCCATACATTTGTGGGTCCATTTCTGGGTTCTCTATTCTGTTCCATTGATCTGAGTGTCTGTTTTTGTGCCATTAAATGTATTTTTTAAGTTTATATTCTGAGAGAGAGAGAGCACACATGAGCAGGGGAAGAGCAGAGAGATGGGGAGAGAGAGAATCTCTGTGTCTCCAGCACAGAGCCTGAAATGAGAGTTGATCATGACCTGAGCCAAAACCAAGAGTCAGATGCCCAACCAACCAAGCCACCCAGGTGCCCCAAGAGATGGAGTTTTTAAAGGGGTAATTAAGTTTTAATGAGATCATTAAGGTGGACCCTAATCAAATAACACTGGTGTCCTCATAAGAAGAGATTTGGACACAAACACATGCAGAGGTAAAATGATGTGAAGATACAGGAAGGGGGGCGCCTGGGGGGCTCAGTCAGTTGGGCGGCCGACTTTGGCTCAGGTCAAGATCTCGCGGTCCATGGGTTCGAGCCCCACGTCAGGCTCCGTGCTGTCAGTTCGGAGCCTGGAGCCTGCTTCAGATTCTGTGATTCCCTCTCTTTCTGCCCCTCCCCCGCTCAAGCTCTATCTCTCTGTCTCAAAAATAAAATAAACATTAAAAAATTTAAAAAAAAAAGATACAGGAAGGAAATGGCCATCTGTGGGGCGCCTGAGTGGCTCAGTCGGTTGGGTGTCTGACTTCGGCTCAGGTCATGATCCACAGCTTATGGGTTCAAGCCTCATATCAGGCTCTGTGCTGACAGCTTGGAGCCTGAACCTGCTTCCAGTTCTGTATCTCTTTCTTTTTCTGCTCCTCTCCTGCTCGAGCTCTGTCTGTCTCTCTCTCAATCTCAAAAATGAAAATAAATTAAAAAAAAAAAAAAGGAAATAGCCATGTGCAAACTAAGGAGAGAAGCCTCAAAGGAAACCAAGCCTGCCAACATCTTCAGTCTGCAGACCTGCAGCCTCCAGACTGTAAGAAGATTAATTTCTGTTGTTTGAGCCCCTAGTCTGCAGGCTTTGTTCGAGCAGCCTGAGCAAACTCACACAGAAAGGTGGCCCTCACATTTGAGGATGCTAAAATTAGCATTGGAAATTTGGGGTTGACAATATTGTCTGTCACTGTGTCCTTTTTTCCTTCCATATGGCATAGATGCTACTTCCTGTAGGTGACTTAGTAGCATGAAAATCAGAGAAACCCATTCCTCATTTTCCTGACTACGAGCCACAGGAGGCCCAAGCCTCAGTCCTTGGATGTCTAGCATCACTCACTCTCTCGGTGAGCCCATCTGGTCCTTGGCTTTAAGTGTCATCTAGATGATTTTAACTTCTAAGTCAGCTCAGGCTGCCATAACAAAGTACCACAGACTGGATGATGTAAACAGCAGACATTTGTTTCCACCATTCTGGAGGTGAGCAGTCCAGTGTCAAGGTGCTGGCCAATTCATTTCCTGCTGAGAGCTCTCTGTCTGGCTTGTAGATGGCCTCCTTCCCGCTGTGTCCTCACATGGACTTTCCTAGGTTCCTGTGTATGGAGAGAGGGAGATCTCTCTCTCTCTCTCTCTCTTCTTCTTATGAGGGCATTAATCCTATCATGGCAGCTCACCCTCGTGACCTCATCTAACCCTAATCACCGGCCTAATCTGGAGCCACATCTCCATATATGGTTATATTGGGGACTAGGGTTTCAAAACATGACCCTGTAGGGGACATAAACTTTCGGTCCATAACAGCTTCTAAGCTTTTAACTCTAGACTGGACCTCTCCCCTGAGACTTTATGTCCAGCTGCCTCTTGGTGTCTCTTCTTGGATACTTAGTGGACAACCTAAACTCAGCATGCTCAACATGGAACCCATCTGTCCCCCAAACCTCCTCCCCTAGTCATCCCCAACTCAATAAATGGCAACTCCACTCTTCCAGTTGCCAAACAACCTGGAGTTGTCCTTGATCCCCGCCTCTCCCCGTCTCCCTCACACCCACATGTGGCCTGTCAGTGAATCCTATTGGCACTGCTAGACTCCCATCTCCTCCATCGTTACCCCTTGGTCTATACCACCATTATCTCCTGCCCTACTACTGTTTCTAGCCCTTTGTCAACTCTCGATACAACAACCAGAGAGATCCTGTACAATGAGTTGGGTGGGGTCCCTCCTCTGCTTAAACTCTCTAACCACCGCCCATCTCACCCTGAGTCAAAGCCAAAGTCATGTCATTGCCTCTTGTTCTGTTTCCTTTACCTCTGTGTCCCCAAGCCTGTGAGTCCCTGGCTCCTTCTGTCCCAGCCACACCAGCCTCCTTGCTATTCTTCAGATATACCAGGCACCTTTCTGTGGCTCTTCCCTCTGACTAGACTGCTTCCCCCAACCTAATATCCATATGGATACTTCTTGTATTTCTTATAGATGGATGTTTCTCATATATCTCCTTCACTGTATTCTGATCTTTTCTGGAATTTCCCCTTCTCATAAGACCTTCCTGGCCACCTTATCCAAAATCTCAAGCCCTGAATGGACTCACTTCCTCCGTCCTGTATTACTGTTTATTCTCCTTAGAATTCTCTAACATCTCAATTACTACAGATTTTGTATACATACTATGCATATTCTGTCTTCACCAGTACCTGAATTTGAACTTCCTGAGATGAAGAATTTTTATGTTTTATTCTCTACTCCCAGTGTTTAAAACAATAGCTAGCACATAGTAGGTGCTAAATGTTCAGGGAATGACTGAGTCATAATTTTCTGTCTCTCGTTCTCTGGAGATGGAAAGTTGAGGAGATGATGGGTGTGGCAGGAACAAAAATGACCCCCCAGCCCCACAAAGATGTCCATGTGCTGATCTCTAGGACCTGTGCTTATGTTGCATCACATGGTAAAAGAGGCTTCGCAGATATGATTAATTTAGGGATCTGGAGATCAAGAGATTATCCTGAGTTATAATATAATCACAAGGGTCCTTATCAAAGGGGGGCAGGAGAGTCATAGTGGAGAAGGAGGTGTGACCAAGGAAGTGTGATGTTGCGGTCACGTGCCCAGGAACGCAGGCATCCTCTTGAGTCTATAAAAGGAAGGAAACAGATTCTCCCCTAGAGCCTTCAGAGAACATAAGCCCTGTTGACACCACCTCCTCCTCTCCTCCCAGGCTTTATTGAGAAATACATGACAAATACCAATTGTATGTATTTAGGGTGTACAACATGATTCAATACATATATATATTGTGCAATGATTTCCAGAATCAGGCTGATGAACGTATCCATCACCTCTCATAGTTACTTTCTCCTGTATGTGGTGAGAATTTGTCTTGGCAAATTTCAGGTTGGCAGTCCAATATTATTAATTGTAGTCACCATGCTGGACATTAGATCCCCACATATTTTCATCTTTTAAGTGGCAGTTTCTACTCTATACCTAGAAGTGAGGCTGCTGGGCCATATGGTAGTTCTATTTTTAATTTTTTGAGGAACAGAACACCGTCTGTTTTTCCTAGTGGCTGTGCTGGTTTACATTTCCCCCAGCAGTGTACAAGGATATTCTCCATATCCTAACACTTGTTAACTCTTCTTTTTTTGATAATAGTTATTCTAATGGGTAGGAGGTGACATCTCACTGTGGTTTTGATGTACATTTTCCCAATTAGTGATGTTGAGCACCTGTTCATATACCTGTTGGCCATTTGTATGCCTTCTTTGGAAAATTCTCTATTCAAGTCCTCTGACCAATTCTTAATTCGGTTATTTGGTTTTTTGTTATTCCGTTGTATGAATCTCCCATATATTTTGGATATTAACCCTTTACTGGATATATCAGGGATCCTGATACATGGTCCTACATGCAAGTCCCTTGGGCCCCATCATGGGTCACTTTTGTGCCCTCAAGTCTCTGCTTTGACCCCCTCCTCACATATACCTGCCTCTCTACCGAGGTCCTGCCAACCCTCTTAATGAAAATGATGACAGTCCAGTCTCCTCTAACCTTCCCTGTCTCCTGCACACTTTGAAGTCTCAGACATCAATCCACAGCTTTTCCCTTTGGCCCAATTACAGGGACCCCAAAGTCCAAGCATTGAGTTTGGGTCTAGTGTATTCTGGCCTTCCCAGTGAGGGACAAGGGTGAGCTTGCTCCTGAGAATAGAGCATTGGGAGGAAGTTGGGAACTGGGGGTGCAAGCTTTAGCTAGTCATCTCCTAGTCAATTAACACCAACCCTCCTTCCCCATGCAGGAATCATTTTCCTTGAAAATTCTCCACTCCATCTACACACCCCTCCCCCAGCCTGCCTGGCCCACTAGAGAGATCCATATCCCTTGAATTAACATAATTTTAATGCCAGATCTGCTGAAAAGATGCTGGCTTTATTTTACTAAGAGAGCATCTGTCTCTCCTCCCCCCAACACACTCTTCTGGGTTACATGATAGAACCTTTTGGGTAAATTGACAATAAATTGTGTCATTCCCAAATCAGCCCTTTGTAATTCCTGTGATTTTGGACAATAGAGAAGACTCAGCCTGTCCATCACGAAAATGCTATAAAGTAAATGACCAGGCTAAGTCACCTAAGTAACAATAGATGAACTCTTCAATCTAATGTTCATCCATCAATGTGGTTTGGATCCAGCTTTTTTCATGGGTTAAGTAATACAAGAGAAAGACAAATAATAGAAGGAGTTTAATTGTATCTTATACTAACTATACCCCCATAAGATGCACAAAAGTTTGAGACAGGTTATCTTTTAGTTTTAGGAGAGATGGCTCTAAGGACAAACTAATTGATGTCCCATCTAGTTAGACGGCACTTTAAAAATATTAAGTAGGAAATAACATATATTCTTATGTTAGAAAACACCTGAAAAGTTTCAATGGGACAGAAAGGAGGGTCTGCTAAACCTGAGACTTTCTTAGAGACACTTGCGAGCAAGAGCTGAGATAACTCAAGTATAATTAATTTCACGAATATTTGAGCAAAGGGTATTGAAAAGAGCCATTTGTGGAATAAAATCTGCTGGGGCCATCTCTTCCACTGCTGGCCCAGCCACTACCTGTGTGTTACCCCTTCCCTTCCCAGTTCTGGTCCCTCCCCCCTAGAAGGCTTCCTTTGCCTTCTCCATCTGGGTGCCCTTTCTGCTGGGTCCCCAGGGCCATTTTTGTAGTGCTTACCTTGCAGTAAGTATAGTGCTTGCTGCTAATGACCAGGTCTCCCTGTCTGCACCAAGGGCTTTTACTGGGCAGGGTCCTCCTCACACACATCCTGACACGCATCTGTTGTGTTTGAGGAATAAATAAATGGATGGTGGGAATTTGTTTGAGATATTCAGATTTTCAAATGCTGAAACCCCAATCAATGTTCTGTGGCAGCAAGAGAGAGAGAGGTAGTGCCCCTGAAAGAAATGAGAAAAGAAAAGGGATTTCCTCCAAGCTAAAAAGGCAAGAGGAGTCTGTGGTCCCACAGGCAGTGGGAGCCCTGTGTCACCTATGGTCCCCGGCTTTGCCAACAGTGCCTCTGCCCCTCAGCAGGGCGTAGAGGTACCAGAACTGCAGCCCAGCACAGGAATGTGATCTCCAGAGGCTCCCCGAACATCTGAGCTCCTGGAACCCTACTATCCCCTAAGAGGTATAGAGGAGGGAGGGTGGTCAGCACATACATTACCTCCCCCACCCCCCCCAACCCCCGGCCCCAGGGCTGGGGTTGAGCTTCTTCCTGCCTGGTGGGATGAAGTTTGGAATAGAAATTGATTTAGGAGATATTTTTTGCATGCCTGAATTTAGAAGCAAATATACAGTTGTTGCTACCATGGAAGAAAATCAAAGTCTGTTAATTCTACCATGGAAGGAATCAAAGTCACAAGTTAATTACAGCGTGGATCGTTTTGATGACTGATTTGTGAGAAATGGAGAAAAATAGAGGAGTGATCAGCATCAAATTACGTTAGGAGGGTCCATGAGATCATTTTGAGGCACTAGCTGGTGGAAAGTTATTTCCATGACTAGATCACAAACATTGGAATCAGACAATTTTTGAGAAAATGCAGACTCATTCCTTGGAAATGCTTTAAAAGAAGAAACTGATATCCTCTGTCCTGCAAGAAGCCAGCGGGTTGACTAGATGCCATTACAGAGTTCTTAGTGGGTCTTCTAATTTACACTCAAGGAAACCAAACTAAATAAGAGGGAAGATACACATAACGTTCCCAAGTCCAAAAAGGCTTTGGGGAAACAATAAAGCGTAAATCAGATATTTTGTGCTTTTAGGTTTGCAGACAAAATGCTGAGAGAGTAAAGGTTGCATAGAATAGAAGCATCATTTCAAATTTTTGGATAATTAGCTCTGTTTGGAGTAGCTTAACGTCAAGAAAATGTGGAAAGTACAAAATGGTAGTTTAATTACAGCTACTGATGGTATAATGGCGCATCAATACTCCTAAAAAGAAATGCAGAAATATTGGTGGAAAGAGGTCTACAGTGAGAAGATCATTTTGAGCTGCGCGTCCTAATTCCTCTGTCTTTCATCTTTCATCCTTCGGATATGCTTTGCATATAGTAAGCATTTAATGGATATTATAGGAATGAATGAATGATAGTGTATAATCACCACTCGGGCACATAAACAGCATGAGCCCCTCTTGTTGGGGACAGAGGGCTTCTTCTTCTCTGTTTGTCCATCCGTCCACCCGCCTCCCTGTTCCTCCCTGGATAATCGCTAACTAAATGGGTTGTGTGGACAGTGAGCGAAACCTTATGCTCTGAGAGGTTACTTTTCTTCCGTGCTGCCAGTGGGGCCACAACGGATATGAGTAAACAGCCACCGGGAAGGTGTGACAGAAGGATTTTAAACATAGGAAAAGGCATTATAGGTCACGAGAAGAAAGACAAGCAAACCGAAATACACTGACACGTCATTTTTCATTCCTATCAGGCGAGCAAAATAGTTAAATAGAGTGGGGCCCCGCACTCTGCTGAGGCGGGTGGGGTGGGACCCTCACACACGTTGCTGGTCCGAGAGTAAATTGCAACAACCCTCAGGAGGGCAATCTCACAATGTCTGTCAAAATTATAAAGACACAGCCCTCTGACCCGGCAATTCTGCTCCTCGGGATTTGTCCTATGGCTGTATTTGTGCTTGTGCAACACGGCACAGACAGGGTTATTCGTGAGAGCACTGCCTGTAATACAAGATAGGAAATGACTTAAATGCCTGTCAATAAATAAATTTAAAAATAATTTCTGGGGCACCTGAGGGGCTCTGTCGGTGAAGCATCTGACTTGGGCTCAGGTCAGGTCTCACAGTTTGTGAGTTCGAGTCTGCATCTGGCGAGCATGAGCCCTGCTTTGGGTGAAGAAAAACAACAACCATGAGCCTCACTTCAGGGGAGCCCTACTTCTCTTTCTCTCTCTCTCTGCTCCTTGCTCACTTGTTCTCTCTCTCTCTCTCAAAAAAAAAAAAAAATTCCAATGCATCCACATAATGGAATACCATATGTAAAAATGTGAGGAAGCTCTTTAAGTATTGAGATAAACTTATTTCCAAGATTTTCCCAGAAAAAATGGCATAAAGTTCTAAATTTTCTTTTTGTTCAATGTTTATTTTAGAGACAGAGAGTGAGAGCGCAAGCGGGGGAGGGGCAGAGAGAGAAGGAGACAGAGGATCCCAAGCAGGGTCTGCGCTGACAAGCAGAGAGCCCAATGTGGGGCTCAGACTCATGAACCCGTGAGGTCATGACCTGAGCCGAAGCTGGACCCTCAAGCAAATGAGCCACCTGGTGCCCCAAGTTCTAGATTTTCTATGTTTTAAAAAAAGGAGGAAAAAAGAACATATATCTGGATTGGTTTGAATTCTCTAGAAAGATACAGAAGAAACCATTACCAGCCGTGCCTCTTTGGGGTTGGGAGATGGGATGAGAATTGAGCAGGGGGGTTAGGGGAAGAGGAAGCTTGGTATGAAATGCCTTTATTTATATATGCTTTTTTAGAGAGAGAGTGAGAGAGCACAATTTGGAGAGAGAGAGACAGAAAGAGAGAGACTCTCAAGCAGGCTCCGTATGCAGGGCTCAATCCCACAACCCTGGGATCATGACCTGCGCTCAAAGCAAGAGTCGGCCACTCAACTCGCTGATCCACCCAGGTGCCCCACGAAATGCCTTTTTCAAATAGAGTTTGACTTGGGATCATGTAATGTGTTCTCTTTTGAAAAATTAAAAGAGGATGATGACATCACACTCAGTCACCCTTGCTGAGGGTTCTTGTATCTTGGGGCCACCAAGGGAGGGGTGAGATTCCACCATTTGGATTTAGATTCTGAGCTAAGCCTCTGCTCCAGCCTGGCTCCCCCAGAGCTCACAGTCAGTCCTAGGTTAGAAAATTACTACCTGACTGCACATTAGAGTCCCCTTGGGAGCTTTGAAAACTTCAGCTTGCACACTGCACCTCAGACCAATTACAGCTGGACCTTTGCGGGGGGAAGAAGTGTCAGTGATTTTTTTAAAAAGCCCCCCGGTAATTCCAAGATGCACCCAAGTTTGAGAACCGGTGGCCTATGTAAATAACAACTTTCTTGTTTCACACATACTCATTCCCTGGGTCTCTCTGTCCCTCTGGGACTTCACAGGTACCTGGGGTGACCAGCAGAGAGTGTTCAGGCATTTCTTATTCCCTTGCCTGAGACATCTGTCACTAGGAATTGTTAAAAACAAACAAAAAACAGGGGCACCTGGGTGGCTCAGTCCGTTAAGCATCCGATTTCAGCTCAGGTCATGATCTCGCGGTTTGTGGGTTCGAGCCCCACGTCAGGCTCTGTGCTGACAGCTCAGAGCCTGGAGCCTGTTTTGGATTCTGTGTCTCCCTCTCTCTCTGCCCCTCCTCTGTTCACACTGTCTGTCTCTCTCTCAGAAATAAATAAAACAGGGGTGCCTGGGTGGCTGAGTTGGTTAAGCGTCCAACTTCGGCTCAGGTCATGATTTCATGGTTCGTGGGTTTGAGCCTGGCATCGCACTCTACGCTGACAGTTAGCTCAGAGCCTGGAGCCTGCTTCAGATTCTGTATCTCCCTCTCTCTCTGACCCTCCCCTGCTCATGCTGCCTCTCCCTCTCTCTCAGAA
This sequence comes from Hyaena hyaena, assembly GCF_003009895.1. NCBI lineage: Eukaryota > Metazoa > Chordata > Mammalia > Carnivora > Hyaenidae > Hyaena > Hyaena hyaena. The sequence continues at coordinate 150,177 of NW_024081051.1, forward strand.
ATAAATAAAACATTAAAATTTTTTTTAAAAAAGAAATAAATAAAACATTTAAAAACAAAAAACAGACCCTAAAACCATCTGCTTTAGAATATTAGGGTCCTCCAGTTAGAATTAGCTTGACATGGAGGAGGGCACCTGTTGGGATGAGCACCTGGTGTTATATGGAAACCAACCTGACAATAAACAATGAAAGAAAAAAAAGAATTAGCTTGACAAATCAAATATTAATACCAAGTTCATATGTTCCACAAATTTAGAAATTCCTCTCTAAGAAATTTATATTAAAAGAATACAGGGGCACCTGGGTGGCTCAGTTGGTTAAGTGTCCAACTTTGGCTCAGGTCATGATCTCACAGTTCATGGATTCAAGCCCCAGGTCGGGCTCTGTGCTGAACGTGTGCTCGGAGCCTGGAGCCTGCTTCTTATTTTGCATTCTGTGTCTCCTTCTCTCTCTGCCCCTCCCATACTTGTGCTCTGTCTCACTCTGTCTCTCAAAAATAAATAAATGTAATAAAAAATTTTTTAAAATACATATTAGAGAGGTGCCTGGGTGGCTTAGTTGGTTAAGTGTCCAGCTCTTGATTTGGGCTCAGGACATGATCTCATGGTTTGTGAGACTGAGCCCTGCATCGGGCTCTGCACTGACAGCGTGGAGCCTGCTTGGGATTCCCTCTCTCCCTTGCTACCTGCCCCTCCCCCACTTGCTTGCAGGCTCGCTCTCTAAAAAAATTTAAAAAAACGTTTAAAATTTTAAAAATACATATTAGAACATATGAACATTAAAAAATTAAAAATACATATTAGAGCATATGACAAGGATGTTTTCACACAAAGCAAGAGATCTGTAGTTAATCAGGCAATTAATCATACGAAAACAGGATTGATTCTAATAATTTTTTCAAGTATTCTATTCTTTATAGCTTAAAAAAAAATTTTAATGCTTATTTATTTTTGAGAGACAGAGAGAGACAGAGCATGAGCAGGGGAGGAGCATAGAAAGAGAGAGGCACAGAATCCGAAGCAGGCTCCAGGCTCTGGGCTGTCGGCACAGAGCCTGATGCGGGGCTCGAACCCATGAACTGTGAGATCATGACCTGAGCCGAAGCTAGATGCCCAGCTGACTGAGCCACCCAGGCGCCCCTCTTTATAACAGCTTTATTGAATTATAAATCATATATCATACAATGTACCCATTTAAAATGTACAATGTGATGGCTGTTAATACATTTACAGAGTTTCACAATTATCTCCACAATCAGAACATTTCATCACCCCCAAAAGAACCCCCCACCCCTTAACATTCCATCTCCATTTCCCTCAAATTCCTTCAGCCTGAGGCAACCTCTGATCTTTCTGTCTCCATAGATTCTAAAGCTTTCCCAGAAATCCAATCATATAAAATGTGGTCTACCAGCTCCTTTCATTTGGCACCATGTTTTCAAGATACACGGATATGGTGGTGTGTGTCAGTGCCTCATTTCTTTCTGTTGCCAAACAATATTCCATTTACAGATATGTCACATTAGGTTTAGCCATTCATCACCTGATGGGCATTCAGGTTGTTTCTACTTTTGGGCTGTTATGCATACGCTCATACAAACACTGAGGTGTAAGTTTTTATGTGGCATATGTTTTTTTTTTTATATAGTTTATTGTCAAGTTGGGGTTTCCGTATAACACCCAGTGCTCATCCCCACAAGTGCCCTCCTCCATGCCCATCACCTCTCTGCTCCTCCCCCCCCATCAGCCCTCAGTTTGTTCTCAGTATTCAAGAGTCTGCCATGGTTTGCCTCCCTCCCTCTCCCCAACTATTTTTTCCCCTTCTCCTTCCCTCATGGTCCTCTGTTAAGCTTCTCCAGTTCCACTTAAAAATGAAAACATATGGTATCTGTCCTTCTCTGCCTGACTTATTTCACTCAGGATAACACCCTCGAGTTCCATCCATGTTGCTACACACGGCCAGATTTCATTCATTCTCACTGCCATGTAGTATTCCATGGTATAGATAAACCACATCTTCTTGATCCATTCATCTGTTGATGGACACTTAGGCTCTTTCCATGTTTTGGCTATTGTGGAGAGTGCTGCTATGAACATTGGGGTACATGTGCTCCTATGCATCAGCACTCCTGTGTCCCTTGGGTAAATTCCTAGCAGTGCTATTGCTGGGTCCTAGGGGAGTTCTAGTGTTAATTTTTAGAGGAACCTCCAAACTGTTTTCCAGAGTGGCCGCACCAGTTTACATTCCCACTAACAGTGTAGGAGGGTGTATGTGAAATATGCTTTCATTTCTCTTGGGTATATACGCAGGAGTACAATTTGTCATTTTATCATACGGATTTCAAGCATACGGGTTGAAAAAATTTCATCGTGAACATGCTTCTAGCCACCACCAAGCTTCTATAATTAACATCTTATTCTCCTTTCTCCAGCACCTATCCATCTAGCTCTCTCTCTACCCACCCATCAACTGACCTTTTTATATCTATTTCAAGGTAAATGGCATAAGTTCTCCTCCTCCTAAGTACTTCAGCATTACTAGCACTCACTAGAGCTCTGTTTCGTTTCCTTTGAGGTAATGTTGCCATACAGTGAAATGCACAAATCTCAAGGTTTATATTCACTAGATTTTCACAACGTCATCCATGTAACCCAAACTTCGGTCAGGAAAGGTACATTATCATCACTCCAGAACGCTTTCTCATGATGTTCACCCAGCCAATCTCCACCCTCCACCTTTCCAAGACAACCTCCATTCTGACTTTTCCCTGTGCATTTGCTTCCCCTACTGTAAAGCATCATGCCAACGGAAAGGTACAATATGTGCTTTTGTGTGTGAAGTTCCATCCTCAGCAAAATGTTTTTGAGTTTCACCCATGTTGTCAATAGTTTATTCCTTTTTATTGTTGAATTATAAATCCATTGCGTATGAATACACCATGCCTTACTTTTCCATTCTCCTGTAGAAGGGCATCACTTTCCCCCTCCACCCCCATTTTTTTTTTTTTTTTAGTTTTATTAATAAAGCTGCTGTGAACATTTTTGTACAAGTCTTTCTGTGGACATATGTTCTTGTTTTTCCTGGCTACATGCATAGGAGTGGAATTACTTGGTTTCCCAGTGAGTGCATGTTTAACTTTATGAGGAACTGCCAGACTTTCTCCCAAAACGGTTGTGCCATTTTACATTTTCATCAGCAATATAGGAGCTCTAGCTCCTGTCTCGTCGTCACATTTTGATGTTGGTCGTCTTTTTAACTTTAGCAGCCCTAGCGGAAGAATAGTGTGTCTCCTCTTTGTGGTTTGCAGATGGAGAAGGAGCTCTTACATCACTGGCTCTTCATATACCCCCTTCTGTTCAGTGTTCAAATCTTTTGATCTTTTTTAGAAGTTTACCCTCTTCGGGTGCCTGGGTGGCTCAGTCAGTTAAGCGCCTGACTTCGGCTCCCATCACGATCTCACGTTCTTGAGTTCAAACCCCACATGGGGCTCTGCACAGACCCTGTGGAGTCTCCTTGGGATTCTCTCTCTCTCTGCCCCTCCCCCACTCGCGCTCTCTCTTTCAAAACTAAATAAATAAATATGAAAAGAAATTTTGCTCTCTTGAATTATAGAGCAGTCCTGAAGAACCACTGATAATCTACAAACCTGCTCTATTTTTACACATTTCCAGGAAAGGAAAATTTTCTCTCTTTCTCTCCTCAATCCTTCCCCCCCTTTTTTGGTATTGCATGCATTCTAACTGCAAGAACTTAATTGACTTCAGATTACTGTCATTTAAGTCTAGTCCTCTAGGTTTAACTCCTTCAGGGTGAAAACGGTGATATTTAGAGATAATTTGTGATTAGGCATTGCCTACTTATGTAGGCTATGCCTGGATGTGTAACGGGGTTCTTAATTTGTTAAAGAATAAAACTGGCTTCATGGATAATTCCTCCTTAGGCTTCCCTTCCTCTTATTCTTAATCTGTATGAATGGTCAGAGGAATAATTCAACTAAGTACCAGCTTATTGCTCTGGGTGTCCTCCTTCGCCTCTGTTCCTGATGAGCTGGAGACCTGCTCTTGCTGGGAACAGCAACATCCCACTGCTTAGGATGAAGGTGCAGTTGGATTTCAGATTTACTTTCTCTTCAAGGATTAAGAACTGTATTTAAGCAGCCCCGATCCAATGCAGGAGGATAAAGAAGCTGCCTAAAGCCCAATTTGTGAGAAAATTCCCCCAGCAGAGTTGGTGGTAATTTGAGGGTTAAGGGGACCCACTGTGCTCAGCTGTGCTGCGGGGAGAGTATGGCGGGGAGATGGGTCTGTGCGCCAACCGTCCCTCTTCCTATCCCGGTGGGGCAAGTAGGTGACTTATTTTTTATTTTATATTTAAAGTTTATTTATTTATTTTGAGAGGGGGGAGGGGCAGAGAGAGGGAGAGAGATTCCCAAGCAGGTTGCGCACTGTCGACTCTGAGCCCAACGTGGGGCTCGACCTCATGAACCGTGGGATCGTGACCTGAGCCAAAATCAAGAGTCAGTCACTTAACCCACCGAGCTACCCAGGTGCCCCATCCTCCTTATGATCCTTATGGTTCTTCAGCAGCAATTGTTGAAGGGGAAATGAACACTTTTATTTTTGCCTTAAAATGTGTGCAGGTCCTATTTAAATAAGGGGATAATTATGCAATACGTATGGAAGGCCTGCCACAGGTTACTAAACATCAGAGTTATGTTGCATTGGCCGTCATACATGAGATCAATGAGACAGAGGTTTGCTAGATTGCTTATGGGCATACACGCATGTATGTGCACACAGATACATGGGGATAGAGATATATGATAGAGATTCCCTCCCCAACCCCATTCCTACTTCAGTTCTCGGTACATTTTGAACAGCGAAAATGCTTCAAGGAATCATCAACAATGATACACTATCCCCTTATTTCTTGTTTCATTCTTTGAGACTCAAAAGGCGACTCATAGTCCAGATTCCAAATCATTGCACTCTGTGACCTTCCTCTGGTTTCCTCCTAAATTTCTCCTTTTGAAAGTAAACTGGAAAATAGAGCACAAAGAGCGCTTACTTTTTATCCTCTTCCATTTTCTATCCTAAAAGAGGTATGTTTTTAATAGTTTTCTCCAGCTGTCCCTGATTTATGAATATAGAGGCGCAATGCAGCATCATGGCGAAGTAGAGCATCGTCTCGGAGGCCTGACTACCTGAGTTTGAATTCCCTTCTCTGCCGTGTACTAGCTTGTGAGCTTGAGTAAGTTACTTAGCCACTCTGTGCTTCTGTTTCCTCATTTGTAAAATGGGGATAACACAGCTCTTACTTCCTAAGGTTGATGTGTCAGTTAAATGGGCTAATATTCACAAATAGCCATATGTTTGGGCTATTACTATCTTTATAAATAGAAAAAAGCCCTGTTGTTAAAGGTAAGAATTTCCCAGTGATTCTTATCAAGGTACAATATGATTTTTTTTTTTCGAACCGGCCAAAATGATACTAAAATTCATCTGGAAAATAAATATGTAAACCTACCCAGGAAACCTTTGAAATTATGGGGTATAAGTTCTATCACACAGTAAAATATAGTCTGAAGCTATGAACACAAACATTTTGTTCCTGGGACAGGAATAGGCAGAGGAGAAAAGAATACAGACTCTGCTATAAAACAGAATTGGCGTTTCAAACAAGTGTAGAAGAGATGATGATTATTATCTGGGTTTTTACTGTCTGTGTGATTATTTTTATTGTTATTCAAATGGTGTTTGGCAGTTTGGAAAAAAGAAAAGTTGGTTCTATGTCCTATTTCTTATGCCAAAAGAAATACTAGATAGATCAATTTTACAAAGATAAACTGTTAAAGTGTGAAAATATAGTGATTTTTTAAAAAGCTGGGAAAAGCCTTTTCAAGCATGATGCACACATGTAAAATCATAACGGCGAACAACGGTCAGGGTGCCTGGCTGGCTCGGTCGGTGGAGCATACGACTTCTGATCTCGGGGTCCTGAGTTGGAACCCTAAGTTGGGCGTATAGTTAACTTAAAAAAAAACAAAAAGAAAAGCGAACAATGATAAATCTGACAATATAAAAATGAAGAATGTCTTGTTGCAAAAACAGTATCTTAAACAAATAGAAACACGATATCCACAATATGATAGCAAAGGGCTAATTTCCTTCACCTATGAAGGTATTATGAATCAACAAGAAAAAGACAGACAACCCAAGGCTAAATGAGCAAAGGATATAAAGTCAATTCATGGATGAAGAAATGTCCCTGGATAATTAAAAAAGAATGGATCCCATCGTATGTACAAGATTGACGAATATTAAGAGTTTGCTGCTACTCACTGTCAAAGTGTAAGTAGAAAGCATTCTCAAGGACAGTGAGTGGGATATCTTCTGCTTGATAGCAAGCCCTGCGAAGTTTCATGGCATAAAATACCATTTTATCAGAGATTTTGTGGATTGGGAATTTGGAAAGGGCACAATGGGGATAGATCATCCCTGTTTCACAGCATCCTTAGCTCATATGACCCAAAGCCTGGGGTGGGGGAAAGGCTTGGGATAGGCTCAGTGGGGCTGAAGAAGCCACTCTTACTCCTTTCCCCATACCTGGGCTGAAATGGTGAAAGACGGCTCCTCTGGGACTTTCAGTTGGAGCACTGCTATGTGGCCTCTTGATTATGGTGGTCTTGGGATCATTGGGACTTAAAAAAAAATGTTTTTTTTACACTTATTCATTTTTGAGAGACAAAGAGAGACAGAGCATGAGTGGGGGAAGGGCAGAGAGAGGGAGACACAGAATCCGAAGCAGGCTGCAGGCTCTGAGCTGTCAGCACAGAGCCCGACGTGGGGTTCAAACTCACAAACCAGGAGATCATGACCTGAGCGGAAGTCGGATGCCCAACCGACTGAGCCACCTGGGCGCCCCAGGATAGTTGGGACTTTTTACATGGCGGCTCAGGGCTCCAAGAGCAAGTATATGCAGAGAAGAAGCTAGAGGCTGTATGGCTTTTCCTGACCAAGTCACATAGTATCACCTCCACTCTTCCAAGTCACAAGCTTGTCCAGATTCAGAGGTTGCAGACATGGATACCACTTCTTCATGAGAGGAGTGTCAGTGAATCTGTGGCCATGTTCTGAAATTCTGGCACCATCTATGGAGGGGAATTTTGAATATCTACCAAGATTTAACATGCAACTACCCTTTGAACCAAAAGTGTCCTGTATGGATAGTGGCTTGGTCCCTATTCTCTACCTTCCCTCCGCAGTCTCTCCTTAACACTTTCTCTATCTGGTTTCTGCCCCCCCCCACTGCGATCCCTTCCCTTCCTACATCTAGAACCTACTCTGCAACATAACTAAGTCTTTATCTCTAGAACCCTTCTTGGATTCTATAAGTATTACAGTCTCATGTGTCCATTTCCTGTCCATTTTTGCCTCTGCAATTCAGCATCTGTTGATTCCACAGAAGGGAAACAGCTCTGAGCACGTGGTAACTCTGGCCCCATGGGTAGCAGGGCTCCAGAAAGAGTAGGACTCTGTTCTGCCAAAATAAATGACAGCTAGATATCCCAAGATTGTGTTTCCTCTCTGCTACAAGGGAGATCCGTATTCTCCCTACTGACTTACCTTTGGACCTGCTTGCTCTAACTCGACTACTCTTACTATATTTTGCTATGTTTTTTAGTTCTCCATTGCTGCATAACAAATTACTCTAAAACTCGGTGGCTTAAACAATGACATTTATCATCTCCTACTTTCTCTGGGTCAAGAGTCTAGGCATGGCTTAGCTGGGTCCTTTGGCTCTGGATTTCTCACAATGCTGCAATATTTTCAAGGCTTGACTGGGAAGGATCCCCTTCCTAGCACCCTCTTGAGATTGTCACAGGATTCAGTGCCTCAAGGGCCGAAATAAAGCCTCATTTCTTTACCAGATCCCTTTGTTCCTTGCCAAATGGGTTTTTCATATGACACCTCCCAAAAAGGCGCTGGTTTCATCAAAGGCAGGCAAGAGAGAGTGACTTTTGTAAGCCAATCATGGAAGTGACATCATTTACATACATTTATTGTAATAAAACCCAGTTGAAATTAACAAAGGGAAAAGTTAAGAACAGGGTAACCACTTGATTCAGAAAGATTTCTTGGGGCACCCGGGTGGCTCAGTCAGTCAAGTGTTGGACTCTTGAGTTTGGCTCAGGTCATGACCTCATGGTTTGTGAGTTCAAACCCCACATCCGGCTCTGCGAGAAGCCCATTTGGGATTCTCTCTCTCTGCCCTCCCCCTGCTCTTTCTCACTCAAAATAAATAAATAAAGCTAGAAAAAAGAAAGGTTTCTCAAGGTTTATTTATTTATTTTGAAAGAGAGTACGAGAGAGTGTGCGTGTGCACATGTGTGCCCCAGTGGGGGAGGGGCAGAGAGAGAGGGAAAGCGAATCCCAAGCAGGCTCCTCACTGTCAGTGCAGTGCCCTACGAGGGGGCTTGTCACCGGGCTTGATCTCATGAACCATGACATCGTGGCCTGAGCCGAAATCAAGAGTCAAATGCTTAACTGAGCCACCCAGGTGCCCCTGGAGAGATTTCTAAATAACCCCATGTCACGGGATAAACTAGATAAATCTAGTTGTAGTTACAGATGTGTATAGTCTGCAAGGGACGCACCCACAAAAAATAACAAGTGAACGCGTCCATTTTTCACGGGTTGATTGTCCCGGTGCCAGGTTTTGCACGCTAGGTGTCCCTGGCTTTTCAGGTGGAGGAATTTAAAAAGCGCTTTCAACAAGATGAAGTACAAAGCACAGAATGTTCTAAAGAGCTAGAAGGAAGCTAGGGGTGAGGTGTGAGGGGGGGTGGTTCTCCGGCCTCTCCCAGTTGGAGCCGTCATCCTGCTCTCCTCTCTGTCTTCCTGTATTAACTCTCCGCAAACCTGCAGACACGTTCAGATCGCTTCTATGACAAGTCACCTTGCCCCCCAGATGCTGGTAGTTTTAAGACAATATAACAACATTCCATGTAGGGTGACCCGACACGTGCTAAGAGCAAACAACACAAACCTTATCTCAGACCTAGAAAGAAGATGAAAGAGACCTGTGTCTGCCAAAGAGAATGACTGGGAAGAGGTCACTTTTCTAGTGTTCAGATTTCTATAGTTTTTTGGTTTAGTTGTGAGCTACTGCATAGCACCTTGCTTGCCACTCAGTGCACTAGTCCCTTGACTTAAAAAACAGAGAGCTTGTTAGAAATAGTGTCCCAAACTAGGGCTGTGTGGGCGCCACAGTTGGTGAAGCCACCAACTCTTGATCTCGGCTCAGGTCATGATCTGGCGGTTTGTGAAACCCAGCCCCATGCTGGTCTCTGTGCTGACAGTGTGGAGCCTGCTTGGGATTCTCTCTCTGCTCCTCCCCAATGTGCACTCTCTCCCAAAATAAATAAATAAACTTAGAAAAAAAAAAGAGGGGCGCCTGGGTGGCTCAGTCGGTTAAGCATCTGACTTTGCTCAGGTCATGATATCACAGTTTGTGAATTCCAGCTCCGCATCCGACTCTGTGCTGACAGCTGGGAACCTAGAGCCTGCTTCGGATTCTGTTTCCTTCTCGCTCTCTGCCCCTCCCCCACTCATGCTCTGTCCCTCTCTATCTTTTTAAAAATTTTTAAAAAATGTTTTATTTATTTCTGAGAGGGAGAGAGACACAGCACGAGCAGGGGAGGGTCAGAGAGATACAGAATCCGAAGAAGGATCCTGGCTCTGAGCTGTCAGCAGCACAGAGCCCGATGCAGGGCTCGAACCCATGAACCGTGAGGTCATGACCTGAGCTGAAGTCGGATGCTTAACCGACTGAGCCACCCAGGCACCCCTGTCCCTATCTGTCTAAAAAAAAAAAAAGAAAAGAAAAGAAATAGTGTCTCACACTTAACCCAGAATCTGCGTTTTAACAAGATCTCCAGGTGATTCATGTAAACCTTACCTGGCTTCACATTGGAATCAGCCACAGAACTAGAAAAATCCTGAGGCCTGGGTCCCGACCTCACAGACCCTGATGTACTTGTCTGAGGTAAAGCCTCGGTGAGAAACTGTTTTTAATCTCAGGTGGTTCCAGGACTCCAGACCATTATGCTGACACAGGGGCGGGAGTGTGGGCCCAGAATACCTGTTAAAGGAATGCAAGTTCGCAGCCCTGCCCCAGACCTACAGAATCAGCCTGGCGATCTCTCTGAGTTAGCCCTCCAGGTGATTGGAGAATCTAAGGTAGGCCTGGCTTGCAGCCCTTTCTCGATGTTTCTGATGTTTCCTGGTGTCGCTGCTGCAGGTGTGAGAGCCACACTTAGAAGCACCTGTAAACCCTCTGATTTATGGTTTATCCAAGGCCACCCAGCTGCTGAGAACCCGCTACTTCTTCTTTTCAGCCCATCTGCTGTTTCTTCTTAGGTCTGAGGCCTACAATGCACTCTCTCTCTCTCTCTCTCTCTTTTTTTTTTAAGTTTGTTTATGTTGAGAGCGAGAGCCTGACCAGAGGAGGGGCAGAAAGCGAGAGGGAGGCAGAGGATCCCCAGCAGGCTCCTGGATGTCAGCGCAAAGCCAGATGTGGGGCTTGATGTCATAGCGGAAATCAACAGTCGGACCCCCCAGATACATCTGCTCTTTACTTCCACTTTCATCAAATATGCAAGGGTTAAAAAAAATACGGGGCGGGGGGCGCCTCGGTGGCTTAGTCGGTTAAGCGTCCGACTTTCGCTTAGGTCATGATCTCGCGGTTCGTGGGCT
>NW_024081051.1:161267-417169 GCF_003009895.1 Hyaena hyaena
TCTCTCTCTCTGGGGGGGGGGGGGGGGGGGAGGAAGCCTTTGGCTATAAAAAAAAAATACAGGTCAGTACCGTATACTCAAAATACGTCTCCTTGCTCCTCTCCAGGAACTACTCACACCTGCTGCGGCAGGCTCTCCCTGCACTTCTTGTGCCCACGCTCACTGCGGGGCCCCTGCCCGCTGCTCAGCGGCTTCTCCCGTGAAACCTGTCCATCTGGTTTGAGGACCGTGAACTCCTCAAAGGCACAAAATGACCGGGATTCCAGAGCCAGCGGCCTTCGGAGGCGGGTGCTCGCGGCCTCGCGACCTAGCAGAGGGCTGCTCTGGGCTCTAAGCCGCCGCCCGCCCTTTCCCCTCCACGAGTACAGCGAGCAGAAGGCGACGCGAGGGGCTCGGGAAGGGGGAGACAGAGACGGTAAAGCGGGGCTCTCTGCTGGAGGGTGGGGCCCCTCCCCCCGCCCTAGGTCCCAGCCTCCTCGGTCCATCTTGCTCTCCCCCCCCGCCCCCGTTAAACTCCGCCAACCAGCTCCCAACCGATTTCACTCTTGTCCCCCGTGGGGCGTTGCTCCTGTTCCCGGAGGTAGGGCATGTGGGGGTGGGGACTGTCCTGGGAATCGCCGGGGTGGAGGACACTGGGTCGTGGCGGGGGGCGGGGAGCGGGGGAGGTGGCAACCGCCCCTTCGGGATTAAGTCGCTCGCAGCCCAGGGTGGTGCCGGAAGCCCGCTCGTGTGGCTTGGGAGGGGAGTGCTCGTGCGCCCCTGCAAAGGCCGCTTCCCGCGCGACTACGTCAAGTCCCAGGTGGGCACACAGGCACCCCCCCTTGCACGGCCTCGGCCGGGGAGTTGCAGGGTCTGCGCCGCCGCCCGCCCTGCAGCAGCTGCTGGTTAAGCCCGTGCGCTCGTCTCCCGCTCTCCTTACATCGCTTTCAACCACAGCAGCGCGACTGGCGTCTCCCTGGTGGCGCAGCGCTCGCCTCAGCGCTTCCTGCGCTCGGTTCGGTGGCGCAGCGCAGAGACTCGGGCTCTGGCTGTAGGACCAAGTCAGGCACAGATCCGAGGTGGGCTCTCGGGGCCGGGGAGGGGCGCTCCGGGCTGGGGCCACCTTCCCCCCCTCCTCCCCCGGCGCACCTGCCCCCCAGGGCGGAGCGGGGCGGGGCGCGCTGGCGCGCAGGTCGCCGGCCCGGACGCTGGAGGGGGCTGTGGCTCTCCCGCTGTCCCCGCGGCTCGCGCGGCGCCCAAGCACCCCCCCCACACCCCGCGCCGAGGGGCCGGCCCAGGCCCGGGGAGGGGCGCGATCGCCTTCACTTCCCGCTAGCCGGCCTCGGAGGCGGCGGGTCCCGCGCGGGCGCAGGGCTGCGGGCGCTCGGCTGGGGCGCGGGGCGGGGACGCGGCCGCCGCCCGCTCTGCGCCGCTCCTCCCCGCGCGAGTGGAGCGCGGCCCGGCGTCGAGGCGGCCATGGCGACCCTGAGCCCGCTCCCCACCCACCCCGCCTGCTCCGCCCTCCCCTCCGCCCCGCGCCACCTTTGATGGCTCGGACCTCGGCCGGCCACCGCCAGCCCCGCTTGCGCTCCCGCGCCGCCGCCGCCCGCGGGTATTAATAGCCGAGCGCCCCCGCTGCACGCGCCGCCCGGAGCCGCCGCGCCCTCGGCAGCCAGGGGCTCGGAGCTGCTGCGCCCGGAGGCCCGGAGGGGGAGCCGGAGCCGCCGGCGCCGTGGAGGTAGGAGGCGCGGGACGAACAATGACCGCGGCGGGGCGGGCGGGCGGCAACTTGTGCGAGTCCGGGCGCTCGGGGCCGAGCCGCCGTGGGGGGGGGGAGGGGCGGGTGGAGGTGGGGTGCGTGCCCGCGGCGTCCTGCCGGGAGGAAGCGGGCGGCGGGTGGGATCGGGCTCCCGGCCGCCGGGCCCGGGGCTGCTCCGGCAACAATAGCAGGAGCTCGGGGGCCTCCGGGCTCCGGGCCGCCCTTTGCACCTTTCTCTCTCACCTCCGCGGACCCGGGCTGCGCGGCTCTGCGCGCGGCCCCCCTCGCCTCCCCCACTGCGCGGGGCTCTTCTCTCCCGGCTTCCCCCCCCCCCCGCCCCGCTTCCTCCTATCCCACCCGGCACAGTGACAGCGCCGGACGCCGCTTCCGGACCTCGGGCCGCGACCTTGGCCCCAGACGCGGATCGCGGGCCGGGGAGGTGGCCGCTGGCTCGGCTGCCGCGGCGCTGCCGGGTGCCCGCCGCTCGCCCACGCGCGGCGCGAGCACCCGGGTAGGTGACAAAGAAGAACACACCCTCCGCCCAAGTTAGATTTTGTCTCTCTTCACCGCCTGTCTTTATGGAGAGCAAAGTTGTTTTTTTTTTTCTTTCTTTCCAGCAAAGGACACAGATTTTTGTGGCGTGCATTTCCAAACCAGAACTTCTGATTGTGGTTTTACGATTTAAGTTCCGGAAACTTTAGCTGTGTGATCCGGCCAGACTCTTGAGAGAGAGAGAGAGAGAGAGAGAGAGAGAGAGATTTGTTGTGAGATTTGAGGAGAGTGGAGGGGGGATGAGTTCCCCGTAATCGTTCTGGGTTTCGTTCTTGGCGTTTGGGGCCCCGCTGCTGCTGGGATGGGTGCCGGACCCCAGAAAAGAGGGAGGTGAGGCTTACAAAAGAATTGAGGACGTTGCTATCAGCCCAGCCCCTTGAGCTGTGGAGAGATCGCCTCTCATCTGGAGGAGTTTAGCGGTCTCAGCCTGTCTCTGAGCCTTCTGGAAAAACCCTGGTGGCCTCTGGCTGTTTCATTTTATTATTGTGGTTAATGCCTTCCTCTTGGCTTCCCAGGTTGGACTTGCTCCGCCCAGACCTTCCCTGTTTCCCCCGATTTCCCCTGAGCCATGACTTTTGTGGACCCCCATCTCCCCGCCCAGGGGAGCAGTTTTGGGAGAGCCCACCCTCGTGGGTCATGTTTAATGTGTTCTGCACGTGGTGACTGCCAAGCCCATTCCAGAACGTCCTTTTAGCATTGTCTCGCTTTTCTCATTCAGTCTAAGGAGAGGAGGTAAAGGCCTTTTTGGTGCTGAGAGCTTGGAGGGAGTTGCCTTAAAAATTGCCCTCTGGTTCCCATGGGGTGAGCCTTTCTGGGGTCTCCTGGCTTTCGCTTTCTTCCCTCATCTCACAGCCTTCCGGCTGGGGGCTTACCCTCGGCCTTTCCAAAGGGTTGGTCTTCTGCTGTGACAGTTTCTGAGGATGGCTTCCTCGGTGGGTTCAGCATCCACATGGCTCACTTTATATTCCGGCACCATCGTTCTGCAGCAAGGCACCAATATTGGAGTTCCTCCAAGCGCAACAAAACGTTTGTGTTTTTAGAATGTCTGGTTAATAGATCTGCCTCTGGGTAAAATAAATAGACATTATTGGCCAGGGGCTGGCTCACTCGCTGGGGGAAGCGTTGGTGGAGATACTGAGCTGATGCCTCCCTTACTGCAGGGCTTCCCGGAATCTCCTGTTTCTTTGAGGCGGGCAGGAAACTTGAAATAGTTGGGGATGATGTAGTTGTGCCCCATAAGGTCACAGATTCTGTGGCACACCCCTTGTGAGTTGGTGCGTGGTTGCACATTGAAGGAGTCTGTCCCTATGGAAATCCTGGAGTTAGGTTTATAATGCCCCTTTTCACATTGATAGTCTCTTCCTGGAATTTGTATAGCGATTGAATTCCTTGGGTCATAATAGAACAGTAATGCTACTCTGTAGCCAAATTTACCAAAAGGAGATTTCAAAATCTATCCGAGACAGTTTTCTTCTGGTGTGTTGCATTCAGTTTGTAATTATTTTCACACAAAAGGACAGCTGGGTGAATGTTTTTGTTTTGTACTTCATTACAGAAAGTTAAGAATTAAATACAGGATCAAAGCGGTTCGTTCCTTGGAAAGTGGAATTCGCCCTATAATCCTCGATGCGCAGAGCCAGGTTTAGTTCATTTGGAAAAACGATACAACTTTTAAAGAAGGGGGCTTGGGATAACCAGCAAAACAGAAAAGCTTTTTCCATCCTAGAAGAGGTTAGAGAACCCTGGAGAGAAGTCAAGAGCCCACTCTTTGTCGGCTGAACACCCTTTAGGAAAGACATTGTGACCTTTCCCGGAGGGCGGGACAAGTTTTGTGGATTTGTAGGTGCCCAGCTCTGATCTCGTAGCACAGAGAACTGGCATTTGAAACACACCCTTTATAACTGGCCTTGCTTATTGTAGAGAACTGCCTAGGCTTCTTGAGAAATGCCCTATCCCTGGTAACGGAAAATGCTGCAGAAAAGAGAGGTGCCGCCGTGATCCCCCAGATAGAGTCGCCGGCTTCAGTCCTTTCCGCTTTGGGTGCGCAAGCATTCTAGGTATTGGCTGGGAAGGGAAGGGGCAGGCTTTTAGGTCCCGTGGCTGCCCTCTCCTAATCTTGGGTACCTTCAATGGAAAAGGCAGGCTCTTCGAGCAAGGCTATTGGATGGGAAGGTAGGTCAAGTTCTTTTTCTTGCTGTTTAATGCGTTGAGTTTCTGCTGCGGCCTGTTTCCTCCAGGTCACTGCGTTAACCTCTTCCACGTGTCCAGGAAGATCAGAGCCCAACAGTTTCCATTCAGATTACGTGAAATACTGACTTCCCCAGTCTTTTTAATGCCAAACGCCGCCTTTGTTTTTAATCAAGAAGCCCCCAGAAAATGTTTGTTTTAAAGCAGAGAAACTGGGTTTTTTCCGGCTCCCCTTGTCCCGGTCGAAGGCAGGAAAAAAAATGTTTTGCCAAGTGGATACTTGAAGCAAAAGTGGGCACTTGATAGATTTTAAATATGGTGCTCTAAGCTTTTGCTATCTCTGAAATAAGCCAGGGACCGTCCAATACAACGTGATTAACACTAGCGCTCGCTCAGCGTTGGCTACGAATCGGCAGTTTTCTTCTTATAATGTGGGACGGAAATAATAGACAAACTGTAAGATTGGCAAATAAATGATGTGAGAATTCATCATTTACACTGAATTAATTTCATGTGTAAAATTGTCATATTTGTGCATACATTTTCAAACAAAGGAGCCACCAGCCAAACCAGATTGCTTTTAACTCTATTATGCTAATATTTCTTGTCACAAGGGTAATGCCACTCTACACACAGACTTCGGCTTCCCATAAGAGTATCTTCTACAAGAAAACTAACAAAGCCAAGATTATGGTGATTTTCATTTTTTTGTTCTCATCCTGTTAACTCAGGATCTAGTATATGCCTCGCACATAGCAATCCCTTGATAAATACATGCTGGGAATAAATAAAACCTAGTTTTTGATGTCCTTTCCAGGTAATCTTTAACGTTTTTAAGGTTGCTGTTCTGGGAATTGGAAGATTTGATATTGATTTTGTTCCCATGTTGTGCTAATTTAACAATTTAAATTAACCTTGAAAGCTGGGTAATATTGTAAAAAGGTACAGCCTCGTTAAAAAGAAACTTAGGTCTAAAAGCATGAAGTTTCGTTAGTGAGCCTCTCTTTGGTGGTAACCTCCATTTTTGTGTGCCTTTAGGTATCTTTGTTCTGGAATGATAAATGCCCTGGGTGTGCAATTCCAGACTGATGTTGTTGTATTCATCAACTACCTTCTGGTTCCTTTGTGGCAGCTGTAATGTCAGCCATCAGGCTGCTTGTTACTTGTGAGTAGTCTTGTCTTTTCTTTCCGCTGTCTTTTTTTTTTTTTTTTTTTAAGCTTATTTATTTATTTTGAGACAGAGAGCACGTGAGCAGGGGAAGGGTAGAGAGAGAGCGGGAGAGAGACAGAGCCCGTTGCGGGGCTTGAACTGACAAACTGTGAGATCATGACCTGAGCCTAAAATCAAGAGTTACACCGACTGAGGCACTCAGGTGCCCCCGGCTCCTTTTAAGGTTCTTTGGAGTTCTGCAGTTTCACTATGTCTAGGTATAGTTTCTTTTCTCCTTGACTTTGAATACCCCTTCCTTTGTACCTCTTATACCTTCTCACCCTCCCCTTCTTCCCTTTCTGTACTCGTCCCTCCCATCTTCTTACCAGTCTCTTTCTTTCTGTCTCCCAGTACCATTTCAGGGCCCCTCTGGCCGTTTGGTCTGGGCTCTGATGCCTGTGAACACTTGTGAACAAGTCTTTGTGTAAAGATTTGTTTTTAATTGTATCTCTGGGTCTTATAAGTATATGCCTAACTTTATAAGAAGCTACCATCTGTTTTCCCAAGTATCTGTGCCATTTTACAATCCCACCGATGACACCTGAGCATTCCAGTTACTGTAATCCTCAGTAACTCTTGAAATTGTCAGTCTTTTTCATTTTAGCTATTCCGGTGGGGTGTTGTGGTATCTTATAGTGGTTTCATTGTATATTTCCCTGATGGCTAGCGATCACTTTTCATGTGCTCGTTGGCCATTTGTAGATCTTTGTGTATTAAAACTTTTGTATTTTTAATTATGTTTTTATCTGATCATTTTAGATAGCTTTTGAGCGTAATTAACATATAATAAACTACACATACGTTTAATGTCATCTTATTTTACTGTGGGGATTCTTTATATATTCTGGATACAAGTTCTTTGTTAGATCTGTGTGTTGTGAATATTTTCACCAGTCTAATTTTTAACCTTTCTATTTTTTGATGATATCTCTTCAAAAGCAAAAATTGTTAGGAAAGCATTATATACATGATCTAATTATTGAACTTAGTAAAGGTCAAGGAATTTATTCACTTTTGGAAAAATAACACCTTTTTATGTGTGAGGCTTAGGAAGTATTGCTCTGTTCAGGTGGTCAACCTCCATTTTTGAGGCTGAAGGAGCAGTTTTGTTCTTTCCTACCTAAAACTGAGTTGACGAGGCTTAAAAACGAAAGAGAAGGGGCGCCTGGGTGGCTCAGTCCGTTAAGCATCCGACTTCGGCTCAGGTCATGATCTCATGGTCCGTGGGTTCGAGCCCCGCATCGGGCTCTGTTCTGGCAGCCAGCTCAGAGCCTGGAGCCTGCTTCAGATTCTCTGTCTCCCTCTCTCTCTGACTCTCCCAAGCTCATGCTGTCTCTCTCTCTCTCTCTCTCTCTCTCTCTCTCAGAAATAAATAAAAACATTAAAAAATTTAAAAAAAAGAAAGAGAAAAATACCTGCTTATTTTGAAAATCTGAGGAAACAATTATGTTCAAGATTATGATCAAATAAACAGATTTCTAAAATTCAAAGTGGAGCTCTATTTGTTCTTTAGCACACAGAAAGATGATGGGAAAGATACTTTTGAAAGCAATACAGAAATGAAGCCTTGGGTAATAGCAAGGTGTAACATTTTATTTAATTTTAACTTTTTAAAGTTTATTTATTTATTTTGAAAGAGAGAGAGCATGCATGAGTGGGTATGGGATAGAAAGAGAGGGAGAGAGAGAGAGAGAGAGAGAGAGACAGAATCCCAAGGAGGCTCCACACGGCACAGAGCTGCATGTAGGGCTCGATCCCGCAAACCATGAGATCATGACCCGAGCTGAAACCAAGACGCTTGACCGACTGAGCCCCCCAGGCGCCCCAAGATGTAACATTTTAAAAAGAGGTCAGAGCGGCACGTGTGGCTAGTTATGAAATGCCTTAAGTTCCTCTTTATTTTGGCAGGAATTCTATCTTGCTGTCTATCTTCACTCCTCATTTTCTGAACCAGATAATAAGCATTATTAGGGTCAGAAAGTATGTTTTCCTAATTTTTGTTTCTCCTGCCTGGAGGAGGTAAATAAATATTGGTTGATCTGAATTAAAATTTGTGTAATGAACATTTTGACAATCCGGAGGTAGAGGGCTGTCTCCGAGGCAGCAAGCATTGGGAGCGTAGGCACCAGAACCAGACCGGTCTGCCCTTCCACGCAGGCCATGTTTGTGATGTTGGGCAAGTTACGGGTGTGCTTTTCCCTCCAACTTCAAGGGACCCTGTAAGAGTACTTTTGTCATAAAATGGTAGAAGGTCTGACTCACTGCAGTTTCAGCCATCAAACATTGAGTTGCCTCAAGTAATAATAAGGGGTTCACAGTTTGGTGTCTTGGCTCACAAGATCATCGGGGACCCAGGCTCTTTCTGTCTGTCCCCCTGCCACCCCTGCGTGTGGGTCTTCATACTTAGGCTCGTTGCCTAGCGGTTAATTAGACTGTTGCCGCCGAATTAGCTGTTAT
The DNA here is from genome assembly GCF_003009895.1 of Hyaena hyaena. Lineage (NCBI taxonomy): Eukaryota > Metazoa > Chordata > Mammalia > Carnivora > Hyaenidae > Hyaena > Hyaena hyaena. The sequence goes on from NW_024081051.1 coordinate 169,412, forward strand.
GACTAATGGCGGCTGCGGCTGTGTCCTCTCACTCATGTGGTGGTGGGTTAATGGCACAGCCTTCTTCAGGCTACTTTCGTCATCGAGCCAAACCCTTTCCAGAAGACTCCCAATGTCTGGGGGGGTCTAGGAAGGGGTATCCAGGGAACGTTTCTGTGCTCTTAAAAAAGACACCCAGAGGGCAGACCGAATGTGATGTCTGGAACCACAGCAGCCATATTGTGATTCACCTTGGGATGAAGGCAACAGGATGATGGAGCTGAGAGATGGAACCGGAGACCTTTTTTTTTTTTTTTTTTTTTGAGAGAGAGAGAGAGAGAGAAAGAGAATCTTAAGCAGGCTCCATGCCTCAGTCTCATGACTGTGAGATCATGACCTGAGCTGAAATCAAGAGTCGGTCGTTCAACCCACTGAGCCACCCAGGTGCCCTGGGACCAGAATCCCTGTGAGTGTCATCGGGTCACTGATCTTCTGCACGTGGAGCTGACTATACTAAAGAATAGTGCATTTTGTGTACTAAATAATACAAACCTGGGCTTCGTGTACTCAGTAATTTTAATTACTTTCTAGCTCTTACTGCCATTCAAAGCATCTTGCCTGATACATTAGTCAGAAGACTGTATCTTTCTTTCGCCATGTACCATTATCTGTGACAAAACATGCTTCTCTCTATTGATTATGTGGAAAGTGACTTAGTGGTCATATCGGATCTCTGTGAGAGATGAACTGTTTTTCAGGACTTTAGGTATTTGATATTGTGTGTAAATCTTGTGGCTAAACCAACATGAATTTCGCCTTTCCTCTTAAGGCGATCTTGTAGGACCTTCATTTAGAATTGATCATTTGGCAGTTGGATTACGGGACATGTTTGAGAATAATACTTCTTGAAGAAAAAATGATGGCGGTACCTCCCATTTTTGTCAACCTAGAGCGACATTTCTCTGCACGTGTGATAACTGCTTAGGAGATTTGCGAGGACATTATTAATCAGAGATGAACATCTTCCTTTATAACCTTACCAGAGCTTTTGGTTCTCTGGTGTCCGATCTTATTAAGGGCCAATGTTATTAGAGGAGCGAGCTCGTTGAAAATGTCAGGATTTGGGTCAACCAGAGGTTTACCAAATGGAAAAACTAGACACAGATATTTGTAAGGAAAAGTTAAACGATTTCATAATAACCTTCATATTAATTTAAACAGATAAATTGAAGGCAAAATATCCAGAGGAGCAAAATGCAGAACAGAGAGCAATAATAGTTCTAGCTTCAGTTAATTGATACAACTTTTTTTTTTTTTTTAAATTTTTTTTTTAATGTTTTATTTATTTCCAGGAGAGAGAGAGAGAGAGAGACAGCGGGAGCAGGGGAGGGTCAGCGAGAGAGTCACAGACTCTGAAACAGACTCCAGGCTCTGAGCTGGCAGTCAGCACAGAGCCCGACGCGGGGCTCGAACCCACGAACCGCGAGATCATGACCTGAGCGAAAGTCGGACGCTTAACCGACTAAGCCACCCGGGTGCCCCTAATTGATACAACTTTTAAAAAGAGGTCTGATCAGCCCCTCCCCCCTCCCATTACTATGATGGTGGCGACCTGACCAGGGTCATTTCATTATTCACTGGGCTGCTTTATTTTTACTTTAGTGTATGTCAGAGCCTGTCAAGGCAGTGGATATTTATGAATTAGTTTGTTGAATAGTCTAGATACCAGTGGTGCCACAAAATAGGGCTGAGTCCTTGCTCGCAGAGTGTGGCATCCAGGGTGGGTGGAGAAAGGTCTAGGTGATTTATAGTAAAGGGTGAAATATGACAAGAGCCTTGCACAAGGGATAGAAACGGTGCACGTGTTGGGGACAGTGAGACAGTGGGTTCTGATCGGGAGAATGACATTTGAGTGAAGCTTTAATTTAAAGAAGCATGATTTCGTTGATTCATTTTAGTGTGCACTTTGTAGTGTGTTTATTGTGACAGGATTAGAAAAAGTATTCACACATAAAAGAGAAAGTAAAAATTCCTTGGGATCCTGCCATTTAATGATTATGAAAATTAAAAATCGGCTGATTTCCATTTAACCTTTGGCCATATTTGGTATATTTCCAGTATTTTTACCTATGTAGGCGTACATTTTTATTAAAACTTGAGAGAACGATGCATGCACATTGAGAAGCCACTTTTTCCCCCTTTAACATGGTCTAAGTGTTTTCCATATCGAGTTTTCTTTGAAATGAAACCGTTTGATGCCTTTGTGATGTTACTGTTATGTGACTGTACATAACGTAACTGACATTGCCCTTTATCGGTCATTTTTTTAAAACCTATTTTTATTTTTTGAGGCAGTGCGTGTAGGGGAAGGGCGGGGTGGGAGGAGAGAGAGAGAATCTTAAACAGGCTTCACGCTCAGCACAGAGCCCGTCTTGGGCCTCGCTCCCTCCACCCTGGGATTGTGACCTGAGCCGCAATCAAGAGCTGGATTCTGAGCTCACCGAGCCACACCGGCGCCCATATCGGTCATTTTTGTTGTTGTTGTTTTGTTTCGCTGGCAATGACCATGTGTACATAAATCTGTGGTAGGAGGGTCCCTAGGACTCTTGGTGCAAGGGACAGATGCCCAGCTTGGGGTGTAGGATGCAGACTAAAGGGGTATTTCTTATTCTCAATACCGACTTCCCAAAGAGCAGAGGTAAGTCGGTGTCAAGCACAGAGACCTGGATCCAAGGTCGGCTGCCGTGACTGTTTTGAGCAGGACATTTTGGGGGTGGGGAAGGGCAGGAAGTCCAGCATCTGTGGCTCCTGCCTTAAAATCCAAGCTGTCCTCCAGTCATCCTGACAGTTCAGCACACCTTTGAGAACGTTCCCATGGAAGGGGTGCTCAGACTGCTCCCACTATGACGAAGAATCGCCTAGCGAAGCGTGAGCCCCCTACCCTTCTTCCCAGGCAAGGACTCGTGTAGGCGACAGGAGGGACCACTCTGGTGGTGGAGGGTGCATCTAGGGGCAGGGCCACTGGGAAACGGGAGCTTGTGCCCTGACAACATGAGCCTTTCCAGATGGCAAAAATAAGAGAGAGATGAAGATAAACCTTCCTGGGGGTGGGGGTGGGGGTGGGGGACCAGCAGGGAAGGGAACGGCAGAAATGTACGAGAGGCTCCTGTCTCACCCTCTCTGGGGCCGTGTGGAGCTCTGAAGTTCACGGGCACGTGAATGTTGATGTCTGTGCCCCGAGAGCAGCGGCTCTAACCTAATGATCCCTTGTGAAGAGTGTCATGGGTAGTTTGTCACTCCTTATATATTATCCCCACGAGGCTCTTCCTGTATTGGAACGCACCTTGAGTGGGGGGGGGGGTAGGGGAAAGGGGTAGAGCTTGCTCAGGGCGACTTTATAGCGTAACTGGCCTGTATCTGGAGGTTGAGAAAGGCCCAAAGGAGGGGCCAGGGGCCCTCCCGCAGGCTGAAATGGGAGGGGTGCCTACTGCTTTGTTTTCTTCTAACTGGGGGAGAATTTTTACCTGCCTACTTTCTCTGCTGCGGGTCGGAAGCATGTGAGTGAAGGGCTTGGTTCTTCACGGCCCGCATCGGCCACCAGCAAAACGTTTGTGACACATCCGAGTCTTGCCTGTTTTTCAAGTTCCCGATGAGAGCAGCGCCTGATTCTGAATCCCATTGGCACACCTTTTGGGACGGTGCACACAGAAGCCCACGGGGACCATCCAGGGCACGTGGCAGGGGCGCGACGGGCATAACTGACCTCACATGGACTCGGAAGGCCTGATGCCCCGATGTGTGAACCCACCCTTTTCACCAGAGTTAGTTCCCGGAGGTCAGGGGCCACGGATGCGACTTCCCTGTTACCTTGCAGGTCTTTAAAAAAGAGCCTTTCTTTGACAGACTAAAGGAGGTCTTATCACAGAGTCACAGGCATCTGGAAAATCCCAGCTCGTTAAATTCCTAATGTCTTCACCAGTTAGAAAGAATAAAGCTGATCTTCCTTTTCACAAAGATTCGTTGATCCCCTTTCACAAGGTGGGTGCTGTTCTTGTCCTTCACATCCGTGCACAAAACAGACAAAAAAAATCCTTGTCTTCAAGGGAAATGCATGTACATTATTTGTCCAAATGGAGGCATTTTTCATACTGGAAGGAGGTGTGAACTGCAGGGGGCGCCAGCGCAGGAGAGGGCTACGTGGATGGTCACTCTCATGCTCAGAGTGCATCTCAGAGGGGGATGCTCATATTTCCCAGAGGCCATCGGATGCCTTTGGGACAGTCTGGGGACAGATCCAGCTAATATGTGGCTTAAGGGATGAACCCCACCATATACACGCCCAGCAAATGTTTATTGAGAATCTTTGTGATTTTTATCTGTGTTTGTCTGAAAGGTCTTTTGCTCCCAGGCAAGAATGTTCGTTCCTAGGGACATAAAGCAGGGACCAGGGGACTTGGCCTCAGGAAAATAATGAATGGTAATTATTTGAAAGAAGGTGGATTCCTGAGCTACAGATCACGGATTCTCAATAACTTGCTTGTAAAAGTCCTTGTGATCAGCATTTTTTGTTTGGTTGTTTTGTTTTGCTTTTTAATGAATATTTGGAAATAAAGACGGCCCTAGGCCCTGAAGGTGATTAAGAAAGGATGTATTTCTTATGGGAAAAAGGAATTGAAATTGCTTCAAAAAGAAAGTACATGTGCATCTATTTAAAAGAAAAATTTTTTAAATGTTTATTTTTGAGAGAGAGAGAGAGAGAGAGACAGAGACAGAGTGCATGTGGGGGAGAGGCAGAGAGAGAGATGGAAACTCAGAATCTGAAGCAGATTCCAGGCTCCCAGCTGTTAGCACAGAGCCAGACACGGGGCTCGAACTCCCGAGCCCTGAGATCATGACCTGAGCTGAAGTTGGGTGCTTAACCGACTGAGCCACCCAGGCGCCCCTATTTTTTTTTTTAATCAAGATGGAATAAAAGTGATTATTTTTCTGTGTACGGTTCTGTGAATTTTATCATGTGCAGCAGTGTGTGCAGCGAACATGACACTCACACTCAGGACAGGGACTGTGTCATTCGGCTCAAAAAATTCCCAAGTGTTGCCACTTTGGAGTCCCTTTCTTGCTTCTCCAGACACTGTTGACACTGATTTCAGCTCTGTCACTGTTGTTTGGTCTTATCCAGAAGACTGTATAAATGGAATCAGGGACTAGTCGAAGAACTTTCAGGTTCTCAGTTGGAGGTGGTAGTGAATTCAGTGGCTACAAACGCGCAGCCGCTGTAAACTTTAGGCATAGGTTTTGATGTGAACACGGTTTTGAATTCCCCTGGGCAAATACCCAGAGGTGGAATCCTCACCAGCACTTGACATTGTCAACACTTTTTATCTTTACCATTTTAATAGGCATGTAGCAGTATCTCAGCATGCTTATGTTTATTTTTTTTTAAAATAAAACATGCCAAAAATGCACCTTTAAAAGACATGACTAAATGGCTTTCTGGTCTACCCAGTGCTGGCTTAGTGAACCCTGTGAAGGGGTAGATCAACAGGAACAATTGTGTATATAAAATCTTAGTCCCAGGCTCCGTAGGTTAAGCATCCGACTCTTGGTTTTGGCTCAGGTCATGATCTCCCAGTTTGTGAGTTCAAGCCCCATGTAGGGCTCTGCACTGACAGCTCGGTACCTGCTTGGGATTCTCTGTCTCTCCCTCTCTTTCTCTCTAAAAATAAATAAATAAACTTAAAAAAAATATGAGTCCCAGAATGGAACAATCCCAGCAAGAAATAGATGTAAGATGTCAGTTCTGAGGTGCTTTTCCCACAGACCTGATAGGATGGATAGCTTTGATTTCAGTAACTATTTTGTTAATTCTCTATATTAATATACAGTGATGATAATTAAAAGATGAAGTTGCAGAAGCTCTGGAATGGCAGTGTAGATATGGAGAGAAGAACACAGGCTTCAGGCGTGTGTTAATTATCTATTGCTGCATGACAGATTCCTCCCAAATTGAGTGACATTGACCAGTAGTAAATCTTTATTGTCTTGCACAGTTTCTGCAGATCAGGACTTTGGGAGTGGCTTAGACGGGCAGTTTCTGTCCCCGTGTTTGCAGTAAAAATGTCAGCTGGGGCTTTAGGGTCTGCTTCCAAGGACCGCTGTAGGCTCCTTGGGCAGGATGCTTGAGTGTCCTCACAATATGGCAGCCAGCTTCTTTCAGAGTGAGTGACTTAGGAGGAGGTCAGGGTGGACACTGCCATGACTTTTATGACGTAGGCTTGGAAGTTATTAATTGTCAATTCTATGGTAGTTCTGGTCACACAGGCCAGCTGTGATTCAGAGGGAAGGGACTGCAGAAAGGTTTGGGTGCCAGGAGGTAAGGATCATTGGAAGCTGGCTACCATAGCATGTGAGGGACCTGTGTTCAAATCCTAGCTGCCAGTTAGACATTGTATGGTCTAGAACAAGTCTTTTAGTTTCTGAGTCTCAGTTCCCTGTCATATTTTAAAAAATGGAGATAATACCTATTGAGCTATAAATCACGGATTTTAAATAACTTGCTTGTAAAAAGTCTTGGTGATCAGCAGTTTTTCAAATTTGGAATTTCTTTTGGGAATTGAAGATAATACAGCTGACCCTTTAACAACACGGGTTTGAGCTGTGTGGGTCGACTTTACACATAGTTATGTCCATAAACACAGCACTGTATGTGTATTTCCTCTTAAGATTTTCTCAGTAACATTTTCTTTTCGCTAGCTTTCTTGTAAGAATACAATATATAATGTAACTGACAAAGTATCTGTTAATTGACTATTTATGTCATTGGTAAGTCTTCCAGTCAACAGTAGGTAATTAGTGGTTAAGTTTTCAGGGAGTCAGAAGTTATACACGGAGTTTTGCCTGTGTGGTCGGTACCACTAACCCCCACAGTGTTCAGCAGTCAACTATATATAAAAAGGGACTGCCTGGTGATTTATAAAAAGCTCATGACATGGTAGGTATTAATTATTAAACTATGAAGCTTTAAATCTTAACTGAGCAGGAGGCATAAAGAAGAGACTCTTAAGTACAGAGAACAAACTGAGGGTTGTGGGCGGGGAGGTGGGCGGGGGGATGGGCTAGACGGGTGATGGACGTTAAGGAGGGCACGTGTTGGGATGAACACTGGGTGTTATATGTAAGTGATGAATTACTAAATTCTACTCCTGGAACCGTTATTACACTGTATGTTAAGTTACTTGAATTTAAACTAAAAAAAAAAAAAAACAACTTAACGGTGCAGAACATATCAACAAAGATAAACACATTAGGTAATAAAAACTTTCCTTTAAGCAAAGGTATTGGTCACATCTTCTTTCACATTTATATTCTGTGTATGTTTAAAATTTGTTCCCCTTTTTCCGCAGTCATCGTGAAGTCGTGAAGACCAAATTCGTCATCTAGTCTTGCTCTCTGTTTTGTCTGTAGTAATACCCCCAGTGAGAAATATATTCCTAGAAGTCTACCGTGTGTGCTGTAGGGATTCAGGGACCTTTGTGATGAGTTTAGGGCTGTCTGGAGAGCAGGCATGAAGGATCCGTTCATTGAACATCCTTACTTGTAAAAGTAACTGAAAAATACGTAAGTTATCACACGTTGACTTTATTGGAAGAGTCTGGAAAGCTTTCTGTTCAAAGTGATCATGGTGTGGGGTAGCCTACCTGTTTTGCTGTCACCGAGAAGGTGGCCGAATGAAATCGAGTGTCTTGGTCTCCTTTCTGTCCCTACCTCCTTTATTTCACCCTCCCCCCGAACTGCCCCTAAATCCAGCCTTAGAGCCCTTCTGCCTCAAACCCTCTCACCTCCACACCTACTGATTCCTCAGCTCGGAAGGCAAGGGCTTTCTACCCAGTTCACCCATTTAGATGTCTACCCAGGCCTTGCCCACTTTCTTCCAGAAGCTCACCTGGACCCTCTGTCTCTACAGTGTGTTTTTTCTCTTCCCTACTCATTTTATTATTGAAACACTGACTTTTATTGAGCACTTCTGAGTTCTAAGTGGTTTAGGTACACAGACTCATTTAATCATCCCGATTGCCCTCATGTTTAATCCCCATTTTAAATAAGAGGAAACTGAGGTACAGAGAGGTTAAATGACTTGCTGGAAGGTCATACAACTTACAATTGGCAGAGCCCAGGCAGAAGCTCAGGAAATCTTTCCTCACTTACTGGAGAGCCCCTTCTACTGAAGTATTTAAAACAAATTTTTTAAATATTTATGTATTTTTGAGAGAGAGCATAAATGGGAGAGAGGCAGAGAGAGAGGGAGACACAGAATCCAAAGCAAGCTCCGGGCTCTGAGCTGTCAGTAAAGTACCCGACGCGGGGCTCGAACCCATGAACTGTGAGATCATGACCTGAGTCGAAGTCAGATGCTTAACTGACTGAGCCCCCGAGGCATCCCTCTACTGAAGTATTTTACACCTCTGCATTCCCACTGCCTGACAAGGTGGGAACTTGGTAGGCACTCAATAAATATTTGCTGACGTTTACCTCTCTTAAGTAAATTTTGTCACAGATAATTTCTTATATTTCTTTGTAAGATGTAGTCCCTCTCCTAGCCTTCTGCAGTATGATGAGGTTCTGAACTTGTTTCTTGTGCTGTTCATTGACCTTCTTGTGTCTGATCACCTATGTCTTTTGTAATTATACACTTAGTTTGCTACTTAAGAGATGAGCACATATACATAAACTTCTTTGTTAAATATATATCTATATCTATATACTTATGTGCATTGAAGTAAGGGCTTTACTCATGATGTTTTTCTTTGGATGGGACTGACAGGAGTGGTTCTTTTTTTCCTTTGACCTTTCTAGGCTTTGTAAATTTCCCTTACTCCATTCTTATTGCTTTGATAATTATCCAGTCATGCTGTTTAAAATGAGAAAAGTAAACTATTTTTCAGAGATGTAAGGAAAGGAAAAGTTGTAAGATTTTTTTCCCTGCACCTTACGCGGAGCCTGCCCACGCATGTGACGGGCGTGCGAGACACGCTTTAGGCATGACATGTCCTTCCCTGTTGTACTGCGGAGACCGTCTGCTTGAAGATTGTGCTCTTCCTGGTGCTCCCAGGGCACATAACAAAGGAATATAGGTGCTCAAGACTCTTGGGGGAGAGGTGGTGATTGACAGGTGTTTATTTGTGGTGTGGAAGTTCAAGGTTGTCTGAGGTCTGGGGTCCAGGTCACGGGATGCTTTTTATTTTGGAGATAGAATAGTTCGGAAGGATGAACTCACACTCTAGACTTTGAGAGTCTGAGAATAGTTACAATAATAATCTCATGGTCACACACATAAATCCCACAGCATTTCCAGGTTCAAAGTCAATGGTAAGGTTCAACGCCTCTGGCAGCACAACAGTGGCCGGGAACAGGATGCTTCTTCCAGGTTCAAAGGTAGGTTAGCAAGGAATGAAGAGGGTAAGAAACTGTCCTGGGAGGTTGATTCCTTTTATTTAAAAGCGGCCATGCTTTGTTGTAGGAAGAAAAACCTTGAGGTACACAGAGGTTGTTTTGTTTTCTAGTCATGCCAGGCTCTTGGGGCATCACCTGCCTGTTTATCCTGAGGAGCTGACCCATGGTGGGAGGGGGCTGAGTGCTGCTCCAGGTCTCCCCCCCCACCCCTCCCCCACCCCTCCCCCATCCCGCCCCCTCCCCCGCCTCCCACTGATTCAGTGCTAGGCTTGGTCTTCAGTTCTGAAGAGGGAAAGGGCAAAAAGAAATGTTTCTCTTAAGGGCTGGTAGGAAAACCACAATAACCTGTCAAACCCATTTCCTGAAAATTGCTTGAAAGCCTACTGTATGAGCTCCTGGCCCATAGGAAAAATGTTCTGGCTTCTAAGAATCCAGCTACTTGGTGCGAGGCTGGATGACTGCCAGTGTCATACGGGGTTCTGTGCTGGACGGTGGGCGTGGCACTTTGCGTTTACTGTTACTTGACTATTCATTCAGTGAGGAAGGTATTATTTCCATTTTACAGAAGAGGAAACTAAGACATAGATGAATGGGTAACGTGCCCAAGGTCACCCAGCTAGCTAATTGGCAAAGTGAGATTTTCCGAAAGTCCATACTCTTCTAATGGCTCAGATTGGGATCTTCCCGTAGTACAGCTATAACTGAGCCCGCCAGAACCCAGGTCAGGGCAGATGGATCCTGCAAGTTCGGGGTCAAGCCCTGTCTTTATGTTAAAATTGTGTTGTTCATTGTAAATTTTTAAAAATTACTTTTGGTCTTTAAAAATAGTCACTAAAGCCTGCCTGGGTGGCTCAGTTGGTTAAGCGTCTGACTCTTGATTTTTGGCTCAGATCATGATCTCAAAGTTCGTGAGTTCCAGCCCCACATCAGGCTCTGCATCAGGCTCTGTGCTGACAGCTCAGAGCCTGCAGCCTGCTTCGGATTCTGTGTCTCCCTTTCTCTCTGCCCTCTCCTGCTCGAGCTCTGTCTGTCTCTCTCTTTCTCAAAAATAAACATTAAGAAAAAAAAGTCTCTAAAATGATCGTAACTGCTGAATTGTCTTGGTGCCCCCTTACATTTTACCCAGGGTGAGTGCCTTCCTTGCCTCTCCTGAGTCTCGACCTAGCAGGCCCTGCTGGAGACAGAAGGGTGGCAGCAGCCAGCAGAAGATTTCATCATCTGTTTCAGCATTGAAACTGATGCTGAGCAATTTTTTTACCCTTCAAGGAATTCGGAGGGTTGAGTCACCATCGTATTGACATATCTCGGTGTCCCTTTAAGATGGTGCTCTGCCTCTGATGGACGCAGGCGTCGGTACCCGACGTTGCTTACAGCGGTTCAGCTTTGAGACATTGACACCCATGTGTGATGGAAACCTGCTAGAGTCACTGGTGGCTGGTGTTTTGTAGCTGGGCTCTAACGTTTGGGGTCGGGAAGGAGGGGTTCGTTTTTCACACGGATGCCACGTAATAAAGGAGCCGTGGAAGAAGGCTTTCCCTCGATACTGCTGGCAGCTTCTGGCAGGTGGGTGCTTCTGGCCTGATGCTAGGGCCTGGGCATCACAGGGCTGCCGTGTGGGCCAGACGGCTGCATCTCACCCGCCTTGGGTGGCCTGGGTGTCCCGAATAGATCACAAGACCAATCTCGTGTATTTCACGTGGGAATTGGCTGTGTTTCACGAAGTCTTTTTTTTTAAAATAAAATATTTAAAAATAACCTAGTTTCTTGTGTGTGCACTTTTTTTTTTTGAGAGCAAGAGTGAGAGAGAGCGAGTGCTTGAGTAGGGGAGGGACAGAGAGGGGGACAGGATCGGAAGCCGGCTCTGTGTTGACAGCAGAGAGCCTGATGCGGGGTTCGAACTCACCGTGAGATCCTGACCTGAGCCGAAGTAGGTAGCTTAACCAACTGAGCCACCCAGGTGCCCACATATGCCTTTTTTAAATTGCATAAATAATAGGGTCTTGGTAGAAACTTTGAAAAGTAGTCTGGCTAAACACACACCTACATTGCTTTCTTTATTTTTGCTTTATATAGTTTTTTTTGCCTTAATTAAAAAAAACATTAAAAATATTTTTTTAAGTTTATTTTGAGAGAGAGTACACAAGCAAAGGGAGCAGCAGAGAGGAGAGAGGATCCCAAGCAGGCTTAGTGCAATCAACACAGAGCCCGGTGCAGGGCTTGATCTCACAAACTGAGATCATGACTTGAGCTGAGATCAAGAGTCCGACGCTTAACTGACTGCGCCACCCAGGCGCCCCCCAAACTTTGCTTTTTAGAGCAGTCTTAGGTTCACAGCAAAATGGAACAGAAATTACAGAGGGTTTTCCTATACATACGCCTTGTCTCCCAGTACCTCTGTTATCAGCATCTAGCATTTTCCTTAACGTTTAATTTTTTCAGATTTATAATATGTAACATGTGTTTTATGAATTTCTCCCCCTCAGTCTTGCTTCAGTAATTGTTAAACTAATGTGATTAAGGTAATAGGTCTTGTGAGGTCATTTCCTGTTGACCTTGCCTCTGAGGAATGCTGCTAAACTCACAGTGGGGAGGGGGTGGTCCCCAGGCGACTTGCTCTTGAGTTGTTTATCATGTGGAGATTTCCCAGAAAGTTCTCAGAAGGATTTAGGGGCTATGAAAACTCTGTCCCTCCTGTCTCTTTTATCATTGGGTTGGTTTTTTTTCCGCACTGGCATTTGGGGGAGGGAATCTGGGATCTCCTTTCCGTTAGAAGCGTGTAGCCTTCCTCATGAGGTAGAAAATAGAACTGTAGCAGGAGTGTTTCCAGAACAGTCTTGAGTGTTAAAGGAAACACGTAACTCTGAAGGATGCTGCTGGCAGTTAACACTGCTGTGGGGCAATCCTGTCTGACAGCGTGGGGGTTGCGACGAGGGGCGCCTGTGAAGAGTGGGAATGTTTGCCTTCTGGGTGATGTGCGCTGGGAAAAAAGCGCCTTTCCCCAGTGAACCTGTAGATGCTGGCTTGTTTTGTTCACTTCAGCGGAACTGCCGCCGAGCATAGGCCATGGCCCGTTGTCAGTGGCCGTTGAGCTAAATGAAGGAACTGAGACCCCCTTTGGGCTTCTTGGTGAAACTACCTTGGACCTCTCACACCTGAGCTGACTGACCTCATCTGCTGTTGGGCCCACACGGCCTGTAAAAGCCTTGAATTTATAGTCCCCAGCTGATGGCACATCTAAATTTATTCCTCAGCTTGGCCCTCAGACACTGTTTATCTACTGTAGAGTACCCGCCTTTTAGCTTCTGGACTTCGTTTCAGTCGCCGTCACACACAGGCCCGGCCCAGTTCGTCTCTGGTGAAGTTAGAGAATCCTTAAGAAGGTGTTAGGAATGGCTGAGGTGTCTTAGCTCGAGAGCTGGCAGATCTGAAAAACAAATGCCCACTTAGGGGAAGAAAAAGCTTATTTGGGGCCCAGGATATCCCACTTTAGTGGCTTGTAAGTTGAATCTTTCTGACTACCCTTCTTTAGGTGAATTCTGAATAAATAACTGGGTTGCTTGACTCTGAGTAATGCTGTTGCTAACAACTTCAATCTTACTTTGAGTGAACAGTGTGCCTACGAGCATTTAAGATTATGGGAGAGAGGAGGGAAAAAACAGAATCAGAACATTGGCATATGGGTGTTTTATTCCATTAGTATTTGTCGATTTGCAGGCTACCTGGGTCCTTGTGAGGAAGTACCATCTGTTTGAAACCAGAAGTTGGTTGAATATCTGGCCTCTGTTTCCCTGACACTCACGGGGTAGCATTTCAGGGACTCTTGTTTTGAGAACGAAGAGAAGGGCATTTTAATTTGAGACTGAAGGAGCCAGAAAGTCTGGGGTGCTCTTGGGGGGTTTATGCTGAAATCTCTCAGTTCTTCCTAATTGAATCCCTTGGCCCTTTTGATCTGTGTTGGGTCACACAACAGAGCGACACCTCTGTGGCCTTCACTTCATAGGCGGGTTGACCTACAGCTGTGAATCCAGGGGAAACATGATTAATCTTTCAGAGAGCTGAGATTTTTGTTTACTGTGAAACAGTTCATACTCTTAACAGTTTTAAGAGCTCTATAGCGTGTTCTTCAGCGCTGTTACTATGGCTTCCTCGGCTGTCCTACCTCATGGGTATCTTTGTGTGAGGGGGAAGTCTCTCGCTCTCTCTTTGATGATGTAGAGCCAGTCTGGCTGCCGAGAGGCCCCCCAGTCAAGATGGTCCAAAGTGAATGACAGGATTTTTCCTTAATCATATCATTTATCTTCAAAATACTAAGAAGGTTGGTTTAAAATTCTTTTGCTCGACTATATTTTTGAGCTTGTGATATCTTTAAAAATTTGTAAAATTGTACTGTAATTTGGCAATCATGTGGCTATTAAAGGAAAGGAAATGTTTTCTGAGAAACTGTTTTAGCTGAATCGTAACTGTTAAATTATTACGTGATACTGTGAGCACACCGCTTCACACATGGCCCATTGTGCCCTGGTTTAAAAAATTTGTTTAAAATGTTTATTTTTGAGAGAGAGGGTAAGGATTGCATGTGTGAGGGAGCAGGGGAGGGGTAGAGAGAGAAGGAGAAAGAAGATCTGAAGGAGGCTCTTAAAGACAGCCCAGTGTGGGGCTTGAACTCACCAACCGTGAGATAATGACTTGAGCCAAAGTCTGACACTTAACCAGCTGAGCTACCCAGGTGTCCTGTGCCTTGGTTCTAAATCCCAGTAATTCAGAGTTTATGGTAGTTTGACCTCTGTTAGGCTGAAGGTTTTTTTGTTTTTGTTTTCTTTTTAAGATTTTACTTTTAAGTAATATCTGCACCCAATGTGGGTCTTGAACTCACAACCCGGAAATCAAGAGTTGCAGGCTTTATCGACTAAGCCAGCTGGGTGCCTCTAGGCTGAAGATAATTTTATTTTATTTTATTTTTTTAAAATATTTTTATTTATTTCTAGGAGAGAGAGAGAGAGAGAGAGAGACAGCGTGAGCAGGGGAGAGTCAGAGAGAGAGGGAGTCACAGACTGAAGCAGGCTCCAGGCTCTGAGCTGGCAGTCAGCACAGAGCCCGACGCGGGGCCCGAACCCACGAACCGCGAGATCATGACCTGAGCGAAAGTCGGACGCTTAACTGACTAAGCCACCCAGGTGCCCCGAAGATAATTTTAAAATGACGCTCTGGGGAAAACTTTGTTAAGCAAATAGGGAAAATAAAGTTACATGGGCGAAAGTTTATTCCCTTTAAGAGAAGAGACTTTTTCAACACTTGGGAAAGAATCTTTCATGATTCTTACCCATTAAAACAGACATGGTAGGACCTTTTTGTGACAACCCCCCATCATGTAAAAGCAAAACGTTCAGAAATATTCTATGCACAGATGTTTAACACAATTGGCTGCATATACTATGCTGTGTTATATCTTGTTCTCTTCTTTCCATACGCTCTGAAGACTGTTCCATATTCATACATACAGATCTGTCTCATTGTTTTATTGGCACATACTAGCCATTTTACAGGGGTACCTGCAGTTCCCTGTGAAGTTTCCCTGCTGGTAGACATTTAGGTTGTTTTAGATATTTTGGTCTTATAAACAGTGCTGCAGTGAGGATCCTTTGTGTCTCTTTGTGAGTTTGTCTGAAACAAATTCCTAGAAGTGAGATGTATGTCAGAGGTATGTTTGTTTTCAAAATAGAGAGATACGGCCATATTGCCCTCCAAGAGTTTATTCCCATTTGTTCATTTGACAAACAGCTTTTACATAGTGCTTACCATTGCTAAGAACTATTGTTGTTAGTAATAATAACAAATACTAGCTTGTTTAATCCTCAGAGCAACCCTTAGAGGTAACTATCATGATCGTGGTTTTATAGATGAGGAAACTGAGGCCATAGAAATGATGTAATCTGCCCTCGGGCCACGTGCAGTAGGTGGTGAGCTAGGATTTGAACCCAGGTGGTCTGGATCCAGAGGCCCCTCTTAACCATGGTGTGTAACTGCCTGTTACAGTGGGGAACCGCTTTGATGTCAATGTTTATATTTTTCCTAATCTGACCAGTGAGATGTCAGGCTTTCTTAATTGTCATTCAACATTTTTCATTTTAATAGTTGAGATTGGACATATTTTCAAATGTAGACAAGCCATCTGGATTTTCTTTGCTATCTGTCCATGACTTGCTCCTGCCTTTGCCCATTTTTCTATTAGGTTGCAAGTATTTTTCTTGTTGATTAGCAGGAGTGTTTTTGCATATGGAAAAATTAGTCCTTAGCCAAAGGTAGTTCAGATGTTTTGTCCTACTTTGTAGTTTCCTTTTTGGCTCTGTGTGTTATCAGTCATTTCTGCCATGGTGTCTGGGATCGAGGTTATGTTTAACGAGATCTTCCTCAATCTGAGAGCATTTTAAAAAATCTCATATTAGAACTTTATGGTTTTTTCAAAAAATTTATGTTGGTTTCAAGAGTAACATGGGATCCAACTTTATTTTTTTCTAATAACAGTCAGTGGTAATGACATGCAGCTATCCAGGATCCCAGTAGATTAGTATTTGGGGTCATTTTACTGTTATAGTTTCTGCTACAGTGACTATTGACAACTGAACCATGCTGTTAGCCATATGGCTCCTGTTTATACCATGTTTGTTTGTTTGTTTGTTTTTCCTTTGTACCCAATTTTGCTTTCCCTGGAGTTAATAATTATCTAGTGTTTCCTTTGCTTCATTTTGCATGTACTTAGCAAATTTATTTCAAAACTCTTATCTCTTACCTAACTCCCCTTATTATATATTCAAATTCATCAGATGTTCAGATAGTCTATGTTTTATCCTCAAGGAGATTTGTGCGAAAGTCTCTTAAGCTGCTCTGGTCTCGGCTCTGTTGCTTTCTGGCCTGGTCAGCACCTGTGTCCCCTGTGGTTGCCCTGGGCCCCCCTCTGCCCCTAGCACCTGATGCAGGATCTCGGGCCTGGGAGTACCCCTACTTCTCTTCTTGAAATCTGTTTTCTGGAGCCTGTGTGATTCTGTTTCCATGTTTTCTGTGTCATTTTGGTGAAACCCCTCCCTTAGTATCTGAGGACACCTTGTGGCCTGAGAAGATCTGAAAACAGGATGATGAAGTGGAAGTCTGTTTAGAAGTAGTTAAAACTTCCAGGGGCTCCTGGGTGGCTCTGTCAGTTGAGCGTCAGACTCTTGATCTTGGCTCAGGTCATGATCTCATGGTTTCATGAGTTTGAGCCACAAATTGGGTTACACACTTTGAGTGTGGAGCTTGCTTGGGATTCTCTCTCTCCCCCCACCTTCTCTCCCCACTAGCTCTCTCTCTCTCAGAATAAACAAACAAACAAACAAACAAAGTAGTTAAAGCTTCTGGATCCTCTTCTGTACTTCCTACTGGGACAGACGCTTAGCTCTCTGAACCCCTACCTCACCCATGCGTCTCCTTCCCTCCCCCTCCCACTGTGGTTAAGTACATTAACTCAGTGTGTACGTTATTATCACTGTGGGGAGTATTCACTGCTGAGCCAGATTCTTTCTTTTGACTGCTTTCTTTTGTTTTTCCTAGAGATAATTTACTTCTTAAAAATTTGCTTGATTTTTCATGTGCCTATGGCTAGTTTCTTCCAGATAACTTCAACAGCCCCGTCAATGTTCTTTCAACTAATGTTAACCAAATTCTGAATGCATCATATAATCATTCAGTTTCCCATCTTTTCCCCTCCAATGTGTACCACTGTCTGCCAGACCCCTATCCTCTGATGCCTGTCTAAATGCGTTGTATTCTGGACCTAGTACATAACCATCATTTGGAGAGATTCCTTCACAGTTTTCCTGGCGTGGACCCACTCCTCTGGATTCTATATCCTCTACTTTCATAGTTTATACTCCATTGCTGTGATAGAATACATACTACAGTAGCTTTCTCAGAAAGGTGCAAGGAAGCTAAATTTCTTTAGAATCTTTGCATGGAAAAATGCCTTCAATGAATGTTTCGATTTTCTTGATGATTTTGCGACACATGCACTTAAACATTGAAAATATAATCCTGGGAAATATGAAGACTTTGCTTCCTTCTCTTCTAGCATCCTTTGTATGTGATTTATTTTCTTTCTTTTTCTCTCTGCAATATTTTAGAACCTTCACCTAATCTCTCAAATTGTGAAGTTTCACAATATTTGGCATATATCTCAGAGGGTCCTTTTAAAATATTTATTATTTTTTAAAATTTTATTTTGGCGGGGGGGGGGGAAGGAGAGCACAAGCAGAGGAGAGGGTCAGAGGAAGAGAGAGAGAATCTTAAGCAGGTTCAGGGTGGAGCCTGACACAGGGCTCGATCCCATGAAGACCCTGGGATCATGACCTGAGCCAAAATCAAGAGTTGGATGCTCAACCGACTGAGCCACCCAGGCGCCCCTTAAATTATTTTGCTGGACATTTGCTTTTCTTCTTAAGCTGGAAACCCTTGTCTATTGGTCTGGAACAACTTCTTGAAATAAAAAAATAATTTCTTTTAATTCTCTTTTTCTGTAACTCCTATTATTTGAGGATTAGACCTTATGGAAGATTCCCTACTTATCTTTTTAAATTTCCATCTGTTTATTTTTTTGCTCTACTTTCTATGGAATTTCTGTAAATTAACCTTTCAGCTAACTATAGAAACACACATTTCAGTTATCCATATTATTAGTTTCCAAGAGCTGTGGGCCTGTTTTTATAGCATCTCTTCTTATATTTTGAGACACGATGTTCTCTCTGGGGACCTTCATTCTAGATTTAAAAACATTTTCCTCTGCTCTCTGTAATGTCTGTGTGTTTTCAGAAGGTTTTTTTTTCCTCCTCTGCATTTTGGTCTGGACTTTTCATTTTGTAAGCTTTCCTTAAATGTTTACTGGTCCTTGGCTGTTTATTAAGAGCAGACATTGAGAGTAAGGCACACAAAATCAGACCTGAATCTCTCTGTATGTGGACAGGACTTGGTGATTATTGATTTTCCTTCAAAAGTGATGAAACAGAAACTGGTCATTTCTGTTGGGTGAAACTCTCTGATGTCAGTATGTGTGTTTGTTCACATTCTCCAGAGAGTAATTCCTCCGGCTTTGCCTGGAATAAGCCTGGGATGGGCTTAGAGTGTTCTGGATGCAGGGTGGAGGAAGGGGACTATGTGGTAGTCAGGGGACTTTTCCTTAATGCCCACTGTCCCTTGCTGCGTTTTCAGCCCAGAATCACATCTCTCTTTTTCATTGTGCCTGGTGCCTCGTTGAATTTCTGATCTCCCCGATTCGATTTCAGTGGGTCATAAGCCTCTTAATGGGCGGTTGGGACAGATGGGGGAGGGGATCGGGGCCCCAAGGTCCATTCTTTTTGTATCTGGCCTGCCTCCTCTGTTCCGGCCTGCTCCTCCCCTCCAGGGCCGCCCCCCAGGGGCTTTGGGAGGGAATTGATCTATTTGTTAGATCGCCTCATAGCATCACTTAGGGCCGCCATCAGTTCCCTCTCTGCTTTCCATTGTCCAGGAGTCAGCAGATGTCTTGTCCGCTCTTGTCTTTGCTGGGTTACCGTTTTGTCCTTTTAAACAGATACATTTGCTGTGATTTTGGTAGATCTTTGCTTGATAATTTTACCACAGTAATACAGGCAATGTGTTTTATCTGCCACGTTCAACCGAAAGTTTATTTTGCCAAGAGGCCAGAATTTACCGTAGAAGCACTGAGAATCCCAGCCCTAAATCGTTCAGAAAATTATGTCACATTTTCACTTCCCACGGGTGCAGATCTAGTCCAATGCCTGTGAGTCCGTCTAAGAATTGATATGATTTCTTGTCTGATAGGTTCATCCCGCAAACACAGCAGTGCCCCTGCACGTGTCCACCCGGTCACTCGGTTTTTCTCTCATTTCCTCCCCTTCACACAGGAACTCAAGCGCAGTCTGAGAAGTTTTTTTTTTTTTTTTTTCCTGTGCTTTTGTTTTGTTTTGTTTTGCGTTGCTTTAAATCTCTTGACCCCAGATGTTTTCACTCACTCTGGGGGGTTTGCCGGTCTCAGTGAGTTTGGCAGTCGTCTTCTGGATGGAACCAAGAGAAGATGTCCCTGACAGCTCAGGGCCGTGGCAGCCCTGCTGTGCTGTGCTGTTCTGTTGGGGGGCGGGGTGGGGAGAAGTAGGAGAATTCCAGTTCCGATGAGACATTTCTGAGCAGGAATCCAGCAGATAGATGCCAGGCTATTGATCTGATTTTGGCTGCCGAGGGAGTTCTCCGTGGTCATGGGGAAGAAGCCCTGGGAAGGAGGGAGAAACTGGCAGAATCAACAAGACTCTGAAAATAGGGTGTCATGGGGGTTGGTGAGGGGGTGGGACTCCGCTCAGACAGGCTACTTGACCAGCGCCACCCAGCAGCTATGTGACCCCCTTGGAATTTCCCCATGACCTCACCTCCCCGGGGGTCGCAGCCAAAAGAGTGAGAATCGCAGGCTGCCTCTAGCGGAGTTCCTTAAGGCGCCCGCAAATCTGACAGCTCTTCCAACTTCAGCGTAAAGGAGCAAAGAGAAATTCCCTGTGAGCCTGTGACCTGCCCATGTTCTGGGTTGGTTTTAGACCTCGGCAAGTGTGATGATTTCCATGTTTGTTTGTTTTGCTTTTGTTTGTTTCTTTGATTTTTTTTTTTTGGGGGGGGCGGAATGGAAAAGCGGGAGCTTGAAGGGAGTGAGCTAATAACCAGCTTTTCAACACAGTGCTGACTTTGTACAGTATTTTGCCAGGACCTCGACATTCATTTCAAGAAAAAATTTAATTTCTCCTTGAACATCTGTGCAAACTCAGAGAGGGCGGAGGGTTTAGGGCCCAGGGAGAGGATGGGATAATTTAGCACATTTCTGAACGCTAGAGAGACCACAGATTCACTCTATTGTAGTGCCCTGGCACCAACCCAGTAGCCAAGGCAGGCCAGCAAATTGTGCCAAAAAGATGCATTCATACTGCTGCGTAATCACATTTTGAAAAACGTGCAGTAGATAAGTGGGGAAATGTCCATTCTGGCCATGGTGAAGGATAGCTGCCCCTCAGGTTGCTAGCTCTGGTGTTGGACGTGCACATCAAAAAATAAAGCAAACCAATTCGCTAAATCAGCTTGGCACACAGCCCCTTCCAAATTCAGCATCGTTTCATAGCATGTGAAACTGGCTCATAAACATGAGCCAGGAAATCTCATGTTTAATTAGGTCACTTGTTCTTGAGAGTTCTGTCCTTGCAAAGAAGGAGAGGAATTTTTATGGGCAGTTGGCATAAGTCAAGAAGTCAGCCGTGCCTACCATGGTTCGCTCCAATTTCAGGTGGTACTTAGGAAAATTCCTTCTTAAAGAATTTTGTAGATTTCAGGATATCAGTCCACCTGGGTAAAATTTCTTCAGGTTTCGATTTTCATTTACTCTCGCTTTTTGCCTCTCAATCTGGAGTCTTTGGAATCCTAAGGGGTTTGCATCCATGGATTGTAGGTTTGTGAGGGATTTTCAGGATTTCAGAAAGCCATCCAGCAGAATCGCACAGTCAGAGGGGCTGGGAGCGAGAGTGGGAGACGGGCCATCTCATTAAGTCCTTGTGAATTAACAAATTAACAGAAGCATCCGTGTTGTTGGGCTTGGCCAGATCTTTCTCAAGAGGGTGTGGAAACACGCGGTCTCACGCTGATCACCGGGACTTTCTGACCATTCATTCATCACATGTGCCTTCAATGCACGATGAGGGAGTGTTACAGTCTGGCACATGTGTTCTCTTCATCAAGGGACTGGCGTCGGGGAGCGGTAGATGGGAGATGAGTGGCAGGGACCCTGATCTAGACAGAAGTGACCACAGCCCTAGCTGAAGGCCAGCTGTCCCCACGCTGCTCTGTTCACTCCCCAGGTAAGATGTTTGCCAGGCATGATGGTGCTGATGGGGGAGTGTTCTCATTCTTCTTTGCAGTTACTTAAACAAAACCCAGGCGCCTGCTGTGGCTCTGGTCTCAGAATGGTGACGGAAAAGGTCTGCAGTGCTGGGATATGAGTAGATTCCACTGGAGTGCTAGCTGCTTCCTTTCTTTCCAACTCTAGAGTGTTTATTAAATATGTTTGAGAGGTGCCTGGGTGGCTCAGTCGGTTGAGTGTCCGACTTCAGCTCAGGTCATGATCTCACAGTTCGTGGGTTTAAGCCCCGCATCGGGCTGTCTGCTGTCGGCACACAGCCTGCTTCGGACCCTCCATCTCCCTTTCTCTCTCTGTCCCTCCCCCACTGGCTCTCTCTCTCTCTCTCTCTCTCTGTCTCTCAAAAATAAAAATAAAACATTAAAAAATATATACATTAGGGACACCTGGATGGCTCAGTTGGTTGAGTGGCAGCCAGCTCTTGACTTCGGCTCAGGTCATGATCTCACGGTTCGTGAGTTCGAGTCGCACATGGACTCAGCACTGACAGTGCGGAGCCTCGTTGGGATTCTCTCTACCTCTCTCTCTGTTCCTCCTCTACTGTGCTTGCTCTGTCTCTTTTGAAATAAATAAATAAACTTTAAAAACGTAAAAACGTAAAAAAAATATGTATATATTAGAAATGCACAGACTGGAAGGAAATTGACTAAAACGTTAACAACTTTCGCTTCCCACCCACACCCTGGTAGGCCAGGTTACCAAGTTTAGCAACACTATGCAGTGAGTGCTTTTCTGCCTTAATTTTGAAAAATGATCAGTAATGAGATTTATTGTGTTGTTGTAAAGTGGGATGAAATATACGTAGTTTTGGTGTATATCGGAATGTTCGCAAAGGTTGACGACTCAGACGGAGCACGTGACGAAGGTGACAGGGTATGCGGCTGCCACACCTGAGGAGCCCTCCACACACAGGTGAGGTGCTGTGGCCCAAACCCCAGTGAGCGCTGCAAGGAAAACCCCGAGCAGAAGCCCGGGCTTTCTGCTTATCGATGCCCGAGAGTTTCATATTTCTTCCTTTGTGCAGATTCCAAATGTTTTTGGAAAGCTTGAAAGTGAATAAAATAGCCTTTTGACGGAACTGGCAGAGCCTGAGGAGTTTGGGGGGGGGAGGGCGGAGCCCAGTGAGTCATTGTACAGAAGCATTGTGCTGTTAGCTTTGGCAAAGACGGTTCTTAGAGAAAGCTCTGTGAAGTGACTCACTTTTATGGGGCACGGGAACTCTCTGCCTCGTCTCCTATTCGATTGCCGTCCCCCCACCTCCGCCTTGAATAATAATGACCAGCACTTCTAGAGCACATACTATATGTCAGGCATGGTCCTGAGCACTTTACGTATATAGCTTTCTCAACATAATACTGAGAGGTTGGATACTATTACATATCAGGAAACTGAGGCATGGAGAGGTCAAGCAACGTACGCTAAGTCACACAGTTATGATCGGTAGAGGCATGATTTGAACCTAGGCTGTGCTCTTCACCACTCCCCTGCCTTGGACTGGGCCCGTGGGGACAGGTGGATGTAGTTCATGGTTAAATTTAGGTTGAGGGTTTTGCGGAAGCTCTCTCTGTAGCAGGTGTTGGATAGGTTGGTTTCATTAAATGTTTGCTAACCAACCAGACTTTATTGAGGTGCCTCTAGGCCATTCAAAAACAGAGTATGTGACATGGTTCTGTCTTCAAGGAATTCAGGGCCAAAGTTGAGATGTGAGATACGCTGCCATGAGTATTTACATAATATAAGACATCGTTCTTTATAAGGAGCTCTGTGTGGGCACATTTGTGTCTGTCTTTGGGGAAAAATAAGTCGCCATCTTAAGTGAGAGCTGGAAATATACCCAGAAGTGGGGTGGCCCGAGCGCTCACCCCTCTTTACTCTCCTTTAGCCGGCTTCTCCTCAACTGCGAACAAGAGTTCAGTCTTTTCTATCTTAAAAAACAAAAGTGAGCTAAAAAGTCTCCTTCCTAAACCTTTCCTTCTACCGATGTGTTCCCACCCTCTCGGATGGATTCTTGGAAGAATCTTTTTCATTTGTGGCTTAACTTCTTCATTTCCAGCATGTTCTGGTAAGGCTTCCGATGGACTCACTCCCATGCAGTAGTGCTGCCTTTGTTTTGATGTTTTAGTCTCTTTTTTTAAGTTTATTTATTGAGAGAGAGAGAGAGAGAGAGAGAGCACGTGCACACAAGTGGGGGAGGGGCAGAGAAGGAGAGACAGAATCCCATGCAGGCTCTGTGCAGACAGCACAGAGGCCGATTTGGGGCTTGAACTCATGAACCGTGAGAACATGAGCTGAGCTGAGATGAGGAGCTGGATGCTTAACTCACTAAACCACCCAGGTGCTCCAGTAGTGCTTATTCTAGTGCTATTCTAGAATATATTCTACAATATATTCTTTAAAGATTTAAAAGTAATGTAGCAACATGGATGGACCTTGAGGGTGTTATGCTGAATGAAATAAATCAGGCAGTGAAGGACAGATACCATATGTTTGCACGTATGGGAGGATTAGGAGGAACTTAATGAAGGACCACGGGGGAGGGGAAGGCGAAAAATAGTTGGGGAGAGGGAGGGAGGCAAACCATGAGAGACTCTTGAATGCTGAGAACAAACTGAGGGCTGATGGGGGTGGGGGGGGCGGGGAAGGGGGGTAATGGGCATAGAGGAGGGCACTTGTGGGGATGAGCACTGGCTGTTATATGGAAACCAACTTGACAATAAACTATTTAAGAAAAAAGTAATACATGCTTATTGCAGAAATGAAAACACGTACACAAAAAAAACTACTGTAATTTGTAAGAAACTCCCGCAACTTGTGAGAAATTAGCACTGACCTTATGCCACCTCTTCTCCCCTTAGCTGCAAATGTTTATCAATTATGAATTTTGATAATGCAAAGGACTGTAGCATTTATATTCTGCTCTAATATCCCAGTTTCTTGTAACCGTTTTACTTAATGCTTATTACCAGGCTTCTCACTGTGGTTTTGCCATTCCTGAGATTTGTTTTGTTTTGTTTTGATTCGTTCTTGGTTGGCAGGAACACACGGCCGGAGTGTGTTATTTAAAAAAGTCCGGGGGTGCCTGGGTGGCTCAGTTGGTTAAGTGGCAGACTTTGGCTCAGGTTATGATCTTACAGTTTTTGAGTTCGAGCCCCATATCAGGCTCTGTGCTGACAGCTCAGAGCCTGGAGCCTGCTTCAGATTCTCTTTCCCTCTCTCTGCCCCTCCCCCGCTCACACTGTGTCTTTTTCTCTCTCAAAAATAAATAAACATTAAAAATTTTTTAAAAATAATAAAATATAGAGGTCCTTGTGAGGACTGTGTTTACTGAGTTCTTCACTGCTTGGAGAGTGGCTGTTTCTTGCCTTTGTATTTGAAGGATGATTTGGCTGCATATCAAGTTCTTGGGTCACACTTTCTTGTGCTCAGAATTTCAGAGGTTGCTCTCCATTTTTTTTTTTTTCAGCATTGGGTATTTCTGGAGGAGGAAGCTGAGGCCAGGTTAATGTTTCTTCTCTCTTACACAGGACTGGTTTTTTCCCAACGGACATGCCTGTGGGATCTTTTGTTCATTTTAGAGCTTAGAGCTTCACTAGCCTATCTGAGCATTGGTTGTTTTAGGTCACTTTCCTGGAATTTTCTGTACCGCAGTATCTGTAAATCCCAGTCCATTTTTGTCCCACAAAGTTTTCTTCCATTAGATCAGTTAATATTTCTACACATATTTTGAATAGTCTTCACTTTTCAAGAACTGTAGTCGCTATGTTCTCTCTCTCTTGTTTTCCCAATCTAGCATCTATTCTTGTCACCATTTATGTATCTTTGTCTTTTTCCACTTAATTTTGAGTAATTTCTTCAAGTTTGCTCCCTATGTCTCTTTGTGTTTTCTGAAGCTTGCTTTGCTTTATTGTAGCCATTGAGTGGCTCCTATTCTGTAATTGTTTCCTAATCTGCTTCTTCTGCTCTATCAGCCCACTGAAAATCTCTTAGATAAGTGACAGTCATTTCTTGAAAGTTTCCTATCTGGTTTCTGAGCCCCTTTTTGAAATGTTTATTATTTACTTTTGAGAGAAAGAGGGAGAGAGAGAGAGTGGGATGGGGAGGGGCAGAGAGAGAGGGAGACACAGAATCCGAAGCAGGCTCCAGGCTCGTAGCTGTCGGCACAGAACCTGACACGGGGCTTGAATCCAACGAACTGTGAGATCACGACCTGAGCTGAGGTCGAATGCTAAACTGACTGAGCCATCCAAGCACCTGAGCCCCCTTTTTTAGATTGACCATTTTATCATTAATATTTTTCACATAATGGAGAGATGTTTCTTCCTGAACTCTGAGTGTTACCTATGTTGATTTTCACAGCCACATCATGGACATTCAACCTGTGTGTTCAGAAAGGGCCCCGCACTTGGGTTAATGCTGTGCTGCTTTTGTCTTGAAATTCTTACTTTTTGAACAAGGAGCCTTGTATTTTCTATAGCCACTCATGTTGATTATTTGTTTTTACATTTTATTTTTATTTATTTTGAGAGAGAGAGAGAGAACCAGCTGGGGATGGGCAGAGAGAGGGAGACAGAGGATCTGAAGGAGGCTCTGTGTTGACAGCGGAGAGCCTGATGCAGGGCTTGAACTCCTGAACCAATTGTGAGATCATGACCTGAGCTGAAGTCAGATGCTCAACCGACTGAACCACCCAGGCGCCCCTCCCATTGATTATTTTTACCTGGGTTTTGCCTGGCTTCCCCACTCAATGATGACTCATATTTGAAGGAGGCTGAGGTGTTTGCTAAAAACACTAATGTGTGGGATATGTTGAATGATGGTCAGAAGGTTGGGGGAGGCTATTGCAAAATATCCACTCCTATTCATTACATCCACTTTTTTTTTTTTTTTTTTAACCATTCCTTTTACTTCTACCTTGAGAATAATCTTCCTTCGGTTTCAACAAGTATTTTAATGTGTCATTTTAAAGTTATGTGCTAGGGGTGCCTGGGTGGCTTAGTCGGTTAAGCGTCCGACTTTCGCTTAGGTCATGATCTCACGGTTAGTGGGTTCGAGACCAGAGTCGGGCTCTGTGCTGACTGCCAGCTCAGAGCCTGGAGCCTGTTTCGGAGTCTGTGTCTCCCTCTCTCTCTGACCCTCCCCTGCTCACGCTGTCTCTCTCTCTCTCTCTCTCCTAGAAATAAATTTAAAAAATATTTTAAAGTTATGTGCTATAATAGGGGTGTGGGAGATTATATGATAATTGGGACATTGTTTATACGAATCTAAAAGCAGATTTTAAAACTGTGTGGTGTGATCCTATGTTTGGTTTTTAAAAGTTGTACATGAAAGGGGCACCTGGGGGGCTCAGTCAGGTAAGAGTCCGACTTCGGCTCAGGTCATGATCTCGGAGTTCATGACTTCGAGCCCCGTGTCACGCTCTGTGCTGACAGCTCAGAGCCTGGAGCCTGCTTCGGATTCTGTGTCTACCTCTCTGTCTGCTTCTCCCCTGCTCACGCTTTGTCTCTCTCTCTGAAAAATAAACATTAAAAAAATTTAAAAATTGTGCATTAAAATATGTTCAACAGAAAAGTACCAAAATGTTGTTGCCCAGATTTCTAAAATCCTTTCTACTCTTGCCTGTGGTGTGCATGGAGAGTGGTAGCAGGCTCTGCGTCTTTTTGAATATCTCAGTAATAACCTCAAGTAAGAATTTGTGAGAAACTCTCTTCTCTAAAGGATTGTTTCAGTTACCCTGCTTACTCTGCTTTTGTGGACTGAAGCAAAATTGATTCTTATGTTTTTGTCTAATGCTAACAGTTGGTCATCTTAAAGCTGATGGCTGGTTTTTAAAGTCCCTAATTTTAGCGATGAGCTACTTTGAAAGAGGAGGAACTAGTTTAACAGCCACTTCTCTTGAAAAACCAAAACAGCACTCTTATTCATAGTGTTCGTGGATTCCCGTGATGCACATGTTCCCACCATGGCTGATTTCGGGCTCCCGACGTGACATCCTTGAACACAGAATGAGAAGGGGCTCTGCACTAACAAAAATATTACTGTTCTATAATATCGGCACTACATGAATACCGTAGGCAAAGATAACCTCAAGTATAGAGAACCGTAAAAATGCAGGAAAAGAACTAGGAAGTGATGACCTTTGAGTGTTTATTTATTCCTTTTGTTTTCAATATAATTTAAGTGTGACTTTATAGAATTTATTTTTTAATAATGTCTTTGTAACAACTGGCTGGTAAAAATTCCCAAACATTTAACAATGGCTCTCACGAGCCGATACAAACTGGCTCCACCATACTTCTGGAAAGAACTCTTTACGGGACAAGAAAGTAAAGGGGTGCCCGGCTGTGACTCTTGATTTGGGGGTTGTGAGTTCTAGCCCCATGTTGGGTGTAGAGATTATTTAAAAATAAAATCTTTAAAAAAAAAAAAAAAAAGGAACACATTCGGGCATTGGGGTTAATCTGGTTCCTTCACATGTTGCTTTGATTGAGAACTTTATTCTGGGGTGGCTTGCTTTTCTGCTTGAGGTTGCATTCGATCAGCATATCTGTGTAGAAGATGGGAAATAATGGGGTACTGTGGTCCATGGAGTGTAATTTCTTGGCATTTGGAACAGGATGGGACCTTTCTGGGTGGACGCCCTTCTTGACATGACATCCTTTAGGAGACTTTTTTCCCCCCTAAATAGAATTTATTATCAAGTCAGCTAACATACAGTGTCTACAGTGTGAGGTTTTAGGAGAAGCTTCATCCCAGGTGACTTTGATTCTCTGAAATTTATTCGTTCATCTTTTACTCTTGTGTTGGTAAAATACACGTAACATAAAATTGACCCTATTAACCATTTTCGAGTGTACGGTTCAGGGGCATTAAGTACACTGACATTGTTGTACAGCCATTGCTGCCAGGCATTTCCAGAACTTTTTCATCTTCTCACCTGGAATTCTGCACCTGGAAGCAGTAACTCCCCCCGCCGGATCCCTGCCCCAGCCTCTGGCAACTTCCATTCTGCTTTCTGCCTCTGTGAATTTACCTCTTCTAGATAACGTCGTGTAAGACGACTCGTGCCATATTTGTCCAGTTGTGTCTGAGCATAATGTCCTCAAGGTTCATCCGTGCTGTAGTGTGTATCACAATCTCTATTTTTTAAGGCTGAGTGATGTGGTATTGCATGTATGTGTCTCATTTTGTTTCTCCGCTTATCTGTTGGTGGACACTTGGGTTGCCTCTACCTTTTGGCTCTCGTGAATGACGCTGCAGTGAACCTGGGTATACAACTATCTGGTTGAAGCCCTGCTTTCGCTCCTTTCGGAGATATACCCAGAAGTGGAGTTGCTGGATCGTATGGGAATTCTTTAATTTTTTGAGGTTCTGCCATTCTCTTTCATACTGCTCATCCATTGGTTTTTGACCTGGAAACCAGTATACCTTCCCAAAACGATTGCATTCTTGTCGATTGTATCCCATCCCAAGCAGATAGTGTGACTTCCTGTGAGTTTATCTTTTGTGATGGTGTTCTGTTAACACATCATATATTTGAATGTCTGCCGTGTGATGTGATAGCCCAATTAAATGTAAAGATAGTATCATAACATAAAGCATAATATGCTGAGTGCCAGAAGAGAAATACAATATGTTCTGAGTGCTCACATGGAGAGGAACAGGAAAAATTTTGTGGAGGATGTGGCATTTTGGATAATCTTTGGTAAAGGAGTAAAATATGGCCAGGTGGGGATTTGGAGAAGGAGGTCAGGAAAGGGGGCTCTCTGTCTTGAGGAGAGAGGGAAAATATGGAAAGGTAAGTTCGGGTCACCATAAAGGACCTTCAGTGTGACGCTAAATAGTTTATTCAGTTTTATAGGTAATGAAGAGCCATGAAAAGCTTTTCATTGGGAATTCAGTAACAGAATTGTAGTTGAGTTGAAAACATTTTAATCTGGGCAGTCAGATGGATTACCACGTGGAGCAGGAGATTGTATTAGCAAAAGCCATTTGGCTGTTGAAATAACCTAGCCGAGAGGTCTTATGGGGAAATGGAAAGTTCTCTTATTTCCATTCCCCTTTTGTTCATGTAATGTCCATGACCAGAGTTTTGTTCAGCTTTGTCTGTTGCCGTTTTACTTTTATTTACGTTATCCTATTAAATATGACATTTAGTCTATACACTGAACATTCTTTAGGGAGTCCATCAAATCATTGAGACGATTCGTTGTGACTTGAGAAAAGTCAAATACAAATCCTGACGGGAAAAGTGTGCAAATGTGGTATTTCAAGCTGTGAGGGCGAATCGTCTCCAGGCTCCAAAGTTCCTCCCAGTGGGTGCAAGTGTTTGTTCTGCTGAACAACAGGTTGGCAGGATTACCAACCTGAACTTGGCCATGGGTCATCCTTCAGGGTGTGGGCTCTTCTGGCGAGGCTGACCTTTCATGTTTTGGCAGCACCAGGAGCCAGTTCCTGTAAGAAGAAAGTGTCATAAGTGTTTGTTGAGTGAATAGAGTTTCAAGATGGAAAAGCAAGGACAGTACCTTAAAGGTTTATAGTAACAGCCTGGTGCCTTGACTACTCCTTAGACTGTCCGAGTTTACCTGGGGGCCCAATGTGGGCCCCACTGTGATCATGAGGAAAGAGAGGGCTCAGCTGGCCACAGTTAATGACTTTGAAGGTCCTCCTTTCCTAGCGATGAGTTCCCAAGTAGCCCTCCTTCAAACTGGTGTGTGATGTGAAGCAGGAGCCCTTGTTCTGGACATCCAAAATACACAAGTGGGCCGGGGCTGATTTCTTTGATTGGCATTGACTTTACATGTGGTGGGGAAAAGTATTGGCCCTCTTGCACCGGGATGTTTCTGAGGTCAAAACTCCAGGTCAGCTGTAAAATGATATGGCCCATGGACGTTTGCCAGTATCATGGGGGTCAGACTACCACCTGCTTCCCAGCATTGTGTGCCTCCCCCCTTCCTCCGCCCCCCACCCCCACCCCAGGGCAGTAGAGAGCACTTCTACCTGCTGTGTGATGCAGGGCCACTTACCATTGTGTTCCCAGGGAGTGCCCATGCGGGGTGGCTTGCTGGGTGCTGGCTGATGGAGGCGTGCTTGTTAGCTAGGGGAAGACTTAGGTGACGGGGTGGCCAAGTACATGAACTCATGTCGTCTGAAGGGTTTGAAGTAGATTGATAGCTGAGGCAGGCTTCTTAAGTTTATGATTGTCAGGAAACTGAGAGGTTTTGTTTTTTTTTTAGTCACAAAACGGTACAAGAAAATCATTTCAATTCTAGTTAAGGCCATTCATTTTTTAAAGATTTTTTAAAAAATATTTTTATTTACTTTTGAAAGAGAGACAGAGACAGCACACAAGCAGGGGAGTGGCAGAGAGAGAGGGAGACACAGAATCCGAAACAAGTTCCAGGTTCTGTGCTGTCAGCACAGAGCTGGACTCTGGGCTTGACCTCACAAGCCATGAAATCATGACCTGAGCTGAAGTCAGACACTTAACTGACTGAGCCACCCAGGCGCCCCATGATTTTTTTTTTAATTTGTAGGTAATCTCTACACCCAATGTGGGGCTCAAACTCCTGACCCAGCGAACAAGAGTAACATGCTTCTCTGCCTTAGCCAGCAAGGCACCCCTAATTTTTTTTTAATTGTATTTTTAAGTAATCTCTACACCCAACATGGGGCTTGAACGTACAACCCCAAGATTAAGAGTCACATGTGCCACTGACTGAGTGGGCCAGGTGCCGCTAAGGCCTTTAATTTTTAATACAGTCTTAAGTAAATGTTCAGTGTCTACCTGGATTATTACTGGCTGCTTTAGGCCAAGTTCACAGAAGAAACCTGTTCATTTTTTTGCCACACTTTGGTTGTTGTCACAAGTAGACCATAATTGCTTTTGATCATGTGGGAATAAAAGATTCCATTAATAAACCTGATATTATAATCAACAGTACAGAAAAGGATTTGAATAAATGATAAATCAATTCACCAGATTATGCAAATTGTCGGAATAGAAATTCCCTAACCAACCAAATGTAATAGTAAAATAGAACACATATTCAACACAGGCAATATTTAGTTATTATTGCCATGCAGATTACAAAGGCTTCTCAAGTGAGGCATAGCTGAATTTTTAATTTAAAAACTAGTTTGGGGCCTAATATAATACATATACATCAGATTTTTACTTTCAGTTACCCAGAAAAGAGTTCAGATGTATATTATCACAATTTTATGAACAGCAGCCAAGGTTGGTGATTTCTGTTAACAGAGACCTTTTGGGTGATTCTTGTTTAATAGCTTATTTTTTTGCTTTCTCGTTGAAGTTCTCTGTCTTCATATTTATTATATGCCATATTTTCTTTACTGGAGTGTCTATATTTAGTGACCGAGATTTGCCCCTATCTTCTTTTGCTTGTTGGCACTGTGTCATTTCTTCTTGTCCCCGTCCCTTTGGTTTTCTTGACCTTGTCTGTTATAGCCTTTGTGTTAGCTTTTCTCTTTTTGAGCTGATCTACTGAAGAACTGTTGCATAGCAATGCCCAGGTGTCTGCAATGGACAACTGAAGCCATCTCC
This sequence comes from Hyaena hyaena, assembly GCF_003009895.1. Taxonomy (NCBI): domain Eukaryota; kingdom Metazoa; phylum Chordata; class Mammalia; order Carnivora; family Hyaenidae; genus Hyaena; species Hyaena hyaena. The sequence continues at coordinate 201,370 of NW_024081051.1, forward strand.
ACCCTTGTTATTTTTGCTTAAAAATATTATACAACTATCTCCTTCCTGCGAGGATATTTTGCATTTGTATATGGACAATCACTGTGCAAAACTTTGAAAACAGATGCTCTGTCCTTGTTGTATCTCTGCACCATCTTAATAAATGGTGAAACCTGAAAATTTTCCTTTCTCTTAGCTGTTCTTTCTAGGAATACAATCATTATAAATCAGTGTTTGAAAAAGATCCAGCCCTGTGGTCTTTAACTCTGTATATGTTTACTGTGTACCTTTTTCTCCCTCCCAAACTGGTTACAAGCAAAATTAAGATTGACTGATAGGAAATTTACAGAGCCCAATTCCTTCCCAGCCAGGTAATTGATAGGTAACAAATGCAATATGATGTTTCTAGGAGCTCTATAAACCTCAGTGTCTTAGCTCACGCAGCCAGAGCAGCATACCATAAACCTGAGTGACTTAAACAACACAAATGTATTTTTCACAGTTCTGGAAGCTGGGAAGTCCAGGGTCAAGGCACTGGCTAATTTGATTCCTGGTGAGAACTATCTTCCCGGAGGCTTGCAGATGACCTCCTCCTCGCTGCGTCCCTATATGCTCTTCCCTCAGTGTGTGTATGTGTGTGGAGAGAGGAGATCTTTCTCTCTTCCTGTGCTTATAAAGGCCACTAATCCCATCAGATTCAGGCCCCACCGTAGTGACTTCATTTAACCAGAATGATTTCCTAGAAGTCCTGTCTCTAAATACAGTCACATTGGAGTTAGGGCTTCAACATACAAATTTTGGGGGGTGGGTTGGGTTGGGGAGGGTGCACCCTTCAGTTCATAGCATATGGTTTCTATTTTTTCCCCCTTGAAAAGAAACTTTGACATAGGTAGTACTGGACTCCAGAATGTCCACTCGAATGCTCTGAATGTGCAAACACTGGCCCCCTGCCACCTCACCTAGGCCAGTTCCTGATTCCGTTGCTCTCCTGCACCCCCCCCCCCACCTCTTTGAAGAGTGGAAACTTGACATACACAGTGTGGCCAGGACCTTATGCTCCCCCCCCCCCCCAAGATCTGCTGGAAGCATTATAGGAAGTCTCAGTCCTGCCCGAGCTTTGACCTGCAGAACCTGTGACCTGCTAACCCCTGAGACTCTGCCAGGATTCTCTTTTCTTTTTTTAAAAAATGTTTTATTTATTTCTAGGAGAGAGAGAGAGAGACAGCGTGAGCAGGGGAGGGTCAGAGAGAGAGGGAGACACAGACTTTGAAACAGGCTCCAGGCTCTGAGCTGGCAGTCAGCACAGAGCCCGACGCGGGGCTCGAACCCAAGAACTGCGAGATCATGACCTAAGCGAAAGTCGGACGCTTAACCGACTAAGCCACCCAGGCACCCCTCTGCCAGAATTCTCAACATAGATACTTCCTCGGCTAGTCTTCCCCCACCTTCTCCCCTCCCCGCAATCTGTCCCTAAGGGAGTAACTTTAGGAATCTCTGAAACAGGTGAAGTAAGCCCTGGGGACATTGGGCTACAGAATATGCTTTCCAAAAAAAGAAAAGAAAAGAAAAGAAAAAAGAATATACTCTTTAGTACAAATGGAGCTATAAGTAGTAGTTAGCTCTTGTTAATATTGCTGGTAAGCATTGTTGTGCTAAAATGGCTTCCCAGGGCTGACTTGAAAATCTTTCCACCATATAACAGTGGACAGTGCTTTTCGGGTTCCAAATATTCATCAAAATGGGAATAAATATTAGGAATATAACTTGTTCATAAGCTGTAGATACCAAGATGAATTTCATCCCAATTATGAAGGCATTACAGGGTGCTGTACTAGTTTCTTTTCTTTAAATTTTTCTTTTTTCCCCCCCCTGCAGTTTACCAGTAAAACCAACCTCTAGGTTAAAAGAAGACAAAGGACACATAGTCTTGAAATCCTGACAAATCACATTCTTTGCCTGTGACATTGAGACCCTGTCTATGGCATTCATAATCATTGTGCAGGTGTGATTTTGCATTTATTTACTTATTCATTCATTCATGTGTGCATACCCAGGGAGGCAAGCTATGTGCCTAATGTGGGGCTTGAACTCACGACCCCAGAATCAGGAGTCACCTGCTCAACCGACTGGGCCAGCAGGCCCCTCCCCCCTACTTTTGCAGTCTTTAACTTTAACATTGCAACAGGTTACTTTTCCTGTGTTGCATAGTCTCCATGTTTATAATTTTTGAGTGTACGCTATTCCAGGCAGCGGACGTACCATAATTTGGTTAACTATTATTTGGATATTTTGAGTTGACATTAGTGTCAAAGAACACCTTTGCGCTTATGGCCTCTTTATTCCCTGGGATGCTTTCTCAAAAATAAATTCTGCAAAATGGCAAATTATGGGAAGTCTCCAGTATTTACGGGATTGGTGCATATTGGGTTTGAGAAGTGTGGTATCACATTTCCCTCAACACGAGGCATAGAGCATTGAGTTTTACTTCCTAGTCTACTTTCAAAAAAAAAAATCTCCCAAAAATTTCTTTTGGCATTTTAAGAAAAACCATTGATTATAGGCTGATATTTTAAACTGACCAGAAACGTGAGGAAGCCAGAGACTTTGGCTCATGTTGGTAATAACTGTGTCCCTCTAGTCTTTTAATGGATATTCTATCCAGCAAAATAGATTTTATGAAATGTCTCTGTTTCTCCAGTCCCTTACCTAAGCAGGAAGTCATGGATGGATGGATGGATGGGTGAATGGACCCACTGACTGATCAGGGCTCCGTAGCCTTTCACAGTAAGACCACATGCTGTAACTTCTGATAATTATGCTTGGGAAGTCACCAGAAAACCAAGCTCTTCTTATATTTATTTCTTCCCATGGAAGATGTGTGCCCAAGTAGAAGCAACCTGCTGACTTTTTTATTTAGAGAGACCTGTCAGAGCAGTGGTATTTATACTATGAAGACCTGTAACATTGAAGTATTTGGCGCGTTCCTATTTTTTTTATTGAAATATAATTAACATACAGTGTTATGTTAGCTAGTATACTACTATTAAATATCTTGACATTACTTTTGGTTAGTGCTTCCTTATCCATAAATATTATTTGCATACCATTAAAATGTTCACTGAAGCAGCTAATAAAGGATATCTGATAAGTTCCAAGGATAGGGACATTTTTTGGGACTCTTGGTCTAGGGAGATGTTCTTTAATTTTTTTAAGACTTTTTTGGTGTATTGTCTGGCAGCAACCAACTTTACTGTCACCCGGCCCTTATTCCCACCTCGTACACAGCTGTGTCAGGAGCATTTCTTTGGAACACCTTGTTGAAATCCAGCTATTCTGTGGCTCTAACAATCCCATGCTCTCCCAGAATAAAACTCTGACAAAAACAGAAAGGAGGAGATCATGGCCTGGTGTGTTCTTAATAAAGCCATCCTAGCTTCTAGGTCCTTTCGAAAGGCCTCTTCTTGATAACGACCCATTTTGACAATGGTCCCTTAGAGGTGCGTTTTTAATTCTGGAACTACATAAAATTAATACATTCTTTTAGTTTCACTGCCTGCTTATTTTCTAGATGGATTTTCTATTGCTCTGTCATGCTCCATAAATATTCTCTGTGGGTTTTTGTATTGCAGAAAATTTATATATTCATTTAAAGAAGACTGTCATATGGGGCGCCTGGGTGACTCAGTTGGTTAAGCATCCAACTCTTGATTCCGGCTCAGGTCATGATCTCTTTGTGAGATGGGGCTCTGTGTCAGGCTCTGCGCTGACAGCGTGGAGCCTGCTTGAGATTCTTTCTCTCCCTCCCTCCCTCTCTCTCTCTCTCTCAAAAATAAATAACTAAACTTAAAAAAAAAAAAAAAGTAGACTGTCATGGCTACCATATTGGTGCCTTCTGAACCCTGTTAGGGTTTTCTTTCCATTTACCTTTGTCTTCTTTAATTGCTAATTAGCCATAATTGCTTATCAGGATTGATTAATATAATTATTAATTATAATTTAAAAATTGAATAGAAATAGAGGCGTCTGGGTGGCTCAGTCAGTTAAGTGTCTGACTTCAGCTCAGGTCATGATCTCATGGTTCATGGTTTCGAGCCCTGCATCGGGCTCTGTGCTGACAGACCAGAGGCTGAAGCCTGCTTCAGATTCTGTCTGCCTCTCTCTCTGCCCCTCCCCCGCTCATGCTCTGTCTCTGTCTCTCTCTGTCTCAAAAAATAAAAATAAACATTAAAAATTTTTTTTAAATGAATAGAAATCAAACAGTTCATGTCAGAATGGTAAGAATTCTTATAATGGTCATAAAAAATATAGGACTGTAATGATTTTCAGCTTTGAAATTGTTGTTTTTTGTAAACCACAGTTGAAGTTCTGTCATCTGGGGCACATACAGCTCAGTCCCCGCTGATGATTGGGAGGCGATTTCCCCACAGTTGCCCGTTGGAGGATGGGCACTTAGAGGCAATTCAAGATTACACACGAGGTGTGTGGTATCCAGAATATGCATAGCCTACCTGTGTAATTTATGTAGTTAAAGCAAAAATGGACCTTGGAAGCCGAGAATGCCCGAAGGTTTTACATTTTGTTATTTACCTATAAGTCTTGTATCCATTTGGAATTTATTTTTCTGAGAAGTGTAGGTCCGACTTAATTTTTTCCCAAATGGGAACCCATTTGTTGCAACACCTCATATTGCAGAATTCATCTTTCTTCCACTTGATTAAATATCCTTTACTCTTTTGGATATATTTTGCCACATTTCATATTAGTTTTGGGTCTGAGAGTCAAAGCTTTGAGAGGGGGGATCACTGTGCTCCCTGCTCCTTGTTGAAGTGCACTGATGCTAAGTTCTGAGTGTCCGAATTGCATATGCGGGACCACTGGAATGAAAGCTCACTAGATTCTGCTTTCAAAATGGCGACAACTTTAAGACATTAAATTGATGTTAGATTCCTTAGTGCGGTGGAGTTGGAGCTTACTTACAGTTGTGGTTTCTTTTCCCCAACCACAGGGTCCCACGTTCACAGCAGCCTCTGCAGGTGGGCCGTCACTTGACCCCTGTCTTGACATAGGTTTTATCCCCTGAATGCCCGACTCTCACGCCTGGCAGTGACGAGGGCCTTTCCGGGGCTCCATCACCTGCCCCGGAGGATGACGGAGCAAACGCTTCTGGGTATTCTTCACAGGCTCACATGTCTGCCTTTCCCTGTTGGCCAGTAAGAGTCCCCTGTATTTGTCCTGGAGAGAGCCTGACTCTCCGCGCTGGCTTTAGATGGGTATCCATTTCATGTTGACCTCTGCACCTTCTCAAAGGAAGAGAACTCAGAATCATTTATAACCTCACCTCCCAAAGAAAACATGTTTTGGTGTGCCTGCTGCTGGTTGCTATTCAGTGCTCACATATGGAAGAGTATTAAGAATATATGTCCAAGGGGCGCCTGGGTGGCTTAGTCGGTTAAGCGTCCGACTTTGGCTCAGGTCATGATCTCACAGTTCGTGAGTTCAAGCCCCGCATCGGGCTCTGTGCTGACAGCTCGGAGCCTGGAGCCTGCTTTGGTTTCTGTGTCTCCCTCTCTCTCTGCACCTCCCCTGCTAACGCTCTGTCTCTCTCTAAAAAATGAATAAACATTTAAAAAAAAATAAAAAAGAATATATGTTCAATTTTTGAGTATATTTTTTGATATTTAATGGTTATTATGTGATACTATGTTTTCTGGTTATAATGAATAGTGGATAGTTTCCCATGGTCTGTTCCACCTCAGAATTCCCAGTTTAAATCTTACCTTATTCATAGTAGCTATTCTTTTTGTGTGTTTTTTGTCACCTCAATAGGATTTTTTTAAGGTAGGATTTTTTCCTTTTTTTAATCCTTAAATGTTTATTTATTTTTGAGAGTGAGGGAGCTTGAGTGGTGGAGGGGCAGAGAGAGAAGGACACTGAGGATCTGAGGCAGGCTTTGTGCTGACGGCAGAGCCTGATGTGGGGCTCAAACGGACACTCAACTGACTGAGCCACCCAGGCTGCCCTTGGTAGTATTTCATTAAGGACTTTTGAGTTTCAGTTTTCTTTAAAATATTCTTGTTTTTGGGCTCAACTAAAATGAGTTTGGAAATATAACTGAAAAAGAAATGATTGTTTGTTTATCTGTGAAATGTCGGAAAAATTTCCCAGGCTTTTATAGACTTGGGGGAGACGTACATGTCAGAATAATTTTCTTTTTCTTAAAGTTTTTATTTAAGTAATCTTTATACTCAATGTGGGGCTCAAACTCACAACCCTGAGATCAAGAGGCACACACTCCACCAGCTGAGCCCATCAGGGGCCCCTTAGTTTTTCTTTTTTTTGGGTCTTTTCATGTTTTCTGTAACAGATGATACACTTTTTTGTTCAAGTTTTACTGACTCTTAGTTTATTTGGTTTTATGTTCTCGTCAGTTTCAGAATTCCTTAGATAAAGACTGTCCATTCTTCCTGCTTATTTTGGTGTAGAGAACAATCCATTTTCCTTTTTAAAAAAAAAGTTTATTTATTTTAAAGGGGTGGGGACAGGCAGAGAGAGAGAGAGAGAGGGAGAGAGAGAATTCCAAGCAGGCTGGGCACTGTCAGGTACAGAGCCCGATTTAAGGCTTGAACCCATGAACTGTGTGATCATGACCTGAGCCAAAATCAAGGGTCAGATACCTAACCGGTTGAGCCCCCGCCCACCCCCCCCAGGAGCTTGCTTATATTTTCAATGTTGAAACTATTCTTAGTGATGTTAAGAAAAATGCCCTTCTCACTGTTATCTTGCTGTGACACAGGGTGTCTGAGTTGACAGATGCCTGCCTGAGAGTCAGTTGGTTCTTTATTTCTGATTTTACTTTTTATGATCTGAGAATATATAACGTGTACATAGACCTGCTGTTAGAGGTGAATTTTGCACTTCCGCAAAATCATTGTTACATGAAAAACTAGAGTATGATAGAGCGGAACGCATGTTCCTTATTTGCCTTCCTCGCGGTCCAGAGGGCTGTATTTCTGCCCTTATATATTGTCCCAGGCGGGTTTGTTTTTCTTAATGGCTTGTTCCAGTGGGTTAGAGAAGGTTGGTTAGTGCCTCCTGGATTTCCTGAGTGAGCCTCACATGCCCCCTCTGGGAAACAGAGCTACTGATACCTCCTTTTAGGCTGCGGGGAGGATCGGGGAGACCCAGCCAGTGAAGGGTCGGACAGACCAGCGCCTGCCATTCAGCCACGAGCTTGCTGGGCCTCAGTTTTCTCTTCGGAGCCCTGGTCTCTGACAGACTGTCCCCGGAAGACTCTGATCTGCAGGGAGCTGTCCCCACGCGGTGGTTCTGCAGCGATGAATAGCGCCGAGTAAGTGCTTATTAATAAATGGTCCATGTGATTACGTGAAAGCGCTCAGAGACAGGAGAGAAAAGATTTGTGTATCTGGACAGAGACAGAAGTACTGTGCTCTGCGGGCCCGTGGGGGGTTCGGTTGGTTGAGCGGCCGACTCTTGATTTCAGCTCAGGTCATCATCTCAGGGCTCATGAGATTGAGCCCCACTTTGGGCTCTGCGCTGACAGCGCGGAGCCTGTTTGGGATTCTCTCTCTCTCTCTCTCTCTCTCTCTCTCTCTCAAAAATAAATTGAAAAAGGAAAAGAGGAGGCAGTACTATCGCCCTTAAAAAAAAAAAAAAAAAAGTTCCGTGCTCCGATGTCTCATTTCACACCGTTCCAGGTCCTTTGAGCCCAGAGGGTGTCTGGAACTGATCCCTCGGCCCCACACCACCATCAACTTTTCTGTTTCGTAACATGTGGCCGCGGAAGACTTCTGTGTCTGTTTGTTTTAACCCAGCAGCCTAAGCCGTGGGAGCCGAGTGTTCGCCCTGGAAGAGGGCGGGTTATCTGTCTTTGACTTTGCCCGGGAGTGTCTGCCCCGAGTGTCTCCATGTCCCTTGAAGCTTGGTGGTTTTCCAGCATTTTCCAGGGCAGTGTCTTTGCCTGTGCTCCGAGTATCTTCAGTTTTAAGAACTGAGCTAATGCACGGGTGTTGTGGATTGCACGTTCTGTCTACTGCATGAATAGACACTTGTGAAAAATCCTTGCTCGGAGAAGTGAGAAGGGTTTTAAGACATTGAAAAAACTCACAACATAGGACCATAAAAAGACCGTACACCATACTCTTTATGCTCTAGTGATAATTCAGTGAGCGTGTTGGTTATTTGATGGATTTGCCTCTTTGGAATCTTTAGTAGCCTACACCGGTAATTAGCTTGGTAGCTTGATTGGCACCTTTGGGCTAGAAAACGTGAGGGGTTCAGGGAAGACTGATTGTATCTAAACTACTGAGTCCTCAGGTCATTGAGTATTAGAGAGGGTGACAATTTTAGAGATTATCTTGTCTGGGAGAGAGCCCATGATGTGGTGGTGAAGACCAGCCTGTCTGTCATCTGGTCTCACATCTGCCACTTTACTAGCTGGGTGACCGTGGGAAAGTTGACTTACTCTCTTGTTCAGTTTCCTCATCTGTAAAATGAGTCAGTAATAGTGTCCACCTAATGGTGGGTGAAGTTTCAATAAGTTAGTATTTATAAAACTCTTAGAACAATGCCTCCTCCGTTCTGTACAGCATCTGCTCCGTTCTAGAAAGTGCTATATACGTGTTAGCTAAGTTAATAAAATACCTGTATATTTTTTTCCCACAATCTGTGAAGCCTGAGATCTAGGAAAGATCGAGTTCATTTTACAACGCACTCAAAAATGTCAAAAAATAGGATTTAGAACCTGGTGAACAATCCGATAGTATCTAAATCATTTTTCTTCCCTCTTGGCAATCCAAGGCAAAAGCTAATACTCATAATTATTATTTTTTTTCATGTACAGCATTGTTTAGTTAAATACCTTATTTATTCACCAGGCTGACATTTAAATTTTTCATTTTTCACAAGGGGTTTCACTTTTTTTATTATGTACATTTTTTTTACCCTTGACAGTTCACTGTTTTAACTAATGATTAATTCTGGGGGAAGTGTTCCAAGATGCGATATACTCTTTGTAATTCCGTTGAATTTTATATCATTTGGTCTGCAATAATAGTGCCTCATTTATTTCTTGAATAATATTGAACTGTGAGACAATTTAACAGTCTAGTCTTTAATGGTTTTAATAGAAATTGCTTTCCTTTTCCCGCCCAGAGGGAAAGCCCTGTCATTTCTGATTCATGGGATTTGGGAAGCTTTAGGAAATGCTTCCTTTTTTTCTTAAAGTTGTATGAAGCATGCTGTTACTCACTCTAGGAGAGATGTCAGTAGAATTTTCCACAAGATGCAGGCTGCATTTAAATTTAGGCATTTTTTTTTCCCTTAAGCATCATTTCCGGAGAAACTTCAGGAGAAAACAATAGAATGGTGAATTAATTTTTTTACTAAAAATTTACTTATTTCATAATGAGGCTGTTGGGACTATCCTGACCAAATTTGAACACAAACTTAATGCCTTGTAGTTTATTAAAGAAAATACCTAGTGCTCTTATCTTTAAAACATTTTTTTTCCTAATGTTTATTTATTTTTGAGTGAGAGAGAGACAGAGTGGGGGAGAGGCAGAGAGAGGAAGACACAGAATCTGAAGCAGGCTCCAGGCTCTGAGCTGTCAGCACAGAGTCCAACATGGGGCTTGAACTCACGAACCATGAGACCATGACCTGAGCTTAACTGACTGAGCCATCCAGGTGCCCCTGTTTTCTTTTTCCTTTTCTCTCTTTTTCTCTTCTCTTCTCTTCTCTTCTCTTCTCTTCTCTTCTCTTCTCTTCTCTTCTCTTCTCTTCTCTTCTCTTCTCTTTCCAGAAACACTTTCTCTTTTAATTTATTAAGTACAGTCGTTTTCTCATGAAGCAAAGGGGAGTGATCTCGTAGGACCTCTGAGGTAAGCTGCATTACCTGCCAAGGTGTGGGTTTGACTTACCCAGAAGTTGGCAGTGTGGCGTCTGCCTACTAAACAGCAGGACTTGCTCTTATTTCTCACCTCAAGCAGAGCCAGCCCCCTTTGGAAGCAACATCTACCCACTCCCATTTCTGTAACTGAAAAGCATTTCAGAGTAGCCTTAACTGGAAGCAACCACGATGTGCTTCACTGGGTGAATGGATAAAGAAGCTCTGGTGCCTTACATGTCCGACTTCAGCTCAGGTCATGGTCTCGTGGTTCATGGGTTCGAGCCCTGCGTCAGGTTCTGCGCTGACAGCTCGGAGCCTGGAGCCTGCTTCGGATTCTGTGTCTCCCTCTCTCTCTGCCCCTCCCTGCTCACGATTTGTCTCTCTGTCTCTCAAAAAATAAATAAACATTAAAAAAAATTTTTTAAGAAGCCCCGTGATGTCTGTAGACAATAGAATATTATTCAGTGATGAAAAGATGTGAGCTGTCAAGCCGTGAAAAAACATGGAGGAACCTCAAACACACATTGCTTAGTGAGAGAAGCCAGACAGGAAGGTTACATACTGTCTGATTCCAGCCATATGACTTTCTGGAAAAGGCTAAAGGGTGGACAGTGAAAAGATTAGTGGTTGTCAGGGAACAACGAAGGAGAAGGAGAGCAGAGATGAATAGATGGAGAACAGGAGATGGGGGGTGGGGTGGAGAAATGATTCTGTGTGATATGATAATCGTGAATGCATGACATTTTGCCCTTGACCCACACCGCAAAAGGTACACTTGAGCTGGACTTGAGTTAGTAATAATGTGTCAGTCCATCAGTGGTAACAAATTTTTCACAGTAATGCAGATGTTAATAATAAGAAACTGTGTGAGGAGAAAGAGTATTTATGAGCCCTCTGTATTTTCTTGGAAACATAAAGCTCTAAAAAACAAAGGCTATTAAGCAACAGATTAGTATAGACAAATCTATTTGGTATCTCAGTTACTAGTAATCAGTCTGGCTTCTTCCTCGGTTTCTCAATTGATACTTTTTCTCTTCGTACCAGTGACTAGCTGATCATACCAGATCTAATGAATGAGCTTTTTTAAAATAAATTTTTTAAAAGTGATCTCTGCATCCAAACATGGGGCTCGAGTCACCACCCTGAGATCGAGAGTCGCATGCTGTACTGACCCAGCCAGCCAGGCGCCCCTGAATGAACTTTTCTTAATCCTTATTTTCCGTGTTGCTCTGACAACATCAGCATTGTGGTTTAGCCTCTGGTTCTTGATGCGCTTGCCTCCTTGGCTTTATGCTCTGATTTCAGAATGGATTTTCAGACTCAGCTCTTTTAAAAATACGGGATTCACCCATCAGGGGGAAGGTTGTCCTAAATGTTCTTCAGAAGCTCTTCCAACTTGGAGAACTTGGGATTCCTTCGCCGAGTCCACTTCCTCTTCCCACTCTTGACTGTTGGCGTTCACTCTGGGCTGCCATCTTGGTTATTTCTTCTTGTGTGTTTTCCATCTCACTGATGCCGCCCATTGTCATGGGGTCACCTCTGACTCATATGCAGGTGACTTACTTCTTTTCCTGAACCTCAGGCCCTTAGACTCAGTTTACCAGAGTAGAACTTTGGAGAAAGCATTTGAGAGGAGGTGGCAGGGGCTGAGGAATGGAGAGCGTTGAGGAAAATGGATGCAGGCCCTTGAGAATATGCCTGGTCATTCCCCTCCGTGCCCTGCGGTCACCCTCAGGCAGCCACAGCTGGGGCTCTTGGCCTTCCCTTGTTCTGTCTCCCACTTGCTGCTAAGTTCTAGGTTTGCCCCTGTTATGATCTTCTTCCCTGCATCTAATTTGTCATCCACTTATAAGAATTCTTAATGCCAAAGGATTCCTGAAATAAGCCTCCTTACCCTCTATTCTCACTGTCATTACCATTCTTTCGTGCACGAGGCAGATGTTTCCTGACTGGTCTCCTAATCTATCCCCCACCTCACTGTCAAAAATTTCCCTAAAACTGCCCCGGTCTCACCCTGTCTTAAAACCCGTGTGCCTCGTTCTGATCCACAATGAACCTCTGACACCTTGGCCTATTTCAGGCCGCCTGAGATCTGCCTCGCACCTGCTCATCTCCTTGTCACTATCTTCTTGCCTCTGTTAGCCTGTACCCACTTTTGGTACAGCCCCTGGTGATGGCAGACACTTTTATTGAGTGCCAGAATGAACTCCACATAGAATGGATGTCTTATCCACGCCTTTCTGTAGCTTTGAAAATCTGCATAATACCTAATGTCGGAAGTAAACACGTTGCCTTCAATCATCGTCTCTGAGTACCTGTTTTCTATTGCCTGATACATAATCCATCCCATAAAGACCAACCGTACGGTGCCATGTTGCAGCTTCGGGTCCTCTGTCGTGCAGGGTCTAGTTGCTGAAACATACCAGATCCTTATACATGCCTTTAATGGTGAGGATCCCAATTACTGTGATACGGGAATGATAGTCTGAACAGTAATGTGGTTTTCAGAAATGTTGAGGTAGCAGATCCAGTAATAATGCACTGCACCCTCACTCTGGGCTAGGCAAGGGCTAGGTGTTTTCCACAAATATTTGGAGAGGCTGACCAGTGTCACCTGAGACAAAGAGGACCTTCTGTAGTAAGTGGACGAGAATGATGTGTTTTGAGTAGAGCAAGCTTGACAGCAGCCCACAAAGTCTAGTCTGTTAACACTTAAGCTGCGTTGCGTGTGGGGATTGAGAAAGGCTGCAGGCTAAGTTTTGTTGTTTTTTTTTTGTTTTTTTGTTTTGTTTTGTTTTGTTTTGTCTTGTCTTCAAGAAGTCCACCTTTCACCTGACATTTTATTTACCCCAGCCTTTGCATTAGAGGTAGAATGGAGGGGAGCTGGCATTTAATTTTGTACCTTCAGAGTCATCAAGAAATTGAGGTCATTGACACATGACTAATTAGAGATTTTGTTTTTGCCTGGCTTCTTGATTTCTGCACTCCCCTGCCCCCCAACCCGGGGTAAAAAGAGCCTTCTGTTCCCAACACCTTTTGCTTCCACTTCCTTTCTACATGCTTTTGTCTTTGCCTATCTAATTAATGCAGGAAACCTGTGCTACCAAGTCAGTGAAAATGCAAACGAAAGTATTGTATTGTCTTAAATATGTGAAAATGTGTGTGGAAAAGAAATGCCAGATGTCAAGAGCTATTGAAAAAATCAGGCGCTCATTATGGCAGGTGTACATGTTCGACATGGTCGACAGGTGGTTTCTTGGTGAAGTTACTGCCCAATTTGCTGTCAGGTGGATTTACTTATTTCACCTGATCCCGACTGGGACCTTGGGAACTGGAGCAGCAGTTCTCAGGCCAGAGCGCGCCTCAGAATCTTCTGGAAGGCACCCCCCAGCTACTGTCGGATTCAGTGGACCAGTGCTGGGACAGAGTTTGCATTTCTTTTTTAAAAAAAGTTTGCTATTTATTTTTAAGAGAGTAAGAGAGCATGAGCAGGAGAGAGGCAGACACAGAATCCGGTTCTGATCTGTCTGCACAGAACCTTACGCAGGGCTCGATCTCACTCACGAGCCCGCAAGATCACGCCCTTGAGCTGAAGTCAGATGCCTAAGGACTGAGCCACCCAGGTGCCCCTGAATTTGCATTTCTTACAAGCTCCCAGGTGATGCTGTTGATGCCGATTTGCAACCAGGGTTTAAAACCTCCCTGCAGGGGATGGTCGGCTTTGTCTGAGTTCACGGAAGTGTCAGCTAGACGGGACGTGTGCGCATCAGGCTCAGGATCTCACCGTCCCTGAGGCAGGGAGGTCTCTTGCACTGTCATGGTTTCAGGTGACGCAGCCCCTCTGAACTTGTAATCCAATTGGCAACGCAGGAAAGCGGGGGGGGGGGCGAAGGCCTGGAAAGCAAGTGAAGTACAAGCAAAACCCCAGAGAGAAGAAAGTGAGGCTTTTTTTTTTCTTCCGAAAGAGGACATCAGGGAAGGCTTTCTGGAGGAGGTGACATGGGAGCCAGGTCAAGAAGGCGGTATTGGAGAAGGCAGGGCCCGAACAGCGACAGCCCCGCGTCAGGAGAACGTAGGCTGTGGAACGGCAGAGGCCGGCTGTGTCTGTTCGCACTTAGAAACCAGGGTAGAGGGTTGAATGCCTGGCTGGGAATTCTCCCCTTTAACGTGGGGTTGATCAGACCCAGGTTTTGGAGCACAAAGGGATTTCAAAACCAGACTTTTGAAATAACGTCTATGAAACGAGAAGACTCGTGCTCTGAGTTTTCCTTGACGTACTTTCTGGAGACTTCAGGGTATTTAAGATCGCCTGTTTAACATATTCCTTCTTACGAGGGTTGGAGAGGGAAGACTGAAGAAATCATGTTTATGGAGTTGACGTGGCTTTGACTTCTTTTCCTGACTGTGCTGGTGGATCCGGGTGGCCTCACCCCCCACCCCCAACCTCAGGCCCAGAGACGGTTAATGCCCTTCTCTCCTCCCAGATGATCAAACAGGCCAAAGAGTCACTCTCCTGTCTGAAGTCTCCGGTTGATGTAAAACAGCTGATCTGCAGTTGTTTCTTTTGCTCACAGCCTTTATTTTTTTGAAGTAAGCCAATCTATCCGAATAGATAGCTGTTTTTTGAACTTTTCTCAAAACCCCCTCCTTATCTCAGCCCCTGTGAAGAGCCAGACTTGGCTGGCTGTGTCCCTGAGTGGGTACTGGCCGCCAGCCTTCCTGGGGTGGCTCCCCTCCCCCTCCTGGCCGGTGGCTCCCCGGAGACAGAGTACAAGGTGGCTTTGTTACCCAGCGGAGCCCGGGGTTACGCACCCGGTGCCCTTCGTGCTCCAGAGTGTCTGAGGCTGCTCTTGGTCCCCACACAGTGGCAGGTGTGGCTCTGTCCCTCTCAATGGGGGGGGTTGCGCTCAGAACTGCTTTTGGGGCTCTAGAAGCCAGCGCTGTAGCTTCCTAAAGTCTGGCTCTTGGGCTTCTTCCTTTAAGTAACAGTTTTCTGTGAGTTCGTTCTAACTGAGCGTTTTCAAGTGGCTTCTGTGTAAAACTGGAAGGAAAAACTCTTGAAAAAGTTCCTCTTGGCCATCCTGGTTTGGTTTTTTTTTTTTTTTTTTTTTGCTTGTTTGTTTGAGAGAGAGCATGAGTGGGAGCGGGACAGGGGTAGAGAGAGAATCCCAAGCAGGCTCCACACCATCAGCGCAGAGCCTGATGTGGAGCTCGAACCCACGGACCATGATCATGACCTGACCCGAAACCGAGAGTCCGTTGGCGGACCGAGTCCCCCAGGAGCCTCTACAATGTGTATCTCTGAATGGGTGATACCCCGCTCGGTCCTGTCCTTAACCCAGAGCCTGGTCTCCTACCAGTCACTTCTCTGTCCTTGCCAGGAGCGTCTGTGTGTTCACAGGGATGTTTGTGTGGGTGCCCACACCTGTTTTTAAAATGTTTTTTAATTCCAGTTAACATACGGGGTTATATCAGTTTCAGGTGTGCAGCATAGCGATCCAACAATTCCGTAAATCACCCGGCGCTCATCACAAGTTGACGCGCACACATTTTTTATGCTGTTTGTTGAGGTTTAATTTATACAGCATAACCGATGGGTTTTCGTTGTGCAATTCACAGGATTTTAGTACATTTGCGGAGCTGTGTGACTGTCCCCACAAGTCAGTTTCATAACATTTACAGCACCCCCCCTCCCTCCCCCAAACACACCCCCTCCCTCCCCCAGATCTCCATCGCTCAGATCCTTTGCTACTAGCCCAGCCCCCTCTCCAGAGCACCAGGAAACCACTTTCTGGATTTGCCTCTTCTGGATGTTTCCTACAGATAGGGTCATTTGTTGTGTAATCTTTTGCATCTGGCTTCTTTCACTTGAAATGCTCTTGAGGTTGATCCACGTTGTAGCGTGGGCCAGCATGTTCTGTATTCTTATTGGTGAAGAACTGTCCCGTTTGGCTATGTTACTTACCCTTCGACTAGCACCTGAGCTTTTGTTTCCTTTCTGCCTGCTGGCTCCTCCGGCTGCAGACACGAGCCTGTGTACAAGTCTGTACGTGGACCTACATTTTCATGTCCCTTGGAGAGACGCCTAGGTTTCAGTAGCAGAGCCTAATTGCTGGGTCAGATGCAGAATATTTTATTAAATTTTAAAGAAATGACCGCAATGTTCTCCAAGGTGTCTATACCTTTTTATGTTCCCACCAGCAGTGTAGGAGAATTCCAGGTTATTCACACTCTAACATTTGTTACCGTCCATCACAGTGGGTGTGAAATCCCCAAATTCACGGTCCCCTAGTGAATGTCCTTTGCATTTCCTAACGACTGACGGTGTTGGACATCTTTCCATGTGCTTATTAACCATTTGTGTATCTTCGGAGACTTAAATTTTCTTTTATCTGTTTTAAAGCCTGTGCTCAGTTTCCCATGACTCCACTATCAGCTCTTTCCTCTGCCAGTTTCTTCATATTTCTATGTTGTTGGGAGTTATCCATATTCAGCTACCACTGTAGTCTACCTTTTACGGTATCAGTGGATTTAAAGTTTACCAGTAATCCTTTCCAGTATTTCACCACGTTTGCGCTTTGTTTTGCTGACTCTTAGCCTTCAGTAGTTTCTTCTGGAAGGGCTTGGGCAACAGTATTCTGAGTTCTTGACTACTTAAAATTTGTTTGGCTCAGGGCACCTGGGTGGCCCAGTTGTTTGGGTGTCTGACTCTTGATTTTGGCTCACAGGATGAGGCTCCGAGTTGGACTCTGTGCTGACTGTGTGGACCGTGCTTGGGATTCTCTTTCCTTTCTCTCTCTGTCCCTCTCCCATGCTTGCTTGCTCTCTCTCAAAATAAATAAACCTTAAAAAAATAAAATGTTTGGCTCTTCTATTTGAATGAAAATTTGCTTTAAGGTTTTGATTCCTCTTTATTGGAGGATGGTTTTTTTTTTTTTAAATGTTTTACTTATTTCTAGGGGAGAGAGAGAGAGACAGTGTGAGCAGGGGAGGGTCAGAGAGAGAGGGAGTCACAGACTCAAACAGGCTCCACGCTCTGAGCTAGCAGTCAGCACAGAGCCCAACAAGGGGCTCAAACCCACGAACCACGAGATCATGACCTAAGCAAAAGTCGGACGTTTAACCGACTAAGCCACCCAGGCGCCCCTATTGGAGGATAGTTTTGACAATTTAAACATTAAATGTTGCTGTGGGTGAGTCTGAACTTTGTCCCTTTCTATTTTGTTTGAACTTCGTGCCTAGGTGCCCAAATGATTCCTTTTTTTTTTTAATTTTTATTTTTTGTGAGTTTGATTATTTAAGAGACCGAGTGCTAGTGGGGAAGGAGGGGAGAGAGGGAGACAGAGTCCCAAGCAGGCTCCACACGGTCAGCGCAGTGCCTGATGCCAGACTCCATCTCCCGAAGAGGTCCTGACCTGAGCCGAAATCAAGAGTCGGATGTTCCACTGACTGAGCCACCCAGGTGCACCCCGCCCCCAGTGATTCCTTTATAATTTCTGAAGGTCAGCGATGATCTGGCAGATGTCTTGGTGTTGATTATCCTGTTTCTGGACTAGATGTTCATTTACTGTGGAGAGGCCCCTTTTATTTCTGGAATGCTTTCCTGAATTATACCTTTAACTTTTGTTTTCTTGTTCCATTATCTTTTTTTTTCCCTTAGGGATCTTGATTGCGGGGGAGTTGGATCTCCTGTCTGTCTTTCACAGCTATCACTTTTTCACTCCATTTTAAATCTTTAGCTCCCTTTCCTCAGTCTTTACCGTCAAGACCCTCCTATTTTCACCTGTGCATGTTTTCATTTGGCCACTTCCATTTTGGTGGTTCTTTTAGTCTGTTGACGCTGCTTTAACAGTACCGTAGACTGGGTGGCTTATAAACTACAGGACTTGATTTCTGACCCTTCTGGAGGCTGGGAAAGCCAACATGAAGACACCTGCTTCAATTTTTTTTTTTAATGTTTATTTTCGAGGGAGCGTGTGTGCACATGTGATCAAGAATGAGGGAGCATGAGTGGGGGAGGGGCATAGAGAGAGGGAGACACAGAATCTGAAGCAGGCTCCAGACTCAGAGCTGTCAGCACAGAACCTGAAACGGGGCTAGAACCCATGAACCACGAGATCATGACCTGAGCCGAAGTCCGACACTCAACTGACTGAGCCACCCAGGTGCCCCTTAATTTTGTTTTTTAATGTTTATTTCTGAGAGCGACTGCATGAGCGGGGGAGGGGCAGAGAGAGAGAGAGTGGTGGGGGGAGACACAGAATCCGAAGCAGGTTCCAGACTCTGAGCTGTTAGCATGGAGCCCAACATGGGGCTGGAACTCCCGAACCAGGGGATCATGACCTGAGCCACCCCGTCGCCTCAGAAGGCATCTGCTTCATAGACTGCTGGCTTTCCTGCTGTATCTGAGCGTGGCAGAGGGGATGAACTTGTGCTCCAAGGCCCCTTTCATAAGGGCATGAATCCCGCTCATGAGGGCTCCACCCTCACCATATAGTCCCCTGCCAAAGCCACCCCCCCCCCCCCCCCCCCCCCCCCCCCCCCCCCCCCCCCCCCCCCCCCCCCCCGCTCCTATTCCCTCACATCAGGGATTCAGCTTCAACATGAATTTGGGGGCAACCTAGACATCTGTTTTACAGCAGTGATGTTTTTCTTCATCCTGGTTTCCCCCTGAGGTCTGCCCTCATGTTCTGTTCCCTGTTTTCCCCGTGACTCCCCCAAACTCTTGTAAATCCTTTTGTGTTTTTCCTTATAGAGTCTGATATTCCATTGCTTTGTTAAGTGAGGACAATGTGTTTGGGGGGAAAAATTGGAATTCTTTCTCCTTTTCATTTTTAAGTTTATTTTGAGAGAGAGGGAGAGAGAGAATCCCAAGCAAGCTCTGCACCACTAGGAATAGAACCTGATGTGGGACTCAGACTCCTGAACCACGAGATCATGATCTGAACTGAAGTCGGATGCCTGCCTAACTGAGCCACCCAGACGCCCCTGTCTTTCTCATTTTCCCCCCTTTCTTGTAGCATCTTCGTAAAGCCCCTTGGTTTGAGTTCTTTACCAACTAGCTATTTGTAGGAGTTTCCTGAGAGCCAGGAGACCGGGCTCTGTCCCGTGCTGGTGGGAACTCTTGTGGCCTGAGGGGGTGTGTGCGCGCGCATGTGCGTAATCATTTCATCCTCGGTTTTCCTCTGCTTGCTGGGCTGGTCGTGTTCCCAGTGCCCTTGGGGATGTCCTGCTAATGTGTCTTGCCTGTGCTGCCTCTCCCTGTCCCCACCTTCAGGGCTTCTCGAGGTCTCCCACCACAGCGTCCAGGATGGCTGTCCGTCCTAACCTGCACCTCTCTCCCCCTTGTGCCCAGCAAGTTCTTGCTGGCTTTGTTGGATGTGCTCCTTGTCAGGGGCGCCCGTCTCCGCGGGCCTGGGCAGCCTCTCCAAGCAGTTTCCTTCTCCTCTGTCTGACCTTGAGGGCGGTTTGGCAGCTCTTGAGCCCCGCGTGTGGTTTGGACTTGCGGATGTCCTTCGGTCCCTCCGGGATGGAGTTGGCATTTGCGTGTGTGCTGCGGGTTACTTTCGGGCGCATCCCGAGAGGGAGCCTTGAAGCCAGGGCAACTCGAGTTTTGTCCTCTTTTCTCTGCCGGTGAACAATTTGACTGCTCTGTTTATTGTCGTTATTGTTTCCTTTTAACTAGCTTTTCAAATTGAGCTAAAGAATAAAGTCATTTCTGCAGCGGCTTTTTGCTTGCAGGTCTGGAATGATCATGCTAAGTTAATAACCTGTCACAAGGACAGGAACGTTAATTTCCTTTCCCTTGACCAGTCCTTAAGGAATGTGGGAGTGGGGATTGTTCTGGAGGTGAAGTCCAACTAGAGCACAGGTTGATCTGTATAAGCAAAAGCCCTTTAGGTTTGCTAGACCTGTTCACCTAGAAGGCTGTGTTGGGTTCCTGGACTCCCCGATTCTGAGGCCCGGCATCCGCATGCACCCCCATTTATGACTTGACCGCATTCCGTGGATATTCCTGTGACTTTCCCAGGATGCTCAGTGCAGACCACTTAGCTGGATTTATATTTGAAAGCACTTCTTCCCTGTACAGCAATAGTCTTCGTGCCACTAGGAATAACAGAAAGCGTGACTACGTTGTTGAAATGTCAGTAACCAGAAGTAGAAATAATACAGGCGTGAGGTCATTGTGAAGACTGAGGAAAAGGGAATTTAAGGTAGTAAATATCTATTAATAACTAACTCAGTTTAAGTTTTAAATGCCTCGGTGCTAAAAATGACCATATGTAATCATCTGGGGATCTTAGGCCCAAGGGGAGAGAGAGGGTTTAGTTTGAGGGGATGAGGGGCTTTGCCCTTGGCTCTGGCTGGACAGAGAGGAAGTGCTTTTGTAGGGAGGGACCCTAGAGCCTTTGAGATGGTCCCCTTCCTCCCTGTCGTCACCTCTGTGGCTGGGCATCTGAGCCACGTGTCCCTGACTCTGCAGTAGGGGGCTGGGGGCCAGGCCCGGCATGAATGACCAAGCCCAGGGCCTGTGCGTCTTGATGGATTGAGTGCAGGAAAGAGGAGGCAGGTGGCAGTGGATGCTTCGAGAGGCAAGGAGGGATCAAGACCAAAGTAGGAAAAAGTACAGAGAGGAATCTGGGAACGGGAAAGGCAAATGGGGCTGATAATCAGTTTTTTCCGGAGGCTCTGTGTATTTTTAACCATGAGACACCAACCAGAAAGTGTACAGAAAAATAATTTTGCCTGGTTGGTGCAGATTATTTTAAACGTAACTCATTTCAGAACTAATGAGATCTATACACCCACATCTGATTCCTTGAACAAGCAGATGACCTGTTTCCATTTGGTGTAAGACCCTGTGCTTAGGCATTATAGATGAACTTGGTCCAGTCAGACGGCTCAAGACTAATAGATGAATTAAGCAAAGCCCAGATCACACAACAGACAGATTAGAGTTTGGGTTTTAAATAGCATACTCGAGGGAGAAATTATGTACTTCCAGAACAGATCTGTGAAGCCCTACCTGGGCGTTCGAAAAAGAAAAGCTGGCCCTTAACTAGCATTGCCATGCCACAGAATCCACTCTAGAAGGATTGGAGAGGAACCAAGAGTCCTCTCTAACAGGCTTTGGTGGAGTTTGTGGAGAAGTACTTAGTAAGCAGTGTTTCTGAGGTGGTCTTCAGATCCTTTTTCTCTCCAGTCAAAGGAGGCATCTCTCTAGGCTAGAGTGGTTTTTTTTTTTAATGCTTTATTTATTTCTAGGAGAGAGAGAGAGAGAGAAAGCGTGAGCAGGGAAGGGTCAGAGAGAGAGGGAGACACAGACTCTGAAACAGGCTCCAGGCTCCGAGCTGGCAGTCAGCACAGAGCCCGACACGGGGCTCGAACCCACGAACCGCGAGATCATGACCTAAGCGAAAGTCGGACGCTTAACAGACTAAGCCACCCAGGCGCCGCCTAGGCTAGGGTGGTTTGAGGCAGTGAGGTGGTTGAGGTGATTCCATAGTCTCTGATCTGCTGACCTCCGGGACAGCCTTAGGTGTCACAGTGAGAGTGTCGCAGGTTTCGCTGAGAGGAAGGGGGAGGGGTTTCCATATGGAATATTGTTGGAAACCTCCCGGGGCCCATCTCTGCAAGAGGAAGGCGAGCAGGAGCTGGGTGAGTAGAACCTAACAAATGAGATTTACAAACGGGATGGTCTTTCCCGAACAAAAAAGAGCTGAAGGGTGATGTGATTTCAACGTGTAAGACACCGCACTTAGGTCTGTACTTCACACCTCAGGTGGCCCCTCGGTGCCCTTTCTGTAGCTTCCTGTCACTTGGTGCCCCAGGTTGTTCTTTGTGTGCCTCTTTTCCCATGAACCTTTGTGTGAGTTTGTTAGGGCGGCTGTAACCAAGTGCCACAGGTTGGGGGTGGGGGTGAAAACAACAGAAGTCTGTTTCCTGAGAGTTCCGGGGGCTGGGGGTCCGGACTGGGCTGTTGGCAGGGCCGGGGTCTCTTGAGGGCCGTCTCCTGGGCCGGCAGATGGCCGCCTTCTCCTGGCGCCCTCACACGGCCTCCCCTCTGTGCTTGAGCATCCCTGGTGTCTCTGACCAGTTTCCCCTTCTCATAAGGACACCAGTCACACTGGATTATGGTTCATCTTAATGGTCTTATTTTAACTTCATCACGTCTCTCCAGACCCTTTCTTCAAATACAGTCCCACCCTGAGCTCCTGGGAGGGAGATGTGGGGGAGCCGTACTCCGCCCACGACCACCGGCCTGACTGGGTTCTTTTTGCTTCATTGGCTCCTCCCCTCTTTCTCTCAGCCATTTGCCTTCATTGTGGCTTTTGCTTATACAGCAAGATGGGCTCTGAACCCTCAGCCCAAACCCAGCTGCACCTCCCCGCTAGGCCCTTGGGTGTCTTTGTGTGACCCTGAACGGTGCGCCCAGTCAAGCTCCCACCTTCCCTCCCTTCTGCCCTGATACAACATCTTCTGGTCATTGTTCTGCTTTTATATCCTCCTCCGGGTGGCTTACTGTTAACAGCATCAGGGTAATTTTTCCAGAACAGCGGGTTTTATGGCTTCACGTTTTCCCTTCTGTCCCCACTGTCCAAGTTTCCCCCTTGGGCACAGGTCGTTGCAGTAGCTTGCTTGCTGGACACTCCCCTCCCCGCAGCCCCCGCCATCCATCTTTTTCCAGCCTGTAGAACAGCTCCTCCTCAGATGGGTTTTTCTAGAATTCTGCTTTCTTGGGTCCTTACTCTCCCCCAGTGGCTCCCTGCTGCCTGCAGGGAAGGACCATACTTCTCAGCAAGGTGCTTGAAATCCTTCTGGTTTGGTTCCAGTCGGTTTTCCAAGCGCATTTCCAGCATTAATTCCTACTCGTCTTCTCTGCCTCCCCGTTTCTGTCCCATAGCTTTGTTGGGGCCGTTCCATTTTCCTGCAGTGTCGTCGTCTGCGTGCTCGTCTTCCTCCAGGTATTCCCCGACATTAAAGAGTAGATTGAGGTCCGTTCTACCTTCTCCATGGGGGAAGCCCCCTGTTGTAGCCCGTGACCATTCATGTCCAGACAGGGCCGGTCAGCGAGCAGCCATTGTTGAACTCTGTGTGCCCCACGCTGTGTCTAGGTAGGTGCTGAGATCCAGAGATCCCCAAGATTTGATTCCGGCTTTAGGGCGGTCATGGAGGATGTAATCAGGCAGAGGCATAGAAGACTCAACCCCATGAGTCATGGGCAGCGAGGGGGATGCGGTATCTGAGCCTTGCCCAGGTGTTGGGGATGTGATACTGGAATGGGGTTCCCGAAAACTAGACTAGAAGTTTTCAGCTGGAGAAGAAGTGCAAAGCATTCATCCAGAGATCGCTGTGCATTAAAGACCTGAAGCGGGGCGGGGGGGGGGGGGAGCTGTTCATAGCGGAAAGAGGGTTGGGTTTTGTTTTCAGGGAAATAACTTTGTTGTCATTGATAGTATTTTACGTAGAATTGTTTTTCTGGAAAAGGGGAACAGTGAGGAGATGGCAGGAAGGAAATGAAGCCGGAGAGAATTATGATAGAAACCAGAGAAGAAATCGGGAGAAAAGACCCTACCTTATGCTGCCTATGTTTGTGTGAGTGGAGTTTTAGCTTCAACCAATTAAAAACTTGAGAACTACCGTGTGTTTTATCTATTTATATTTATACTACCCACATTACTTAGTATGTTGGTGTGTCCATAGACGGTAATTAATGGTTGCCAATGGCATGGCTTAGGCACTGTTTATCATCCCCTGTCCAGACTCAAGACGTGTAAAAGTGGTGTGTCGCTTGCTGCAGACGCTGAATAATATGTTGAAAATGACTGAATCTATTTTATGAACAAGAGTGGACTGTGAAACTAGAAAATATAAAATACGCACAACTATTTGCATGTGTTGGTTGGTTGAAGGTGACCTTATTGTTCGTGAATGCGTGAAGCCTCCCCGCGTGTGCTTGCTGGGCGGGGGACGGAGAGACCACCGAGCTATGGTTCCAGGCATCCAAGGAAGGGTCGGAGATGACCGATGTCCCTTAGGTGCTTGAAATGAGTCTCCTCCTCTGATGTATTTTTCTTTCTCACTGTTTTCTGCAGATAGTATATAATCTGCTTTCACCATGGGAGAAATAGAGCAGAGGCCAAGTCCAGGATCGCGACTGGGGGCCCCGGAGAATTCGGGGATCAGCACCTTGGAACATGGACAGAAGCCGCCCCCAACACCTTCAGGAAAACTCATGTCCATCAAAATCCAGATGCTGGATGACACCCAGGAGGCATTTGAAGTTCCAGTAAGTTGGGGTGTATCTGTGAACTCCAGAGCGTGGGTGGGAGGCTCATCTCTTCCCTGTTCTCCATGACCCGAGGTGGCAGGACTAGGGTCCACGCCTCCCTCTCCACCCCCTGCACGCTCCCCTGACCCGCTCTGGTTTTGAGCTGTCTGGTTTTTAGATTCACGCATGCGCTGCCTGTGTAGCGATCTCCGTGGGCAGATCCCTTGAATGGTACGGACCTTGTATGCATATGCACGAATTCTATGTATCTATTTGAACTGGATACAATTGTGATCCTGTGGATGCATCTCTTTCTACTCTGCTTGCTCCACGGATTCGTCTCTCGTTGGTGTATGCGTTTGCACGTGGGTGTGCCCCTTCTGTAGCGTACGGGCAAGAAAAAGCCGGAGAAAACCATCAAAGAGCTGCATGCGTGTTTTCATGTCAGTAGAGAAGTGGATGACTGTGTTCAAGAGTGGGAAGAGTGGAGGGGTGTAGAAAAACCCTGATCCAGACCCACAGTGCCGCAGCCCTGGAATTTCAGAGCCCCGCCATCCAGGGGAGGAAAATAGAGGTATCTGGGGCTGTGCAGAGAAGGAAGAATCTGCAGCGTTTGCCTCTTTCATCAGTGGGAGCACTGCACCCTGGCTCTCACGCCTTCACTGCCATGGTTCTGTGATGTTTTTTCCTTGAGCCCCTGACTGCTGTTCCTCTCCAACCTCCTTTTTTTTTTTTTTTAAATTTTTAAATGTTTTATTTATTTCTGAGAGAGAGAGAGACAGACAGACAGACACAGAGTAAGCAGGGGAAGGTCAGAGAGAGAGGGAGACACAGAATCTGAAACAGACTCAGGCTCTGAGCTGTCAGCACAGAGCCCGACACAGGGCTCGAACCCACTAACTGTGAGATCATGACCTGAGCCGAAGTCGGATGCTTAACCGACTGAGCCACCCAGGCGCCCCTCCAACCTCCTCCTTAAATACAATGCCTCCTGAGGGTTAGGGAGCTAGCAGCAGTTACAAGCAGATAGAGGATTTCTTGTGCCCAAAGCAGGCAGAGTGAGAGGCATAGGTGCCACTCTCCAGAACTTGGATTGCACCTTTGTCCAGAATCCTTTCCCCTTACGTGGGCGGGGGTCCACAGACCTACCTTGTAGCCCACTTTGGGTTTAGTTTTCTCTGTTCTGTCCTCCGTACTATCCACCGCATCTAGCATCGTTGGTGGGGAAGAAAACCACTCTTGAATTCTAAACGGCTAACTTAACAAAACTTTGGGAATATAACCTGTTCTTAAAGAGGAGACGATCCGTCAGTTATTCCTGTTGGCTGTGGAGGGACTGGAATTTAATGACATTAACATCTGTAACCCATCCTTTAATCATTTAGGTGGTATGATTCACTAAACTCTATTCATCCTCAAGACTATTGTTCAGAGAGTGTGAATTCCCATGAAGTGTCTCGGGGAGAGAGAAAGCTCCGAAGATCTGTGTGTAGAACTGCCAACTTATTGCGCATTTCTTTGTTTCTTGTTGGGGAAATGCCTGTCTTTGAGAGTCTTGGGAGTGCGTCAGTATTCTGGTGAACAAAGCCATCGCTCGTCTGTTGAAACTGTAAAAATAAGCGCACCTGCCAGCCTGTTAGAATTTGGCCTTCTGGAACATGTTCTCCCTCCCCCTTTCCAGCTTTCTTCTCTTTGTTGCCAGACTGGTTTGATGAGGTATTTAGTTTCAGGGTTTCCTGTTCATACTGTGCTAAGGACTTCGGAGCCCGAGTCTCGAGCAACACATTCTATTAAATCGCATTCCCGTGTGTGGTTTGGACTGACAAGCTATCAAATATTGCTGTTGTGTGTCCAGGCTACATGGAGTCCTGTACTGTATTCAAATGCATTTCTTCAGTGTCCCTAAACCAAAGAACATCAAGACTGTTTCTAGCTGTTGTTTTTCTAGGAGCTCTGTGGGATCTCCCTGCCTGAGAAATCGGAATGGAGTTTGTTTTTATCTTTTAAAAGTATTTTACTTGATAACTGCTGAGGTCGTGGTTGGCATTTATAATCCCTCTGTCTGGAAAGAACTTTTCTCATTTTCCCCCTGCTTAAACTCCTATGCACCCTTAAAGACCCAACCACTTTTACCCAGACATGAAATTCTGAGACAGACTGTGGCTTTTTCTTCCCTCTCTCTGCCCTCTTTACTTATATACCCATCAGGGTTGAGGTAGACTCCTTAGGTTCAAATTTCAGCCTTCTTTTGTTACTGGCTCATTGATCCTCTTGGACAAGATATCTCTCTGTATCTCCGCTTTCTCCTTTGTAAAATGAGGCTAGTGATAAACCCTGTCTCTCACTGTGATACTAACAGTTGTTCCAAACACTCTATTTGTAACAACTCGGCACCTTGTAAGCACCTAATGACCAGCGTGGCAAGTGGTGCCCTTGTCGCCTGGGCAGGTCCCTTACTGCTGTGCCTCATTCCCAGCGCCTGACATGTGCTAGGTGCTCGTTAAAACGTTGCCTGACTGAATGTTAGAGCGAGTTTATTTTACACGTAGAATTGATGTCCTTATTTTTTCACATGCCTCTTCCATTCACATTTTGATTTTCCTAGTTTGGCCGGAATTTTCCTTCTCAACCAGATGTTTTCTGTAGCTGCCTGTGGAAAGGCAGATATCAGCATTTTTATTGACTGGAGCGGATTCTAAATTGCTACCTTGTGTTCTTTCAGAACAGAAACGGCCAGGCCTTCGCGCAGCTGGAAGGCATCAGGCCGGCCATGGTGACTCAGTCTTAGTACTCAGGACGGGATTGCAAGAGACACGGCCGCCCATGACTTCTGGAAACCTGGCGCCATAGCTTCTTGTTGTGACTCCGTCAAGGCCGGGTGTCTGGCCCACATGGGATCCCTCTTTCATGGGACTCCTCGAGACAATATATGTTCTTTCCTTACTCACATTTGCCACACAGATGAGCAGGGCACGTGGCCGGACATCCTTATGGCTTCCTCTGCGAGCCTTCTTGTATGAACGGCGTATTTCCTTGGGGATTGAATTTCCTGGGCCTTTTCTTAGTTTTTAGGGTAGAATGCAGGCAGAGCCATCATTTTACTTTATGGTTTTGAGGCTTCTTTTGAGAGACAGATGGGGGAGGGGCAGAGAGGAGAGAGAGAATCCCAAGCAGGCTCTGTGGTGTCAGTGCAGAGCCTGACGCAGGGCTCAAGCCCACGAACTGAGATCATGACCTGAGCCGAAATCAAGAGCTGGACACTTTAACAGGCCACCCAGGTGTCCCCTGTCATCATCTTAAATAACGAATTCCCTAAGTACTTCTGAGCACAGATCACCAAACCCTAGTCTGTATAGTTGTCTCTATTGCAATATAGAGTATAGACCTTTAAAAAAAGTCCTTTAGGAGCCTTTTGAAAAGCCTCCATGATGAACACCACTTTCTTCCACTTTGCATGCCGTTCCACCAGCTACCCTCGCTCTTGAGCTTGGATGGTCATCTTTGGTGTTTCCTCTGCAAAGCAGAAATTTCAAACGCAATACTTCTAGTAAATTCTTCCATGGCGCTTTATCCTCTTCATGTGGAAAATGTGTGCAAATAAGCTTTCCCCTGCGGTTTATGATCTATAACTTTCTCTTCCAGCCAGAGGGTGTAACATGAAGTGCCTCACGCAGATCTGAAAGGGTTAAGGACCCTTCTCCCTGCGTCCCACCCCAGCCAGGGCCAACCCCCCACTTAAGATCTCTGCGAAGGTTTCCTATGCCCTGTCCTCCTGACCCTGCTGGTAAACAAACACTGTTCCTACGGACATATGTAGCATGAAGCAGATGGCTGCTCCTCCGAGTGTTTATTCAGTTTTGTTTTCGTTAGCAAGGTCACTCTAGGAAGCGTTGAGATCAGGGGATATAAAAGGGAGCCAGGTTTTTGTTTTTTTTTTTTGTTTTGTTTTTTCTGCTTTTGAGCAGCCCCTGGTAAAAAACACATGGGAAAGATGCTCACAAGACAAGAAGACCCCCTGGTCTGGGTTGAGGGCAGGAGTGGCCAGGTGCGGGGAGGCTGGTGGAAACTTCTGAAACCGGACAAGACAGCTGAGCTGGGGCTGCGGCGCCGCTCTTCTCTCACTGCTGTCCTTTGTGGGTCCCCTTCCGTGTTAGCATCTCCTGCCAGCCCTGCTCTTCCTTGTTGACCTGTTTGGTTGGGGGTCCAGCGTGTAGAAGGGGAGCCCCTCGGGGCAAGGCCTCCTGTGTTCTTGTTTACCACCGGGTCCCACTTCCGGAGCTGTCTGGACCCAGCAGATGCCCGCTGCGTCTTCCCGACTGTCCACACCTGCGTTCCGTCGCCTGGCTCCCGAATCTGAGAGGCGATGGGTGCTGTCCTCTTGAAGAGCTTCTGGTCCCCTTCTCCGTTTTTGTACAGCGTTAAGATTGGAACCCAGCCTCCTGACCCCCAGTACCGCCCCCTTCCCTGCACTTAGCATCACCTCTCCCACGGCTCCCAAGGGAAGGTCGCCACTTTCTCCCCTCTGAGCTGCTCTGGTGCTTTCCCCGTTCTAGACCCCGCCCAGCCTCCCTTCCCACACCCTTCTCTCCATCCCACCCGCCATCCGGGGTCCCCGGGGCTCTTGCTGGGGGCCCTCAATGCTTGTTATCTGCACCTCTAATTACTTTGAACCACAGGCTCCCATCTTCCTTTCTCCTTAATTAGCTCCTTTATATCCCTGCTGAGACTGTTTGCTTATCTGCAAAATGAGGTGTTTCGTCTAGATGATATTAAAGGCTTTTGTCCCCCCCTCCCATTTTTGGGAGCTGGGACTCTGATTTGACATCTTTGTTGATGGATTGTGTAACTTCTCAAGACTAGTGTTTTAATTGCTCCGGGCAGATGGTCAATTTTGAGAGAAGGAACTTTTCATCTTAAATAAAAAAGAACCCCCAAACCTGATCAGACAATAGTAGTTTGTTACCTAGTAAGTAACTAAAACACACACACACACACACACACACACACGACCACAACACAGCAACAACAAAAACGTGTGGGGAGTGTGAACAAGCATGCTGTGATTTACACCTGATATGCTATTTATGGAGCATTAGGAAATGTTAGTATTTACTTTGTGTGTGTATGGGGGAGGGGGGTAACTTACATAAATCTCACTGAACGAAATTGGGCCAAATGACATCGAGCTGACCATGGAAGAGAGAAGACTGAAGGAAACCTATTATTTTCTAGACCACACATTTTTCATTTGTCGAAAACAGAAGACCTAAAATTTTTAAGACCTAGTTGGCGCATCCTAATAGACCATAGAGGATATTTTACTGGGGGCAAAATGGCCTGTGTTAGCTCAGACCAACTTAGGTGTTTCCTATGGTGCATCTTTAAGTGCTTAAACATTTCATTCTCTTTCCTCATGAAGTGCAACTCGTTTAAGATCTATTTTCTCCTGAAACAGGGCTTGACGTCAGTTGAGAGTTGTTCTCCAAGTGCTTTGGTTCTTTGAAAGGTCTTAAGTGGTCCCAGAATTTTAAAGCTGTCTTCATAGGCTTGAGCTCAGAATAAAGGACACAGATGAGTTTGTCTTAAGGCTCCATGATACTGGGACCCACTCCCCCCCCCCCCCCCCCCCCCCCCCCCCCCCGCTGCAGTGGCTCAGTTGGTTGAGCATCCGGTTCTTGATGTCAGCTTGGGTCTTGATCTCAGGGCTGTAGTTCAGGTTCTGCGCTGGGCCCTTCGCTGGGCCGGGCTTAGAGCCTACAAAAAAAAATCTTCACATTTTCTTTGCAGACTTCTATTTTACACCTCACTTTACACACTCATAGCAACTGTGTCTTTGGAAAACATGCTCCTTTTCTCTAGGTCTCATTTTATTTTGAATGAATTTTGTGTGTCTCCCCCGCTCCAACCACTTTTCTTTCTTCTCTCCCCCCTCCCCCCTCCCATTTCAGCCCTCTTAGAAAAGGTGTCCTTTTGGGTAAGCCACTGAAAGTCACTTTTTCTTCCAACCCCAGAGAGAGGGAATATATATTGAACTGAAGGTCTTGGGAAATCTTCCTTTCTTAGAGGTGTTCTGCTTCTCACTCACCTGGAATTGTAAGTTCTTGGTGGTGTAGTGGACTGTTCATTCTAGCTGACCCAATTCTAGTGATATTAGAAGGTGGTGTGGGGTCTGTGGCTGCTTTGTTTTCTCCTTTTGCATGAAATGCACTTGGAAGTGGATGGGGAGAGGGAGGCGGTGGGGGAGGAGTTCGTGGTGGGACCTGAATCAAAATTTAATCTGCCGTTTAAAACCAAGAAGGGAGCTGTGTGAGCCCGGAGCTACATTAACTCTCACAAGCAGCTGCAGTTTGAACCCAAATGAGGGGTAGGAATCTCACCAGGTCACTCAGCTTTTAAAAAAAGAAGTCAGTGTTTCTTTCCTTATCTGTGTTGCTTTTGGCTCATTTGATCAGCAAAGTTTCTGAAATAGTATTTATGTCCACTCTGCGTAGCCCTTTCTGTGTTTTATTTAACTGGAATGATAAATGATGCTGTCTGGGTCTGGCCTCATGAGATTCAATTTAAAGGCTATTTTAATAGATGCAAAAAAAAAATGTTTCGTAACTCATTTCAGCTTAATACTGTGAGCCTTCCCTCCTTGCTAGCTCCTTGCAGCCAAGAGTCGATCTCAGATGTTGGCCCAGAAAGTTTGTGTGTGCCCCTTTCAACTTTGGTTTAGATGCTGGTGATCAAAGTCCGTCCTGTAGCTCTGATATGATTGCAGGGATTTTCTAACAGCTGTTTGCTATTTTCTCCCTGCAAAGAGTCCCTTAGTAAAACCTAATAAATTAAAAAAAAAAAAAACCCAAAACCAACAAAACCTGTAATTGAGAATGTCTGTATCTGATGTTAAAATCGGCCAGTATGCTGAGAAAACAGGGAGCTTGAGAGCTGCTTCCACCCCCACCCCTTTTAAATGGAGATAATACAGTTTTGAATTCCAAGAAACAGAGGGGTTAGAGGGGAAAACCCCGGACTGTGGAGCCCCATGTCATTGCGCACTGGCCACCATTCTCTACCTCTCTCCTCACCGTTGAGGTGGAGAATGGAGAGAGGATGCCTCCCTCCCGGGGCCGAGCTCTGATGGAAATACACCTTGCCGAGCCTGGGACTCCCCTCAGCTTCTCAAGAAAGTTGCTCGCTCTTCTTCCATTCCTGCTAAGCTTTAGTTTCTGGATTGTTCTTTAACAGAATTGAGATTGTGCTTTCATTACAGAGCTGTCGGCGAGGTGAAATGGGGGAAAAATACGAAAGCACTTGAAGATTAAAAAAAAAAAAAGAAAATAGCATGCTTAGATCAAAGGGAATAATGCCCCCCCAGACTGCCCCGCCATAGCTCTTTGTACAGAGTCTCCCATTCAATTTGAGCTCTCTTTGGAGCGTTTTTCCTAAAATAGAGATGTCTCCCAGGTGGCTTCCGAAAGTCTGTAAGGATGAAGTGTCACTTGGACGGCTGTGATGAATTCTTAGTTTCTGACAAGCACATTTACTCCCCTCACTTTCTCCCCCCCCCCCCAAATGTACCTGCAGCGTCTCCGTGCTTCTGTTTGGTTAGCTCTGAAATAGAGGGGGTTGTTCTTTTAGCTCAGTTTTTATGTGCATTCTGGCTTTGCTGCACTTCTGCTCTTATGCACAGACCAGATGAAGGACTTCAAGGTGGGTGAAGGTCATTTTAGGATCGCTCTTCTCTGTGCGGGCTGTGGAGGTGGCTTTGAAGGAAGTGCTTAGCTGGCGAGATACTCCTGGGTTTGAACGTTAATATGAAATATTAACATAAATCACACTGGTTTTTAAACTGCTGTCTTTAATGATTCACGTATTCATTTCTTTGAACATTTGAGTTGGACTTTAGTTTTAACTGCTAAGAAAGGCATGGAATGATTTTAATCAATTTGAAGTCTTCTGTAGGTATAGTTCTGAAAGTCTTTAACACTTTGTACCTGTAACCAGGGCTTTTTGGGATCCTCTTTCCTCACTTACATAAACAGGAAGCTAGGCTGGATCCCCCGAGTGGAATTGTGCGGCTCTGCTGTTATTTTATGGAACGTGATCTGGAAGATGTGATATGAGTTGCACAAATGTTTATGAACACACAAGGCAAGGTGCTGCTGGTTATATGTGAATAAAAAAAGACTACCTTTTATTTTTTATTTTTATTTATTTTAAAGTTTTATTTATTTTGAGAGAAAATGAATGAGCATGAGCTGGGGAGGAGCAGAGAGTGAGGAAAGAGAGAATCCCAAGCGGGCTCTGCACCATTAGTGCAGAGCCGCACTTGAGGCTTGAACTCATGAACTGTGAGATCTTGACCTGAGCTGAAATCAACAGTTTGACCCTTAACTGACTGAGCCGCTCAGATGCCCCCCCCCCCAAAGGACTGCCTTTTAAAAATCCCTTTGCCATGTGCCAGACATTGTGCCCATGAGTCTGTCTCTCTGCTACCCCATTTGTGGCTGAGCAGTGAGCCGCTGAGGTAGGCATGAATGGGCCCCATGAGGCTGGGATGGCATGAGGGTCTCAATCTAGGTCACAGAGCTGGGAGGAGGGAGCTGGGTCCTGGCTCTGCACATTCTCCACTTAAGCTCTGCTCTCCTCACACCATGAGCTTGTCTAGGGCCAGAAGTACCCTTGGGATAACCAAGCAGGTCAGTCCTGCTTGCCCCCAACACATGCTGGTGATCGGCACCCTGAAGTGGGAAGGATGGATTGAACAGGGCTAAGCCTGCAGGTGGAACGCCCAGTGACCAGAGACCTTGTGGTATCATGCACTCGGGTACCAGCATGGACTCCAGATGGAATGCTCACACAAGAGCCGACTCAGGAGAAATGGAGGAGGTAGAATTATGGGGCTTGGCAGCTCACAGTGGGAGACCATATAGCCTTTGAGTGTGAACTCGGGAGACCGTGCAGCCCTTGGGTTTGAACTCGGGAGACCGTGCAGCCCTTGGGTTTGAACTCGGGAGACTGTACAGCCCTTGGGTTTGCATTTAGGTGGCTCCATGGTGTCACAGAGGACTAGGAAATCAACGGGAGCAGGCCTTTCCATGACAACTGTTGTACTAGAACTGGTGTTGTCTTGTAGCTGATGGAAAAGACGTGTTGCTAATAAAAGGCACTGCCTTATTTTTAATCACAAAGAGGAATCCGTGACTCTGTAAATGAACCTTTAAGGTTCGTAGTGATTATGCAAATTGTACAGACTGGAAGTACCAAATGGAGGTTGATTGCTTGGTTCCCATTTATATTAGGAAAATTATATTTACTCCTTGGATTTCCATTTCCTCGTCATCCAGAAGCTATTTTGTCAGCTTGTCACAGTGAAGTGAAGGCTGGGCTGGGAAAGCATTTAAATCCAGTATCTTCAAAGGACCCTGCTCAGAATCATTAGAAACGGAGGGGGGTGACAGCGGCCATCAGTTTGTTGTTTAATTTTGATGTAGTTTATTTATGAGGTGTTGTAGCATAAAGTGCATCTGGCTAGTAGGTCATGTCCCAGTGGCCGTTTGTCAGAATGTCAAACAGAACACAAATACTCAGTTACCTTTTTTTTTTTTTAAGTTTTATTTATGTATTGAGAGAGAGAGAGAGAGAGAGAGAGAGAATGAGCAGGGGAAGGGCAGGGAGAGAGGGACAGAGAGAATCCCAAGCAGGCTCTACATTGACAGGGCTCCATCTCATGAACTGGGAGATCATGATCTGAGCAGATACCTAGAATTGGATACTCAACCAACTGAGGCACCCAGGCGCCCTAGGGTCGGTTCCTTCTGAGGGCGAATGCATTCCGTGTCTCTCTCCAACCTTCCGGTGGTTTGCTGGTGGTCCCTCGTGTTCTTTGGCTGGAAGCTGGAGCACCCCCATCTCTGACTCCATGTTTCTGTGGCACTCTCCCTGTGTTGGGTGACAGTCTCCAAACTTCCCCTGATAAGGGCATCAGCCCCAATGACCTCATTTGAACTTGTTTACCTCTGTAAAGGCCCTATTTTGAAATGAAGTCACTTTCTAAAATAATGGGGGTTGAGAACTACAACACCGGAATCTTGGGGGACCCAATTCAACCCATAACAAAAGCACAGTGAACATTGAGAGAATGAAGGGAAAAGAGTCTGTTTCAGCCTGAGCCTCAAGAAGCTGTTTCCTTACTTGCACACCTGTTAAAAATAAAGCACTTCTTTGTTCTCGCTGAACAGTTAGTAGAAAGATTTCCTTTTTGATATGGTTTTGGGAAAAAAGCGGTTAAAGCTCATTACGTGGAAGACTCGGACTTATCATTGTAAGCATTCCCTAGGTCCAGTTCTGAGTATGTACCCCTTGACTAGGAACAGCCGAAATAAGGCATGTGTGACTGATTTCAGGGTGCAGGGGACACCTGAATGGGCTAGATGTCCAATAATAAATGGTAACACTTTTGTGAAAACCCATGCTTTCAGTATTCTGTGGCTCCCCCAACCCCCCCAGTAGTGGTATTGAGTTAGTTGGTAGCATTTGTGGCATTTGTGACACCTACCTGATCTGCTTCTCTCGTCCCTCCTACGACCTCTGCCTTTTACCCTGGGAGCGACCCCTTCTCCTGCCTTGATGACATGCTCGTGGTTCAGATGGCAGTGACTTGTCATGCAGGATTCCTGTCCCTCGCGTTGCCCTGATTCTAGCTGTTGCAGAAAAGCAACACCAGAAAAGAGCTGTTGGAAGAAATTCTACCACAGCAGAGGCTGTGGCCGCTATAAATTCACAGCCTCTTATCTCACCTGGTCATTGGAGCTTCCTGGCTCCTCTAAGGGAGAGCCCTCAGTCATTGCTTGGCTGGGTCCACAGTGGCTGTGGCAGGCTGGCCTCGCCCCTTCTGGCCAGCTCTCCTGTGACCCTACAAGGGCTGTCATCCTTAGGCTTGATGGGGCAGGAAGAGGGACTAGTTCTGAGTCCACTCGTGCTGTGGCCATGCAGGAGGGACCGGCCCTCTGGGACCCCAGCAGGGAAGCAGAGGAGGGGTGGGGGATGAAGAGCCTACCTTTCGTCCTGACCACAGTCAAGGGGGCCTCAGGGAGCAAGCTGTCTGCGCCAGTTAGCAGGGAGTAGCAGGGAGAGAGCCAGGACACCCTCGCTCCTCGGACGACCAAGCCACCTTCCAGAGAAGATTAAGGCCACCAAGAGTGACTCCCTCAGGCTCCTACCTCTAACCCCCTGTGGGTCTCTCTCTTCTGTGCCTTCACTTCCAGCCTTGGGTGAGGGGTTCCTCTTTACACCCCCTGATGCCTCCATCACTGATCCCAACTCCACCGGCTATTGCTGTACCTGTCAAACCCCAACACAGATCCCTTGACTCACGAATAAATCCTGCGATCCATGGGCACCCTTCTGTTGAACTTGTAGACAATTTTCTCAGTAGAATCCAAATGACAAAAAGCCGGCCAGCGTTGTGTGTGGTTATCGTGCATACCGAATATATGAGTTGAAACAAAACTTTGCTATTACTGTTAGCCATCTAATTATCCCTTAGCCCGATTTAATGGTTTCTGTAAGTACCAAGATGACAGATTTTATTGGAGCTGTTAAATGGGACATCTGGTTTTGTAACACGGTGCTGGGAAGTCCTCTTTTCCTTTGTTAGCTGGGTTTCGGCTGCATTTAACAGCTCCTCGCATCCAGGTAGATCGTGCGGAGATGATTAGTGACCCCGTTTGCTGCCCACATGAAGGGTCTGGGCTCCCAGCTGCCGCCCTGCCCAGAGCTCTCCTGGTTTGTTAGGCTGTTGCCCATTATTCACCTCTAAAGAGGAAACCCTCCCTCTAAGCCAAGTCTTGGTGTTTGCTAACCGTGAACTTCCTCAACCCCTGATAACAAAGATCGTCTGTCTCCTTTCCCACCCCACCCCCCCTTCCTTTCCATTCCCAGGGCGATTTCTCGAAGGTGGGCTTTTCCGTGAGTGTCCACCGCTGCCTTCTCTTCTGAAGTTCCTGAAAGGTACATGTCAGTCTTTAGAACATAAAACTCTAATTTTCTGCAGAAAACTGGTTCGACAGAAACCAAGACACAGCCAGCAGCCGTCGGGCGTCCTGCCAACCCAGGGCTGTGTAGAGAGGTTTTATGTGGATACGAGTCGCATTGGTTGGCTTCCAAACTTATTTTTGCCCTCTGTCTGGCTCCAGAAATGCTTGACAAGGGGCCTGGACGGCTGGTTTTGTTTTTGGTCATTGTTGAGTGGTACATAAGGTCCTAGGCTCAAGTTCTTTTTCTCTGTGCCCCATATACCCGTGTGAACCCTACTGGCAGCGTGTTGGGCCAAGGCATCGAGGTGATGCTTTAGATGTAGTCTGTTTCCTGGGCTCCTCCATCCCTGGAGGACTCAATTCTCTATTTGTTGAAACAGAACGTGTTAGTTTGCCAGGGTAGCCGTGACCTAGGACCACAGAAGGGCAGCTGCAACGACAGAGAAGTATGTCCTTGCTGTTCTAGAAGGCGGCGGTCAGCGATCAAGACATCAACACATTTGGTTTCCTTTCGAGGCTGTGAGGGAGAGCCCTCTCGCCCAGCTTCCGGTGGTTTGCGCCCATCTCTGGTGGTGTTTGGCTTGTAGGTGCAGCTCTGTCCATTTCCACCTTCATCTGCACATGGTATTCTCTGCATATGTCTGTCTCCCAGTTTCTCTTCTGAGGCCACGATCCTATGGGTTTAGCATCCACCCCATCTTAACTTGGGTGTCCACAGGGCCGATTTCCAAATAAGGTCACTGGGCACCGGGGGTTAGTGCTTGAACGTGGGAATTTTGTTGAAACCTAATTCAGCCAATATACACAGTGACTTTCATTGTTCAGCTTCTCGATGAAACATCATTTGAGAAAGGGTTGGGCCATTTGGTGCTGTGACTTCTAGCTTTGCAACTTCTGTCCCCAGTTTTCTGCTCTGGTTCCTTCAGAGCACAACGTATAGTAGGACATTTTCTCAGTAAGTGGAGG
Organism: Hyaena hyaena; assembly: GCF_003009895.1. Taxonomy (NCBI): domain Eukaryota; kingdom Metazoa; phylum Chordata; class Mammalia; order Carnivora; family Hyaenidae; genus Hyaena; species Hyaena hyaena. Next base: position 238,517 of record NW_024081051.1, read on the forward strand.
AGGCTTTTATCCCCCCAGAACTCTTCGTAAGTCACACGTATGCATAATTACAATGAGAGCTGTAGGATGGGCAGCGCTATTAGATGAGAAATCTTGGCTGTTCCAATCAGGTAAACCGCAGGAGCAGGTTGGTTTTGAGTAATTTTCCTTCCTCCCCCAGCATTTTTCAGTGACTCCGTAATGGGAGGGGAGAGTGCTAGCTTGAGAGGCCCTGCCTAATACCTTCCCACATCATCCTGTTGTGCGTCTAACGTCATTCGCTCATTCTGGCCAACGAGTATCCGTATCCCTTCCCTTGATGTCTTGGTCCAGGTTGAAAACCTAAGCCTTCACTGGTCTCCAGTGTTCGCTCAGTCTTGAGACAGTCAAGCCAAAGAACATCACTAACCATTAAAAAAAAATGCAAATCAGGATTACAGCGAGCTATCCCCTCTGCTGTCAGGACTCAGAATGGAACAAGTGTTAGGTGAGGATGTGGAGAAATTGAAACCCTCCTACCCTCTTGCTGGGAATGTAAAATGGTAGCCGCCATGGAAAAGAGGACAGTTCCTCAAAAATATAAACATAGAATTCCCATATCATCTGGCGATCCTACTTCTAGGTATGTATCCAAAAGAGTTGAAAACACCATCTCCAAGAGCTACTTGTGTGCTGTGTTCATCACAGCATTATTCACTATAGCCAGGAGATAGAAATAACCCAAATGCGCGTTGATGGATGAGTGGCTCACGTGTGGTATATACATACTATGGAATATTCAGTCTTAAAAGGAAGGACATTCTGTCACCTGCTGCTACATGGATGAACTTTGAGGACGTTAAGTGAAATAAGTCACAAAAAGATAGTGTATGAATCCACTTATATGCGATTCCAAGGGTAGTCAAATTCATGGAGACAGAACATACAACAGTGGTTACCAGGGCCTTTGGGAGGGGAAATGAAAGGCTGTTTAAGGGAAATGTAGTTTGAGTTTTGCAAGATGAAAAAGTTCTGCAGATCTATGTGAATATACTGAATACAAGCAAAGTATATACTTAAAGAGCATTAAGATCGGAGTTTTGTTATATGTGGGGTTTTTAACCATAATTAGAAATTATTGGAAACCAATTTCAGCTTTTGGGAAAAACAGGCTGGTTCTGTATTTCCGCTGTGTTTCAGGTGAATCCTTACAGTGTACCAGGTGAGGCTCAGGGGATATGGAAATAGGTTCAATCATGGTGAAAAGGTTTGGAGGTGGGAACAGATTTGTTCAAATAAAATTCTGGCTCCTACGTATGGGACCTCCGCTCTGTAGATGACTGATGGAGATCGTCTGGAAACATCCAAGGTGACTTAAAAGTTTTGGTAATAACACTGATGGCATCGTTTGATGTTGGCGTTTATCACTTGATTATGTATCATTAATTACCATTTTATGGCTCATGCCTCCCACAGAGATGTTAAATATATATATTTTTAAGGATCTGGTCTTCGTGACCTCCACAGCAGTTGTGTGTTTCCTTCACATCCCAAGAATAAATAGTTAATAGATCTTTCTTGTCCATAGATCCACTTGGTGGACCCACCAAATCACTTTATCCTAATTGTCACTTAGTCTCCAGTTGCGTTGTGTGCTGGGTCTTGGGTTACATGAGGATTGAGAAACACTTTGCACAAACATAATTTCAAAAACGATCCTGAAGTTACCAAAAGTGTTAACGTTCAATGATGCCAACACATCTTTATTTTCTAGCAATTTCTATATGAATTGACCAGTTGAACAAGATTCTCCCATACCAAATCTCTTAATATTGCCCAAAACCTGTCCTCAAGAAAGCAAGCTAAGTGATATCTCCTTGCTGTACCTGGCATGCAGATCTGCAATTAAATATTGTTTTTGAGTAACGTATGACGTTCCAGGCAGAGAGCCTGCCAAGACATACCATTTGGACCTTGTTCTAATTAATTCCCTGCCAGTGATAAATTTTCTATTCTTTGCCCTTCTGCCCACGTTTTCTCCTCCCTTGCAGAGATTCATCTGACAGTGAACATGAAACAAGTCAAAAAAGTATATTTATTCCGCTTGTGTTGTAGCACTTGGAAACCTGTAGGCAAGAATTTTTTTTTTTTTTTTTTTTTTTTTTTTACAAGAAGTGTTAAATTTGTGTCCCCCGTGTACAGCATTCAGGTAAATTTTCCCATCATGGAACTCTTTTTACTTCTATTTTATTCACAGCTTGAGGCCCCTGAGTGACCATGTAAAATATTAACTTACGGCAGTGACAGGACATGATAGCATAATGTCAAAGCGGTGTTTTTCTTCGAGGATAAGGTCACAGGACAGTACTCAAAACTATAGAAGGGAGATGTCAGCACACTAGAAGGTGGTGGGACCCGCAGTATCTCACCTGAGTTACAAGGCCCCCTTTTCTCTACTGTGTTGCCTGTTATAGGTAGAGAAATGCAAGAAGTTGATTGAATATAGAAATTTAGAATATGAGTGTTTTAGGAATTAGAAAGAAAGCATTCTTTGAAAGCCATGTCATGACCATGTAATGCTTCCTAGCAGGCTGTGCAATGGTCACGGGCATGCTTAAGGGCCATGGGTCTGCGGGGTAGGTGGGTCACTGCCTCTTGCTCGCCTTAGAGAACTGGGTACCACCCCCCACCCCAAGAGATTTGGGCATCATTGAAAATATTGTCCTTATCCATGAAACTGTCATAATAGCTCATTTCAATAATTGCTTATTAACATGATTTTTGAGCCTTAGAGATTTTGGCATCTTTGAACAGGTTATGGGATTTAGTGAGCACCAGATGAACATTTGGTGTTTAACACAGATTAACCCTAAAACCTTCTGAAGCTCCTTAACACTTACGTCTAAAGCAATCTGTGTTCATGGTACAAAAACGGAAAAGTGCATATAAATGTAACGAAGACATCCTCCAACTAGACAAAGGTATTGGTGTTTTATGGTCTTTCCATAAGGTTCTCTTTGGATTATAAGCAACAGAAAAGGATTGTAGCTGGTGCAAGTAAAGGTGGGGACTTGTTGAAAGGTCTTTCTGGCAGCTCCCCATGGCCAGATAGCATGGACATGAATAATTGTGGGCCAGGCAGCCACCTCATTTTTTTTCTAGAATATCTTTTTATTTTTATTTATTTAAAAATTTTTTTTTAACATTTATTCATTTTTCAGAGAGAGATAGACTGTGAGTGGGGGAGGGGCAGAGAGAGAGGGAGACACAGAATCCGAAGCAGGCTCCAGGCTCGGAGCTGTCAGCACAGAGTCAGACATGGGGCTCGAACCCACGAGTGGTGAGATCATGAATGACCTGAGCTGGAGTCGGATGCTTAACTGACTGAACCACCCAGGCGCCCCAAGAATATCTTTTTAAGGAACAAAACATACCGTATATATTGGGTGTTCTTCCTTCTCTCCACCTGGGAGTCGTACTGATGTGTGGAGGGATTGGCGAATGGTAGGAGGGGCACACAGAGAAGTTCTGGCTCCCTTGTCCGCAGCCGTGTGATGACCAGGGAGTGGTGTAGCAGTTCATAGTGATGAACTAGGGGGCAGGGAACACCCCAGAAATACGCCCAAGGCCACGGTCAGGCTGATACTTGGACAGAGATAGAATGAATTCTTAAGATCTGGGCCAGGGACGACGGATAGAAAGGTAACCACAGAAAACTTAGCGGCAGTCAGGGGAGGGGAACAGAAGCGGTAAAGCAGTCAGTCGGGCAGCATGTATATCTTTCCATTTAGACCCCGTTTCGTGACCTGTTTCCTTTGCAGTCTTAGGATTCGTAAAGAGACTGGAATATTTTTGTTGTAGAGAATAAACTATTCTCCATAAAATTTGCCTTTTGGCTCACTTTTCTGCTTAACTCAGGATTATGAACCTTTAGGGCCCTATTTTTCTTCAGTCTGACTTTCCAGGTTAAGTCTGTTGTTACTGCAAACCGTGGTTTGCTGTGCAGGAACTTGAGATCTGATTTACTGTTATTTTGGAGGACAGCTGCCAGGGTTTGTAGGGGGAGAAAGTGTTAATCAGAAATTTCAGATTTCCGGGGCACCTGGGTGGCTCAGTCGGTTGAGTGTCTGACTTTGGCTCAGGTCATGATCTCACGGTTCGTGGGTTTGAGCCCTGCATCAGGCTCTGTGCTGACAGCCAGCTCAGAGCCTGGAGCCTGTTTCCGATTCTGTGCCTTCCTCTCTCTCTGACCCTCCCTTGCTCATGCTGTGTCTCTCTCTCTCTCTCTCTCTCTCTCTCTCTCTCTCTCAGAAATAGATAAAAAACATTAAAAAAAAAGAAATTTCAGATTTCCATGCTGTGAGGGTAGATTTCCTAAATTGGCACTAATGTGCCTAACTTTAGACATGTAAGGATCGTATACTTAGAGATTACGTGTCTGAGAAGGCAGCATCTTGAAACTTTGGGGTGAATGAGTTTTTTGAGAGCATTGTCTGATTTTCCCAGGAGCAGTCCATAAGCGCTTCTTCCCCGTCTCCCGAAGACTGAGTGCGGCCCCCACGAAGGTCTTTGGTGGCGTGGGCTGTCCTGTAGGAAGTCAAGGGCTTCTGTTTGCAGGTTTGCACGGCCTCCTAGGTCTGATGCCTGCAGGTTTTGCGGTTCTAAATTTTTTTAAACGTTTATTATTGAGACAGAGACAGGGTGTGAGCACAGGAGGGGCAGAGAGAAGGGGAGACACAGAATCTGAAGCAGGCTCCAGGCTCTGTCAGCACAGAGCCCTATGCTGGGCTCGAACTCACAAACAGCGAGATCATGACCTGAGCTGAAGTCAGATGCTTAACTGAATGAGCCACCCAGGTGTCCCCCTTTTAAAATTTTAACTTTTTCTTTTTTTTTAAATAGAGAGGCAGAGCATGAGCATGGGAGGGGCAGTTTTGTGGTTCTAAATGAGTAGTGCTGCCCTGGGTTTAATTCTCTGGCATAGTGGTTAAGCTGATCTTACTTAGCAAGGCACAGATAGATGGTTGAGGGCATTTGGCCCATTTTATATTTACATAGAGTTCTTTGTTGAAATAAAGGGATGGTTTAGCTTTAAGAGTGAGTGGTATTAATAAGTAACATGTTTCTCCTGAGTTTAGAACCAACTGAGAAGGAGGCATGCTGTCGGTGGGATGGTCACAGCATTAGCCCTACGACTGATAAACACCAGGTTTCCGTGCTGGCCGGCCCTGCTGGTGTCTGTACCCAGGACTAGATTCCCCCCTTCGTCACTGGCGTGCCCAGCCCCTTCCCCCAGAGTTACCATCTGATGGATACAAATTCACCCTAGGGAGGGCGCTAGTGAGCACTACAGACAGAGGCCAGCCAGAGCCCCCATGTAAGGAACCACTATAAGGTAATGGCATTTAAATGTTAACTACAAGCCTTGTAGGAAGGTTCAGTAGATATAAAGCAGTTGACCTCTTAGGGGGAAGAAACCAAAAAGCTTTGGGACTCAACTTACCACTCAATTCAGTTGGGAAGTTGTAAATTGCTAAGGGATATTTTTGTTTCCTTTCGGACTTCAGGTTGTGGCAGACTTCAAGGAATGCTGACCTGGATTTTGAGTTTTTGTGGTATTAGCTTATTTGGTGTTTTTTGCCGTGCTCAGATGTCAGGTGCTCCTTGGGTTTTCCTTTCGGTTCCTGCACACCTCGGGGAGGGCCCAGCTGTCACACGGACTCCTTATATTTCCCGTTCAAGTCAGAAATTGGAAAGTTGAGAAAGTTAACATCCCTTGGTACGTATGTGTATCTCTGTGTACAACTGGGAAGATTTCTTCCCCAATCAGAAAGAAAAAGTTACATTTGCCAGCAGGTTCTCAGTTGACTAAGTTCACCTGTTTAGAAAAGAAAAGAAAAGCCCCAGGCCTAGATAGTTTTACAGCCAGTCTAGAAAGAACGGGTACTTTCTAAAATATAAAAATAAAATACAATACATACTACTATGTGCTATGGCCCCTAAATCTAACCTAGATTACATGGAAAAGGAACATATAGGTCAATTTACTGATGAACAACAATTATAAATAAAACACAAATTACATTGACAGATTAACACCAGGTGTGGTATATTTCAAAGGTCAGCATGACTGAGGTCTCTTCCATGAATTCAAAGATGGTTCTACATCCTGGAATCTTTCAAAATACTAAAAATAAATTTTTTAAAGGCCGTGAGATGTTAAAAATGTCTAAGTTGTTTTTAGACATGATTTTAACATCTGATTAAACTAGGAATAAATAGAAAGTACTTAGATACGAGGACTGATTAACAAAATCATTAATTACATGGTGAAATACTAAAACTCTTTCCATTAAAATCAACCAAATACTTAATGCCGTCTTACTGTTTAATCTGTTAAAGGTCTTAACTTCTAAGAATAAATGACAACTTATATAACTTATAACGTATCTAATAAGTTATAATTTAACAGTTTTAACTTACAAGTAGAGTAAGAAATCGGGAAGATTGGGAGGGGGAAATTACTTGTTTTCAAATGTTGTCATCATACACTTAAAAACCCAGGGTAATCGTTTTCTTTTAAGTTTATTTTTATTTATTTTGAGAGTGATCATAGCAAGTGGGGGAAGGGCAGGGAGAGGGGGAGACAGAATCCCAAGCAGGCTCCATGCGCTGTCAGCACAGAGCCTAATGCGGGGCTCGAACTCAAAACTGTGAAATCATGACTTGAGTCAAAAGCAGGAGTCGAATGCTTAACCAACGGAGCCACCCAGGTGCCCTACCCAAGGTAATCTTTTAAGTATGTTTGGATTAAGTAAAGTTATGAGTAAATAAATACATAGAAACTAATGGCTTTTTTTCATCCTTGGAATAACCACTTAGAGGTGGGACAAAGTTAAAAATTGTGAGCAAGAGTGAAAAATACTTAGAAATTTTACTAGGAGGAACCTAAGAAGAAAAATGTAAAACTTTACAAGAGAATTTTTTAAAATGAGATCTAAATAGTGGAGGAACATACTTCTGGATGGGGAGACCATATCCTAAATTTCTCCACAGGAATGTACATGGTTTATCTTCTTCCCATCAGAGCGCCACTGTTTCTTGGGGGATGTGATTGTAAGTTCCTGAGGGAGAATGGATGAGTGAGAATCACCAGGACGTTTTTGAAAAACAAAATGGGACTTGCTTATTCAGATGTTAGAATTTCAGAGCCACTGTAATTAAAATAGCAGGTACTGGCACCGAAATAGAGGGGCGCCTGGGTGGCTGAGTCGGTTAAGCGTCCGACTTTTGCTTAGGTCATGATCTCGCGGTTCGTGGGTTCGAGCCCCGCGTCAGGCTCTGTGCTGACTGCCAGCTCAGAGCCTGGAGCCTGTTTCAGAGTCTGTGTCTCCCTCTCTCTCTGACCCTCCCCTGCTCATGCTGTCTCTCTCTCTCTCCTAGAAATAAGTAAAAAAATTAAAAAAAAAAAAAACAACGAAATAGAATCAGGGGTCTGAGTACTTGTGGGAAACTATGGGAAAAGCACATTTAAATCGGATAGGAAAAGAGTGGTTTACTTAAATGGTGCTGGCCTGCTTAGCTCTCCGTTGGGAAGAAAAATTTAGATTTTTCATCTTAGACCAGTTAAAGGAAAAACTATGAGGTGGATTACAGCTCTAACTCTAAATGTAAAAAGAAAACATTAGGAAGACGTTAGGTAAACTTTATAGCCTTTGGGTTAGGTAGGAAACTCGGAGACCAGGGAAAAGGTGAGTAATACCTACCTTGTCCATCCTTCTGTCTGAGATGCCCATGAGCTTCAGCCTCATTGGATTGTCTCTACATCCCAAGCTGTTATTAACTAGGACACATACGGCCGAATCCATTTGTATCTATAGTAATTCTCCATGTCATACATTTTATTTTACTTTATTTTTTATTTTTATTAAAAAAAATTTTTTTTAATGTTTTATTTCTAGGAGAGAGAGACAGCACAGGCAGGGGAGGGTCAGAGAGAGAGGGAGACACAGAATTGGAAACAGGCTCCAGGCTCTGAGCTGTCAGCACAGAGCCCGACGCGGGGCTCAAACCCATGAACCGTGAGATCATGACCTAAGCGAAAGTCAGATGCTTAACCGAATAAGCCACCTAGATGCTCCCATGTCATACGTTTTAAACAAACACTACCTTTAATGTCAGTAAAACCATTCACCAAGGGTGTTGTAGACACTTGAGGGGGTTGAGGGTGCTCCATGAATCCTATAATCACTTAAATTTCATTAGTAATTGCAAAATTAGGGTGAAACTTTGGAGCGAATCAAGTAGGTGGTGGGTATGAGAAAGCGCCCTTGACTTTAAGAGCTAGTGTTGTCTCCCTACCTCCCCCCATGTATCCTGGTCACGTGGTCACCTTTTTCCCTTTCTTCTGATACAGTGGCCAGAGCCTAATCCACCTCCTTTGACCTTTATTTACGCAAAAGACCTTACAGCTCTCTGGGAGGTCTTTGTTTAGCCTTATTTTAAATTCTGTCTATTCTTACAACCTGTTTTGCCTCTGTCCCCGGTCAATGATCTACTTGTAGACTGGGGTTCCGATTCAAGGAGAGAGAGAGAATTAATGTTCGTTTATTTGCACTGAAATGCCTTACTGGACATTTTATGATTGTGCAGCTCTATGGAGCACTCATGGGGGTTCGGGGGGAAGGGTGGGGCTGGAATAGGTGGAATATTTACACCCAGTAATCCTTGGAATAATGAAAACACTCTTACAAAATATGCATGTGTGTACACAGATGGGCTTCTCTTGTACCATATATAAAAATGTAAGCAGTAATTGGTTGACACTGTTCCTTAAAATTAACAAGCAGTTTTGAGTTCCACATGATTGGTGAAACTCAGACTCCATGTAGGCATCCAAAAGAATATTCCTTGAGGGATGTGGAAGGGACGAGAAGTTAGAACACGTACTCCCTTCTGCCTGAGAGGGACACAGAAGAAGGGCTCCTAATTCCGATTTGATCTCTGGTTTTCTGTGTTCTCAAAGTCTTTGGCTCATTTCTGCAGAGGCAAAGAATGTGTTCCGTGTTGATCTCAACCGCAGAGCTACCGGTGCCCACCTCAGATCGGGGGTACTGATGCCCCTTCCTCCTGCACCACCCCCACTACAGGGGCCGAAGGACCCCCAAACCAGTTTCTTCTTTAGGTGCTAACGGACGTTGTCTCTACTTAACTGTGTAAGCAGTTGTCCCGAGTTCCTTTATGAGCGGAGCATATTCCTTGTCAGCTGCCCGAGAAATGTCTTCCACTACAATCAGACTCCAAATTAGTTGTTTTTCTTTAGCTTTTGTTTTCCACTTTTCTGGGATGTGGGCTCCTTTCCCATTTTCAATAACGAAGTCATTGGAAGGGAAGGCTATCGTTTATTTTTTTTTAATGTTTATTTTTAATAGAGGGAGACAGCAGGAGCAGGGGGGAGAGAGAGAGAGAGCGCGCGTGAGCGCGTGCGCGCCCAGGCTCTAGCCCATAAGCATAGAACCTGATGTGGGGCTTGGACTCATGAACTGTGAGATCATGACCTGAGCTGAAATCAGATGCTCAACTGACTGAGCCACGCAGGTGCCTGTCCTTTGTTTTTTTAAATTAATTTATTTGTTTTGAGATTTGGGGAGCAGGAGGGAGAGAGAGAATCCCACGCAGGCTCCACATGGTTAGCACAGAGCCCGATGTGGGGCTCGAACCCATGAACTGTGAGCTCATGACCTGAGCTGAAATCAAGAGTTGGATGCTTAACTGACTGTGCCACCCAGACGCCCCTGAGCAGGCTGTCTTGACAGAAGGTGGAGATGCAGCTTCCTCATTTATTTCCCTGTCCTGCCAGAGCACAGCCCTTGACCATAAGTTGAAGAATAATCGCTCACCACGTACTCCGGGGCTGAGGTGGGGGACTGTAGATGTCAGGTGCCAGGTCTCGAGGCATCATGTCCATTTTGATGGTCTGTATCTCTAGATGATGCTGGAGACAGGCCCCCCGCTGGGAGAGATGGCCACATCACCCCTCAAGGCGGAGGGGTGGGGTTAGAAGAACCCTTTTGGGCAGAGTCAGGGGTGGAATTTGTAACCACTTGAATACAAGTCTTCTCTGCTGGGAAGATACAGAAACTTTCAAGCCTGGCGTCCGAGTGCCTTAAAGCCATTAATTAATTGAGCTCTTGGGCTTCTAAGAATATCCCAGTGTGGGCACCTGGGTGGATCAGTCGGTTAAATGTCGGACTTCAGCTCAGGTCATGATCTCAAGGTTCGTGGGTTTGAGCCCTGCGTTGGGCTCTGTGCTGACAGCTTGGAGTCTGGAGCCTGCTTTGGGTGTCTCCCTCTCTCTCTGCTCCTCCTCTGTTCATTCCCACTGTCTATCTCTCCCTCTCAAAAATGAGCACCCATAAATACCCCAGTGTGGCAAATAATAAGAATGGAGAGCTCTGATCTTCAGTGATGAAATGGGGTGCAGGACATGGCAGGTGTCCGGGTGCTCAGTATCTGAGCCCGGCTCCCTCACGTGTTGGGGGAAGGGCTGGGTTTGAATCCTGGTACTCCATCTGTAGACAAGGCCAGTCCTGCCCCTGACCCACTTCTGCTGGCTGCTCTCCCTGCCCATCTGCATCCCCCATTCTTTCTGTTTTGAGTCTCCACTTTCTTGCCAATGTAGCAGGGCAGCTAAAACGATCACTTTAAAATTATGTCCAGTGTTGCTAGCAGTTTTCTGTGGTAAGAGTTTGTTCTGGGAAGTGGGTCTGAAGTATGCTGGAAGGTGAAGGTCATCATTCTTTGGAATAGCAGCAACAAGGAAATAATAAAGTGTTTTCTGAAGCGGACTCTGATCCTGTCCACACCTGTTTTATTCTACTGGTGTGTATAGTAACTATTGTCTCCTCTCCCTCCCCCTTCCCAGAAGGAAGCTTTCTTTACACTTGAGGCACCTAAATACCTATTTCCTAACAGTATTAGAATTCAGGTTGTCATATGTTCACATCTGGTTTTCTGGATGTATTTTTTTTTAAGTTTATTGTTTTGAGAATGAGAGAGAACACACAAGTGGGGCAGGGGCAGAGACGGAGAGTAAGACAGAGAATCCCAAGCAGGCTCCGAGGTGCCAGCACTGAGCCCGATAATGGGGCTTGAACCCCCAAACGGTGAGATTATGACCTGAGCCGTAACCAAGAGTTGGATGTTTAACCAACTGAGCCACCCAGCCGCCCCTTGAAATGTCATTTTGACAGAGTTTTAAAACATCCGAAAAAACCAGGGCACCTGGGTGGCTCTGTCAGTTAAGTGTCCGACTCTTGATTTTGGCTCAGGTCATGATCTCAGGATTCGTGGGTCCGAGCCCTACATCGGGCTCTGCACTGATGGTGTGGAGCCTGCTTGGGGTTCTCTGCCTGTCTCCCTCTGCCCCTCCTCTGCTTACGCTCTCTTTCTCTAAAATACACTTAAAAATGACGTTTCAAGTTATTACTCGTAGTGGTTGCTCACAGCGTGGGTTGTTAAGACTGCTGATGTCTGTTATTAGTGTTTTGAACTTCTGTAATTCTGTCTCTCTTCTCTCTTTTTAGTCTAACAAATAGATCTATAACCATTTGGGCTTTTTAAAAGATGGCGTCTTCTTCCACGTAAGCAGGTGCCGCCTGTGACTGTGCTCCGTGTGGGGCCGCCCGGGTTTGGGGGCAGTGGCTGCTCTCCAGGTCCCGATTGACTGAGCCTGGAAGTGTGTTAACTGTCAGCCTGCTTTGCCCCTAATTTACACAACTCACAAGATGGGCGGTATTATTCCCATTTCATAGCTCATGGCACTCACTAGCTTGCCAGATCGGTCCATGTTGGCCAGGGTTCTCTGGAGAAACAGAACGGATAGGATGCATACATATGTGCATCTAGAAAGGGATTTATTATAAGGAGTTGGTTCACATGGCGATGAAGGCTGGCGAACCCCAAGACCCACAGGGGGAATGGGCAAGCTGGAGGGCTGACGGCGAAACTCCAGCCTGAGTCTGGAGGTCTGAGAATCTGGAGAAGTGGCATTGGACGTTCCAGTCTGGAAGCCAGTAGGCTTGAGGACCCTGCAAGAGCCAGTGTTTCCATTTGAGTCTGGCGGCAGGAAGAAAGCTTGGAGTCCGGGTCTGAAGGCAGATAGGCTCAGGGAGTTTCCTCTTTCTTCGGGGAGGCTCAGCCCCATCCCCCACCTTCACATGATTGGATGAGACCCAGCCACCCTGGGAGCGCGATGTGCTTTACTCAGTCTACTGATTTCAATGTTAATCTTCTCCAAAACACCCTCACATACACCCGGAGAATAATGTTTGACCAGATACCTGGGCACCCCATGGTCCCATCAGTTTGATGTATTAAATTCACCATCCTACTGCTGTCCAAGTCTAAACAAAAAACAACACCTGTTTCCACGATAGTGTTACTTTTTTCAGGAGAGCCTGGCATTCGATCTCTTGGGTAGTTAAAACACCTACAAACCATCCTGGAGGCTGGGAGTCTGAGATCAGGGTGTCCACAGGGCTGTATTCCCCCAAATACACTAGGGAAAGCATAGACTTCCTGGACAGTCACGGTTCTCGGCTTGTGGCAGCAGAAATACATCAGAGCCCTGTGTGTACATGTGTTCAAGTTTCCAATTTTTGTAAGGGCCTCGGTCCTACTGGGTGAGGACCACCCCCCCACCCCCCATAGGAGCTCCTCTTAACGAGTTACATCTGAAGCGGCCCTTCTGCCAAGTTAAGGTCACATTCTGAGATCTTGGGGTTTAGGGTTTCAACGTATGAATATCAGGGGGACACAGTTCAACCACGACCGGTGCCGAAACACCTCTAAACAGACGATGAATTATACTGCTGTCACTTTCAAGTGGATGTGTTTGAAAAAATATATACATATTTTTTTAATGTTCATTTTTGAGAGAGAGAGAGGGTGAGTGGGAGAGGGGCAGAAAAAAAGGGAGACACAGAATCTGAAGCAAGCTCCAGGCTCCGAGCTGTCAGCACAGAGCCCGAGGCAGGGCTTGAACCCACAAACTGGAATATCATGGCCTGAGCTGAAGTCGGATGTTTAACTGACTGAGCCACCCAGGCACCCCTGAAAAAGTATTTCTGAGAAATTGCAAGTTATTCCTTCTTTCACTCTTCTGTGTTCTTGGACTCAGAAGCATTTATTTCTAAGTCTCTGATTTGCTACTCATCCATTCTTTATCCATTCTTTATCTATTCTTTGGGATGTACGGTAGCAAATGTTAGAAATCTGCGTAAAAAAGAATAAATTCTGAACTAGGCCTTCATAAGTAAGGTAGACAGAGCTTGGAGGATCCTTGTACTTTCATCATTGGGTGGGTGTGTGTGTGTGTGTCCCCGTCCGTGTGTCCTTACCAGGTGGTTAACGTTGCCTCCTATGTCTGGCCACAGACGGACTATTTTTGTGACTACCGTGTGCCCCCAAACCCAATTACATTTACCTTGATCTGTGCTATGGACTGGATTGTGTCCCTGCCCCCCCCACCCCCCACCCCCCACTCCTGCATTAAAGCTCTAACCTCGAGTGTGGTTGTGTTGCTGTAAGGAAGTAATTAAGGTTAAATGAGGTCCTAAGGATGGAGCCCTGAATAATAGGGCTGATTAGTGTCCTTTCAACTGTGACACTTTGAAGTGTCCTCCTAAAAGGAGAGCCCGGTCTCCTTCCACCGTCCGGGGACTCAGCAAGAGGACACCATCCCCAAACCGGGAAGAGTGTGCTCACCAGGGGCTGAATCTCCTTGATCAGACCTGCAAGATCAAGGGTGCTTTGATCTTGACCTGCAGCCTCCAGAACTGGGGGAAACAAATTTCCGTTGTTGAAGCCACCCAGTCACTGATATTTTGCCAAGGCGACCAGAGCAGACTAATTGAACATGTGAACAGAATGACATTTTAAAAAATACCATACTGCCGGGGCACTTGAGTGGCTCAGTCCATTGAGTGTCCGACTTTTTATTTTTTTAATGTTTTTTTATTTATTTCTGAGAGAGAGCGAGCGAGCAGGGGAGAGTCAGAGAGGGAGACACAGAATCCTAAGAGAGGTTCCAGGCTCCGAGCTAGCTGTCAGCACAGAGCCCGACACAGGGCTCAAACCCACAAACCTTGAGATCATGCCCTGAGCCCAGGTCGGACGCTTAACCAGCTGAGCCACCCAGGCGCCCCGACTGTCTGACTTCTGATTTTTGGCTCAGGTGGTGATCCCAGGGTCTTGGGATCAAGCCCCATGTTGGGCTCTGTGCTAAGCATGGAGCCTGTTTGGGATTCTCTCTCTCTCCTTTCTCTGTCCTCTCTTCTCTCTCCCCCTCTCTCTCTTTTCTCTCTCTCTCCCCCCTTCTCTTTTTCCCTCTCCTTTCCCTCCCTCCCTCCCTCCCTCCCTCCCTCCCTTCCTTCCTTCCTTCTCTCTCTCTGTCTCTGTCTCTGTCTCTGTCTCTCTCTCTGCCCCTCTTCTCCACTTATGCTTGTTCTCTCTCTCAAATTATAAAAACCCCACATTGCTTAATAATTATAACGATAATAGAAGCTGGGACTTACAGAGGGAGGTACTGTTTTAAGATCTCAGAGAGGTGCTATTACTGTGCCCATTCACATGAAAAAAACCTGGTGGCAAGAGGCTAAGGAACTCGCTTAAGGCCACACTGAGCTGGCAGGGGTGGGGTCTCGTGTGCCCCTAGCACTTGGGCCACAGTCCCTGTCCTCGCTCTCTACCTTCAGGCTTGCTCGGCCGTGTTGCACAGCTGCTCAGAACTTCACATGCCCTGATTTCAGCATCAGCTGTAGGAGAACATTCTATGGTCTTCCCACATAGTACCTATTGCCCCCCCCCCCCCCCCCCCCCCCGCCCCAGCACATGCACCAGCATGGGACCCTCCTTGCACTACCCAGCGAAATCCAGTGTAACATTCTCATGGAACTAAGAAGTCCTCAAAAAGCCACCAGTGACTTGAGAAAGTCCTATCTGAAGAGAGAGTGCTAAAGTAGTTGGTGTACAACCTTTTGATTATGCCTGTTGATTTCCTTTTTAAAAAAATTTTCAAATGTCTATATATTTTTGAGGGAGAGAGAGAGAGTTAGGGAGTGAGCAGGGGAGGGGCAGAGAGAGAGGGAGACAGAATCCGAAGCAGGCTCCAGGCTCCGACCTGTCTGCACAGAACCCAACATGGGGCTTGAACCTCCAGGCTGCAAGGTCATGTCCTGAGCTGAGGTCGGACACTTAACTGACTGAGCCCCCCAGGCGCCCCTGGCTGCTAATTTTTTTTTTTTTATTTTTTTTTTATTTTTGAGAGACAGATAGAGACAGCACGAGCAGGGGAAGATCAGAGAGAGGGAGACACAGAATCTGAAGCAGGCTCCAGGCTCTGAGCTAGCTGTCAGCACACAACCTGACATGGGGCTCGAACCCACAAACTGCGAGATCAGGACCTGAGCCGAAGTTGGACACCTAACCGACTGAGCCACCCAGGCGCCCCCCGGCTGCTAATTTCTAATGTGAAAGAACTCGTGGGCATGTAGTAAAGGGAGCCGATGAGGTGCTGCAGAGAAGGCAGGTGCCTCCCCCCACACGGGGGCAGCTTCTGAGCGCTGTGCCCGTGCCCAGGGAGAGACCGACAGGTAACAGGAGCTTTGAATCAGGTGTTTTTCCAAGTATCTGCCTCCCCTTTAAAATAATTTCTGAGGGGCGCCTGCTTGGATGGCTCAGTTGGGTATCCAACTCTTGATTTTGGCTCAGGTCGTGATCTCACGGTTCATGAGATCAAGCCCTGTATTGGGCTCCATGCTGATAGCTGGGATCTGCTTGGGATTCTCTCTCTGCCTCTCCCCCACTCATATGCATGCACTCTCTCTCTCTTTCTCTCAAGCATTAAAAATTTCTTGAAATTTCAAATCATAGCAAAAGAAAAAAACCTGCATAACATAAATTTACCATCTTGATCACGTTTCAGTGCACAGATGAGTGTTAAGTACATTGACGTTGTTGTGCACATGAGCTCCCCAGCTGAAGCTGACTCCCCGGACAGCTCCCCATTTCCCTCTCTCGAGTCCCCGGCAACCCTTCAGGCCCATTTTTAAAACTGCTTTATTTCCTATAACTCACAAACTGTACGATTCACTCAAGGTATATATAATTCAATGGGTTTTTAACATAATATTGACAGAGCTGTGAGCCATCTCAAGTTCTGGGAATTTTCATCACCCCCAAAAGAAACCCCGTACCTATTAGTAGTCACTCCCTACCTCCTCCTTTCCAGTCTCTGACAGCCACTAACCTGCTGTTGTGTGTACAGGTTTGCCTGTGCTGGTACATTTCATGTAAATGGCATTCCACAATATGTGGCCTTTTGTAACCAGCTTCACAAAAGGCTTTAAAAAAAAAAAAAATCATTAATGAGTTCATTGTATAACTGAAGAACAAAACATGGTAAAAGTTTGTTTAACCATAACCCTCATCCAATGGCTTTTTTTTTCCTTCAGAAATCTTAATTTGTAGCCGGGAAAAACAGACTTTGCTAAGATATCAGGACTTCCTTCTAGGGCCACTAGAATTTACGGGAAAGAAATCTTACAAACAGAAGACTTAATTGAAACCATATAGGGCCATAAATCTAGTCCTGTTCTACCTGGTCAAAGACTAAGTAAAACTGGAACAGAAAATGTGTGAACGTTCCCAACCTCTCGTATGTACATTTCTTTCTTTTTTTTTTTTACACAAATAGTTTATTGTCAAATTAGTTTCCACATAACACCCAGTGCTCATCCCCACAAGTGCCCTCCTCCATGCCCATCCCTCCTCCCCCCCACATCCATCAGTCCTCAGTTTTTGTCAGCATTCAAGAGCCTCTCATGGTTTGCCTCTCTCCCTCTCCCCCACCATTTCCCCCCTTCTTCTCCCCCTTGTTCCTCCGTCAAGTTCCTCCTAATCCTCCTATACGTGCAAACATATGATATTTGTCCTTCTCTGCCTGACTTGTTTCGCTCAGCATAACACCCTCAAGGTCCATCCATGTTGCTCCACATGGTCAGATTTCATTCTTTCTCACTGCCATGTAGTATTCCATGGTATAGATAAACCACGTCTTCTTGATCCATTCATCCGTGGATGGACACTTAGGCTCTTTCCATAATTTGGCTATTGTGGAGAGTGCTGCTGTGAACATTGGGGTACACGTGCCCCTATGCATCAGCACTCCTGTGTCCCTTGGGTAAATTCCTAGCAGTGCTATTGCTGGGTCATAGGGGAGTTCTAGTGTTAGTTTCCTGAGGAACCTCCACACTGTTTTCCAGAGGGGCTGTACCCGTTTACATTCCCACCAACAGTTAGGAGGGTGCCCGTTTCTCCACATCCTCGCCAGCATCTAGAGTCCTCTGATTTGCTCATTTTAGCCACTCTGACTGGTGTGAGGTGGTATCTCAGTGTCGTATGTACATTTCTAAAAATAATATCTAGGTAACAAAGTGTGTGTTGCCTTTGTTATTTTCTGGGGAAAAAATCCTGCCGTCTGGGAACGCTGGATTAGTGGTGTGGACTACATTTTACTATTTAATCCCTATAGACAGCTATCTTCAAGCTGGTTTCAGCATATTTTTGAAACCTCTCTGCAGCTCTGGGAAAATAATTAACACCAGAATTCAGTGCATTGGAAAATGTAAATATCTACGATGTCAAGAAAGGACCCCAAAGGGGTGTGTGTGTCTCCTTTGGCTCATTCCAGACAGGCCCTGGGTGTGGTGTTCTCCCTTATCTCCATCATAGAAACAGGGGTCCTGATCCCCCAGGTTTAGCAAAGGCCGCCAAGCCAAGAGTTGCATCTTGTAGCCCATTTATTGGTTGTGATTTTATTGGTCTGGACTTTATCGAGCGTCCTTACTTTATTGCAGCAGGCCATCGACGAGACGTTTACGTTGCATCCAGCATTTTTTGTTATTTTTTTGTTATTTTAAGTGACTTCTGTGCCGTGGAATAACTTTAAGTAGTCAGGGAGAGGAGACCTAATCAGAGCCAAAGGGCCGATCCTCTAGGGTGGAAGGGAAGGCAAGGCACTGATGCTGAGAAATTCTTGAAGGAGTCTGTCCTGGTGAGGGGAACAGAAGGAGCTGAGCACTGGGGCTGGGGGGCCGAGGGGTGCAGGGAAGAGCGGGACCCCCGGATTCCTGGCTGGACTGCCGGATGGCCGATGGCATTGGCTCGAGAGGGGCAGCTCAGGGAGCCGATGCAGGAGGAGAGCAGGATCCTTTTGGGTTGCGATGAAACAGCAGGTCTGAGCTAGATGCGCATCTGGAGTTCTGGGCACAGGGTAGTGCTCGTTTGTCCCGGACTAGAGCTTTTCCGGAAGGGAAGAGAAGACAGGATGAACAAGGGTCTGCTGGCTCCATTCTAGGAGGTGAGCCCAAAGTCTCCCTGGACAGGACACCTTACCAGGAGGAAGGAGACTCCTCTTCCTCAGAGAGGGTAAGGTGGGCGCCTCCGTGGCAGGGTCGTTCCATGGTGGGAGATTGGCCGAAGCAGGGAGGTTACTAGGAGAGGAGGCTCCTCTGCTTCCTTCTGGCGAGGCCTAGAATACAGGAAGAGCTCATTCCATCACCTCTTCCGCCTCTTCCCCCGCCCTGGGGCGCGGTTACATTGGATCGAGGCAGGAAGGTGCTTTGGCCAGTCTGGTGGTTGAAGCAGGAGTTTAATCACGGGGCAGGTGCACGTTCTGTGGGGCTTTCCTTTTAAAACAAACGAAAAGAATGAAATTATGAATAAGAAATCAGATCTGAGGCCTTGGAAGGGTCAGCCAGGGACAGGTGAGGCACCAGCTGCCTTCGCTTTCTCGTGACTCTGTGTCCACAGCGATTACTCGAGTGGTGTTCTGAGGCAGAGCCGGAGAAGGTGGCGGAGGTTTCTTACGTGTGGAAACGTGGATCTGTTGCCTTCCTCCCAGAGGAGGATGAAGGTGTAGGACGTCCAGGTGGCGCGCAAGTGAAAAAGGGAACCGCTGAGAAGCTAACTAAATCGTGACTAATTGTATGAAATGATTTGGTAGTGGATCCCCTGCGGCTTTCGGTAGAAAATAAAAACATCATGGGGCGCCCAGGTGGCTCAGTTGGTTAAGCATCCAACCTCAGCTCAGGTCAAGATGTCACGGCTCATGAGTTCAAGCCCCGTGTCGGGCTCTGTGCTGACAGCTCAGAGCCTGGAGCCTGCTTCAGATTCTGTGTCTCCCCCTCGCTGCCCCTCTCCTGCTCACACTGTCTCTCTCTCAGAAATAAACATTAAGAAGAATAATAAAAGCATCAGAGCTGAGATCTAAAGGAGAGAAGCCATTTCACAAGGAGGAGGACAATTTGAGCTGTTCAGTGCAGGTGGGCCTGTGGCTATGAAACCCTCAGTGAGTGATGACATTACCTCTTGTTCAATAGAGAATGATGATCTTACTTCATTGGACACACACAAAAATCATCATACTGACGGATATGACCCCAGAGTGTGAACATTTCCAGTACCCCTTTGTTCATGGTGGGAATTTTAGGACGGGAAGAGGTAGGAAAAGGCCTCAGGGAGAGGGCGGAATAGAAAGAATAAAGCACATTACCTGGAAACTACACATTCCTTAAAATCAGGCCTTGTGCTTTCTCCTGGGACATTTTGTGAGTTATGGTAGATGAATTTACAGTCCTAGATACTGTGGCAAGAATCTAGAGGATGAATCAGTAAGAAGAAAGTACCAGACAGGGTATCGCTGTGATAGGGAGGGTTCTAATCCGACACAGAGTAGACGGATAGTCCTAGTGTGAGAACGTGGACAATTGTAATTGACCAGAGAAGGGGATGAGCTAAATTCATGAGCACGGAGGGAATGCAGAATCTGGGGGAGAGCCAGGCAGAGTTGGGGGATTAGGGTGGGTTATCTGACCCAGATAAGCCCGAAGTGAAGTTTTACAAAACAAAACAAAACAAAACAAAAAAACAACAACTATGGACAGAGCTGGCAGACTTTTGGGGGCCCCCGGCATGTGTGCTGGCAGGAAGGAGCCCAGAATGCTTCCAGAGAGAGGCATGCTGTGTGCCGGTGTGGGTTGGAAGGAAAGACCTGCAGGAGAATCACCCGGGGAGCAGGTGTGGAGCAGTTCTGACGGGTGAGGCCCTACCTACCAGCATGTTCTGTTTGATGGCTTCGACTCCACAGAGACAGGGGGGGAATCTCTTCGGGGGGCGGGAGGGGGGAGGGGTGAATTCCATATAGTGGGACTAACACGCAAACATCTGTTTTGTTCTTTGCCATCCAACTCGTTTATTTTTCTATCTGATGAGAGCGATGTAACGTGCATCTTGTATTGACAGGCTCTGCTTAAAGTCCTTTTGTATTAAACGGGACCTGTTTTTGCACGGACCACCCTGAACGTTATGTTCAAGATCTGAAGGACACACATTTTTTTATATATAAATATTTAGAGCGTTCTCCTCTCCCTTAAGGCAACAGGGAAAATTAGTGTCTACTGTCCACATCGAAACTGGTTTTCTAAATGCTTTTGTCTGGAATAATAGTATGCATTCACTAGCTGAATAGGAGACTTATTTCAGGGGGATCATTTTTCATATTAAAGAAGATTCTTAAAAATCTGGACTTCACGAATGTAAGTTCAATGTGTACATATACTACTATATATATATGTGTATATGTTATATATTAGAGTGGATGTTACTCAAAGATAGTTGAAATACCTTGCAAATATTTGTATATATAGTAGTCTCTCCTTTGTTCCAAAGATATAAAAATAGAAGTATAAAAACACTATGGATATTTGATATAATGCATGAAAGCTTGTGGAAGACTAATGTTATCTTTAATTATGTAAATATATTTTAGAGATTCAAATTTTCATGTGGGTGTCTTTATGAACTTTATGAAGCTGAAGCTTCTACATCTGTTCTTAATTATTTTTAATGTTTATTTTTGATAGAGTGTGAGTGGGGGAGAGGCAGAGAGAGGGAGACACAGAATCTGAAGCAGGCTCCAGGCTCCGAGCTGTCAGCACAGAGCCTGATGCAGGGCTCGAACTCATGAACCGCAAGACCATGACCTGAGCCAAAGTCGGATAGTTAAACACCTGAGCCATCCAGGAACCCCTACATATGCTTTTAAAGTACACTTTCCGTGGGAAAAACTTTGGGTTTAGACCGTTGTCTGATTGAGTGTGTTGTTGAGTTCTGTAGGATGAACAAAAAATCAGCCACAAAGAGCTACTTCGTTGTAGTATTTCATTGAGAAAGAAGAATCTGTATAATTTGCATTGTCCTTTTAGGTAATTCTTTTTTTTTTTCCCACCTTGATTAAATCCCTCAGTGTTGACCATCACTTATTTTTGTAATGAAAACTACCTAAAATTGATTTCACTGTTGGCTTTTTGTAGAGGGCTTTTACATTTACCCCTGCACACATATGTTGGATTACAGTGTAACTTTAAACAAATTCTTTAAAGTATACGAAACTTACAGTCCTGTTGCTAAATAATTACAAAAGAAACAAATCCCTCCACACAGCACTTGAATATTTGAAAAAATTTTAAAACAAGTTCTTGAATATCAGTGGTGACGATCACTTGGGTCAATCTGAGCTTGATTGAAATTTCAAAGACACCTTTCATTAATCAAATATATTCACATAAATACCAGAGGATTTTGCACAATTTTAAAGCAGACTAGAGTCAGGCACAAAATTTGTGATGGAAATACAGTTGAACCCAACTCTCTGGCCAATTGTTTGTTGGCGGTTGGGCTTTCCCAGCAAATGCCCTTCCAAGAGAAGTAACCTTGGCTCCATTCCTTTCCATGGACGCTGCGCTATGTCTCCCCATCCTCCGAGCACCCGATCCACTTGGGTAGTTTCGAGGCCCAAGCACTGAACTACCATTTGCATGTAATTGAAGCATTTGGAGAGAACTGTATTTACCACTCCTGAACGAAGGGTTCCGTTTCTTACGTAAATTGGATTTGAAGTAGGAGCTCAGGAGTAGCATTTGCTGAAGAGCTTTTTAGGCTCTACGGAGTTAAGATTCAAAGTCCTGTTTCATTATTTCCTTTGAAGCGAAGAATGATCAGCAGTGGCTAGCGTTACATTAGAACATGGATGTGACCGCATTTCAGTGGCAAGTATGTTAGTTTTCTGCTGGGTGGATGTAGTAGAGATGCGCTGGCAGGTTCGAGAAACTGACCCACTTGTCACTATGGCTCTGGGGGGCGGGGCTCTCCCAGATCAGGTACCTCTAGATGGAAGGGAAGCAAGACCTTTCTGCTGTTGGTGTTCAGTGTTCTGTTCCTGAGACTTAAATTAGACCGAAGAGAGGAATTTGGTTTATTGCTTAGTTACTGAAGTTAAAAACCATTTCTTTCCCATGCGGGCTCCTAATGAGATTCATTAGTTTCAAAATGTTAATTGGGATTGCCGCAGTTCAATTCCTGGAAGGTTTTAAATTTAAAAGGAACACCTCATTTACCATCCTCCTGTATCCCAAGAACTCCGTGGTAATTTCTGCATCACATTTTTTTCACTCAAATAATGGATTATTAATTGTAAACCTTCTTCAGAAGACTAATAAAACCAAGTATCTACTTAAATTACCCTTTGTTTCCCCAGTTTCTTGGTAAGCATTTTGTGAGATGTTTCTATGGCCGCAAATTTCGATGTGAAAATAGTTTCAGCTCTTGTATTTAATTCAGTATCTTGTACAGTACCAAATCCTAGTACCTCGATAATAGGAAGAAAACGCTTTAGCTGAAACCTGAAATCACTTGTGGGCCATCTTCTACTTGTGCAAACTCAACGCTTTATTTTAAAGTCTCCTTCATCTTTCTTTCCCAGAATTAGGTGGACGGTTAGACCTGAATCAATGAGAACAACAGATGTTTATGCCATTGTTAATTCTTGAGAAATATTTTGGGGTTAACAGTTCTTGAAGAGAATAGCTCGTTTTGTACCTACAAAGGTGTGTGACGTGACACGGCAGTGCACTTTCCAATAACACAGATGACAGGCATAACGTCCCATTCTTAGAACTTTTGAAACAAATTCTTAATTATCTTGGACACATCAGGAGAATAAACTTAGCCGTCTTAGTCTTATAACCTAAAAAAAAAAAAATAAAGCTTCTTTTACTTTAGGAAGAGTGAGTGTAATTGTGTTAGCGAAGTCTCAAAAGTCAGGTGGTGCGTGCGTGTGTGCGTGTGTGTGTGTGTGTGTGTGTGTGTTTACATACTCTCTTCTCGTCCTTTTCTTCTCTGGGGATAATTTTAAAAGTTCAAAGTCCTTAGTCCCACATACGGAAACAATGCTGTAAGGGGGTATTTAGAAAAGTTTAATTTTAACCAGGTACTTTAACTGTAAACAAACAGAATGACCTCATTTTAAGACCAGAGCACTTGAGTGAGTAGAGGCTTTGTCATTGTTTTTCTAGAGCAGAGCACTGAAATGGAACATTAATTGTTAATTAGGTTCAGGAATCCAGCTGTTGAGTGAACCCCCGTGTCCTGGCCGCGTTCTCTCTGCGTAGACCTGAGAGCCGGGGCTCCTTGTGTCCTGGGCACCTGCCTTCTCACGGGGACGGCCTTTCCTTGGCACCTCTGTGCCAACCATCTGCTCATGGGGCCATGCCCAAGGTGTGTGGCTCATTGGTGACGTGCAGCCTTCCACACACCTGGCCGATGAGGTCCGGCCCACGTCGGTTCTCACACGTGATTTCTTTAACTGTTCTTTCAGAAAGTCACGTGGGGCTCTACATGACTGGGCCAGGTCACTTCCGTGGACAGGCCACCATTCCGTGTGACTGGCGTGGGCTGTCACTACCCACAGCCCTGCAGTGTAGCGCGTACTGGGCCGATGGGTGGCCACCACGAGCAGTTTGAACTAATGAGGGGTGACAGCAGCGAAAACCTCCAGCAGGAGAGAAGTGTGGGGTTCTGGTGCAATCGAAAGCAGCAGAGAAACCTTTCCCGGGGGAGGTTAGGAGGGCGGAGCAAGGATCAGGTTATTTTATCCCTCCCCCAACTTTACAAAGGATTGAAGGTAGTTACGGAGTTTAGATAATGTAAAATGGCAGTAGGTTGAAAACCAAAAAGTCAAAATGAAGGGAGAATAAGGACGAGGATATAAACCCCATCCAGGAATAAGGCCGGTTCCCCAAATGAATCTGTTTAGTCCTAAATGAGCCACTAACGTGGCCCTGAGCTTTCCGGCAATTGTCATGAAGAGCGGTACGCATTGGGTTCTTGATCCACAATGTGTATGATAAGAGCAAACCAATTCTTGGGGTATTTGGGTGCCTCAGTTGGTTAAGTGCCTGACTCTTGGTTTCTGCTCGAGTCATGATCTTGTGATTTGTGACTTGGAGCCCCGCATTAGGCTCTACACTGACAAGGTGGAGCCTGCTTGGGATTCTCTCTCTGACCCTCCCCTGCTGGTGCTCTCTCCCTTTCTACCTAAGTAAATAAAACTAAAACAAAACAAAAAACAGAACAAGCTAACTCTTAGAAGACTCACAGATTTCTCTCCCTTAGACCAGAAACGAACCTCTCTAAGCATCCTTATGAAGGGGACATCGCACAATGACTGAAACTGTCAACACCTTCAGTATCACAGAGGCTGTTTCCTGGGACTATTTTCTCGCAATAGGCAGATGGGCCCAGCCTACCCCAACCCAATAATAACTGTTTTAATGGGGAAAATGTGTCAGCTACACGTCTATTTCTAGCTTGGGTTAAGTGTAGATTACATTCACTAGAAGAATAACAAACTAGCTCTGGGTGTTTGAAACATCCTATGAGTTTTGAGCTCTTTAGACTGGATTTGGGTGGAAGCAGGTTCTAGAATGAACTTGAGAAGGAGAAGTGAGAAAATGCCTGCACAGTAGACAGTGCGTGAGGGTTAGGACAGACGGCTCACACAAAGTAATATTTGGTTATGGCTGCAGAAGTATGAGGCTGTTCCAATATAGGATGGAATAATGTCAGGAAAGGAAATCCCTGCTATACTTTAAGCATGATTAAAGCTTCAGAAACATTTTTAGATAATAATTTGTCAAAGTTGTATGCTGAGTCATTAGGACTTGTTGAACTACAGCCGATCGTCATTATTTGTGGGTTCCAGTATTTGGGAATTCACTTGCTTCCTGAAATTTATTTGTAACCAATCCAGATCACTACTTGCGTTGCTTTTGAGATCATTCATGGTCACACACACACACACACACACAGTGTTGAGCATTTTGAGCCATCCACTCCCAGCAGAGGCTGGACAGAGTGGCACTGCCTTCTTGTTTTCAGCTGTCCCTGTAAACAGCTGTCCTTCGCACCGTCTCTTTAGCATCACCTCTCCCACATTTTTGTGCTTTTCATTGGAGATTTCACTGTTTCCGATGGTCCCCAGGTATAGAGCTGAAGTGCTATGTGGTGTTCCAAGCACACGAAAGCCAAGGGGAGGGTACCTTCCATGAGCTCTGTGAGGGCATGAGTTACAGCGCTGCTGGCCAGGAGGTCAGTGTTAATGAATCGACCATAGATGTGTTTCTGTTTAAAGACACCGTATTTCACATTAGGGCGCCTGGGTGGCTCAGTTGGGTAAGCGTCGGACTTTGGCTCAGGTCATGATCTCATGGTTCATGAGTTTGAGCTCCGCGTGGGGCTCTGTGCTGACAGATCAGAGCCTGGAACCTGTTCCAGATTCTTTGTCTTCCTCTCTCTCTGCCCCTTCCCTGCTTGTGCTCTGTCTCTGTCTCTCTCTCAAAAATAAGCTTTTTAAAAAAACTTAAGTAGAAACACATTAAACAAGGTTCTGCAGTGCTGGGTTGATAGGTTGATGAAAATGCTAAGACCAGAGACTTACAGTTAGGTTCCTACCTAACCCTGTATTTCTCCTAGGAGCAGTGGTTAAGTATTTGCTAATTAAATAGCAACTTTATAAAACATACTATGACAAAGAATGGGAATCACCTGTAATTCAGTTACAGGAACACCCAAGTTAAGCTATAATTGTTTTTTTGTGTTACATTTTTCATATGACATTTTATAATCGGAGGACAAGGAACTCCCAGGTAACTTTCGCACAGATGGCACTGGTCAGTGATACTTGCATGGATTTTACTGTTACAAGTTCACCTTTGGAAATAGGCATAAGGGTTCTTGGTTAATGTTTCAGGGAATTTTGGAGGAAATGATATTTTTGATGGCATGGTGCCTCTTTCACTTGACGTGGTAAGAACTTCAACATTTGTAATACAAAGTCCTTTCTACAAAGGTCCATGTCTGACACCTTTATTTAAGGAAGAGTTCTTCATTCTTGCTCAAGGATGTATAGCATAAAAAATAGCTTCTCGTTGAGTTATTTTTCCTTACGGTGACAGTGATATTTTAGTAGAGAAACCTTACCGTTCCTTCCCCCCCACACACGTTCTCCATCCAAGTTATGTTCCTTTGACAACAACTAAATAGTTTTGGCTATTGAAATGATTGATGCCACGTAAGGCTGCATCTTGGGGAGACAGAAAAGTAACCAGATGAATGTCTACTAAAGAAAGATCACAGGGGCATTGTGTTTATACCTGTCTTTGAACATTATAGAAGAAAAAAGACCAAAGGAAATCTGAAGGAATACTGTTTCTGAGTGGCGGTTTCCAGCAGTGGTTTTTAAAAAGCAATTCCAGTGGGAAATGAACACTCCGGTTACCCACCTTCATTCTTTCGATTTATGTATGTGATGTTCAACAGCACCTTCCCCAGATGTCTTCTGGAAGTCTTCTGAATTAAGCAGGGTTAGGCTGTTGACCTTTCTGAAAACCTAATTTTGTAACTTTTCAAGCTCTTGAGCCTCAGATACGGAGATGCGTTTGAGAAAAGAGTGTGTGACTTGTATATATTAAGTAATACAGAAATGTAAATTAATGTATGAGATTTACCAATGATTCCCAAAGACCCAGTATTGGGGCTGTCCATTGACTTAATTGGAAAACCTTTGGTACTTTGAAAAGGAGACTTAAAAGAAAACCAGACTGAAATACTGTTCTTTACAATGTCCCCTCTAATCACATCAAAGCTGTTGGGCTAAAATCTGAAACCATGGAGGTTTTGAATGCTTTGGATTCTCAAGAAATGTTTTATAATGCCAGTTTGTTGAGGTTGTATATGATTTGTTTCCTACCTAATCTGTTAAAGCTTTAGATTGTAAAACAGGGCATATTTGCACAAGAGGCTCTGAGATGTGTAAATATGGTTTAATGACTAAGAACATGAATGTCCAAGTTAAAAGATGTTAACATTCCCAGTATGGGCCCCTTCCCCCGTGCTCACCCACCTTCCCCACAGAAGTAATCACAGCCTGATTTTTGTGTTAATCACTCCCTTGCTTCCCTTTTTATTTGGCACACACGTGTGTAACTCTAAACAATAGTGTTTTCATCTTTAACTTGTTCAGTGCCTGTCTTTCCACTTAACTGGGAGGAGAGAAATTGTATGGATTCTGTCTTTGGTCTGTGCTTAGCCTCAAGCCCAGTGCTTGGCGTCTAACTGGGATTTAATACAAGTTTATGGATTGAATGAATATAAGAATGTTTCTTATAAAACAAAGTTTCTAATTTATGACTAAGACACATTATTCAAATATATAATTATCGTAAAAGAAAGGCAGGTAATAATAAAATTTATTCTTGGAAAGTAAACTTGGGTGACGGTTAGAACTGGGAGACCATCCATATCCACATTTCAAAATGAGAAAAGTGATAAATGTTTTGCCCAAGATCATTTAGCTAATGGTGGCCATGGGGGGGCCAGAATATACCTGTCTTTCCTCCTTGCCCAGGATTCTGACAGTTAGGCCACAGGGCACTCTCGAGTTTTGTTTTTGTTATTTTTCTCTGTATGTGTGCGTGTACACACACACACACACACACACACATGCACACACACACCCACACACACAGGAGTGGGGGAGCGACACAGAGAGAGAGAGAGACAGAGAGAGAAAGAAAGAAAGAATCCCAAGCAGACTCTGCACTGTCAACATGGAGCCAGCCCGTTTGGGGCCTCAAATTCATGAACCGTGAGATCATGACCTGAGCTGCAATTAAAAGTGGGACGCTTAACTGACTGAGCCACCCAGGCGCCCCAAGGTGGTTTTAATCAAGAGATGGAGTCGGCTTTTTTAAGTTTATTTTTAAAAATTTTTTAAGTGTTTATTTCTTAGAGCGAGAGAGAGCATGAGGGGGGCAGGGGCAGAGAGAGAGGGAGACACAGAATCTGAAGCAGGCTCCAGGCTCTCAGCTGTCAGCACAGAGCCCAACATGGGACTCAAACTCACAAACTCCGAGATCATGACCTGAGCTGAAGTTGGACGCTTAACCAACTGAGCCATCCAGTTGCCCACTAAATTTTTATTCATTTACCCAAGGAGGGAAGTTTTCAAAGAGTAGAGTCTGGGCTTTGGTGTTTGAAGATTTCCCTCCCCTCACTGCCCTAACACACAGGCGTGCGCATGCGCTCACACACACACAGTGATGATTTTGTCCCATTATTCTGACATGAGCTCGAAGACAAGCTTACAGTGCTCTGCAGATGGGCAAGAGAGCAGTCATGGCGGCCTTACCCCTTGGGTGGGACAGAAGTGCTCCAAACCTGTGTGTTATAGGCTCCCCTCTGAAAATCTAAGCCATTTCTGTACTTCATACTTTGCAGCATGTTTGAAGACTTTGGCCTTTCGTACCACTTAGTTGCCTGTGCCTTCCAAGGGCCTGAAATTGTACATAAGACGGCATTAAAGGCAGCATCTGGTGTTGGTCCCGAAAGGAAGTTCTCTTTTAGCCCACCCGGATAGGCAAGTCCATGACTCAGGGAGCCTTGGTGATAATTAATCCTTCAGAGGAAAATCCAACTGCCCCCGATTCTTAGAATATTAGTTTTAGAACACTTCCAAATCGTTTGACACCAACATTTTTCAACTGGATTTTGGCAAGTGCAGCCCCGAGAGTTTAAAGCAGCTTTTATCAAAATAAAACCAGCTCCTGGGTTAGGAGTAGGTAGAATTCCCGCGGTTGGCATGGATGCTGTCTGTGCAGACTGTGATGAATTAATAGCTGTGTGTTGATTTGGGACGCAACAAAAGTGACTTTCAAGCCAAGTTCAGCAAGGAAAAATGTGACGTTTCCGATCTTTGATCGGGTGCTTAGGGAGATAAAAATGATTTGAAGCCTTAAAGAATGTTATTCAGTGTTTATTGGCAGTAGCCCTGAGTTTGAGTCCTTTGGCCTCGCTAAGCTGCTCCTGCTGCTCCTGCTGAAGATGATGATGATGATGAAGATGAGGGATCAGTAGCTGCTGCAGAATGGTTTTTGGATCTGTCTCAGGAAATGACCACAGCAGCCCTCTGAGTCAGATATTCCCATCTGGCTTAGCAGTGATATGGCTTATCAGTGACCTCAAGATTTTTTTTTAAATTTTAAAAAATATTTTATTTTTGAGAGAGAGCGTGAGCGAGCACGAGAGGGGGAGACAGACGCAGACTCTGAAGCAGGCTCCAGGCTCTGAGCTGTCAGCACAGAGCCCGACGCGGGGCTCTAACCCATGACCTGTGAGATCTTGACCTGAGCCGAAGTTGTCTGCTCAACTGACTGAGCCACCCAGGCGCCCTGTGACATCCAGATTTTGGTGCTAGGCAAAAGTGGATTCAAATCCTGCTTCTGCTGCTTTTTAACTTCGACCTGGGTTTTGCTGTTGGTAGACTGAGGGTAACAGCATCCCGCTCAGACGTGGTTGTGGGGATTAAATGAGCTAATGTGTGTGGTACTGACATGTAGCTTTCAAAGCACCCTGTCAGTGTAGACTGCTTCTGGTGCCCAAGGTCACAATCCAATGGCATGTTGAGCTCACTGCCAAGCCCACATATGTGTTGCTCTTACCCTTTGACAGGCCTGGTCCATTCACAGAAAATTTTTGTGCAGACTGGACCATGTGGTTTGTGTTCTAATTTGCTGTAACAGGTACAGTACTGGGCGGAGACAGAATTTCTGGGTTTGAGCTCTGGATTTTTTGTTGTGTGTGGGTGTGAGCGTATGGGTGTGTACTTAGGAAGCGGGGTTTGGAACAAATTGATCATCGGTTTTGTCTCGTTCTTCATAACCCAGAATGGGGCTTATCAGATGGTTGTGAACATCTTTGAAAAGAGCGTCCTGTTTTGTCCACGTGATCATGCAGTTATTTGTGTCCTGAGACCCTGAAGCTTACTCACCTCTTGTTATGGGGAAGCTCGGAGGCTCTGGGCAAAGTGTTGATTGGAGGGGGTGTTCCTGAAAAGCACGAGGCTCTCCTCCACGTCTCCTAGCAGCTGTCTTGCAATGAAACACTAATGTGTCCACACTGGTGTTTGTGTCCTGCTAGCGTTCTGGGTCTGGAGTGAGCGAGGAGTGTTCAGACCTTAGGTCCGCTGTTACAGCTGTGATTCTGAACAAATTACTTACCTATGATGAGTCTCAGTTTATGACAGGAGGTCTGTGAGTTGGCAAAAGACCTAGATGGCACACGGGAAGGGTTAGGCAATTCCTGGCACCTAGTAGGTGCTTGATAAATAGGAGGTATTTGGCCTCAGTGATATGGACATGAAACTGTTGTAGGAAATTTGTCCTTTTCATTTGTATCAAAGCCATTAATGAGAAAGGTATTCTTCTGCCTGCATCGCTCCAAATGCAGAGTGAGATCTAAGCTGGAGAAGCCTGATACATAATAGTTTAGCCCTGGTCAGCTGTTTACACACTCAGATTCAGTCTCAGCATAAATAGCCTTACCATGAATTCACAAGAAATTGCTGAGAATTCAGGATCTTTGCTCACTGCTGGGATTAATTTCTTTTCAACAGACTGACTGTCTAGAGAATACCCATAATGCTATAAATGAAAACATATGTTCACATAACCGATGGCAGTGGGGAGATGGGAAAAGTAACCACGCGATTTTCAGGAACCACTTCGTGGACAAGAGTTGTGTATTCTGTACAAAGTTTCTTTTATGGCATTCTCTCTCTCTCTCTCTCTAGGAGAAACTTTTGAAACCATGAATTTCTTAAACTGGAGAATTTAGCTTGATTTGAGAAATGAGCTATTGGGTGTATAGGGGGAAACCAGAGTGGAGAGGGCTATTTTTAGGCTTTTTGTCGGCCACCCTGAATAAGCTAAATTAATGGGTAAGACCTAAAACGTAGGAAGATGTTGTTGGTTTTGCAGTTTTCCCTGCATATGCAAAATGGTTTACCTGTGCAATCCTAAAATACACGCATTTGCTGATAATGTAAAATATTACAAAACTGTGCTATTCTTAAGAATGAAAGAAATTCTTCTGAATTTGCTTTTGTAGATTGGTTTTGAAAAATATCAGTAATAAGACAAATCTGTATTTGGTTTATTGTCTGTTTTACCATCCTACGTAGCAGATTTCTTTGAGAGTTAGATCTTCAACTTTTTTAATGAAAAAAAATAAAAAAAAAAGAACTCCTTCAGAAAATCAGATTCCTAGCTCATGACCATTCATGACCTTTGTAGATTTCTTCCCCCACATCAGGCAGAGATCACATGGAAAAAGGTCTCTTATAACTCCAAGGAAAGGACGGGTAGTAGAGGCATTTAGTGGGAACTGTAAGTCATTGTTTGAGTATCATTGAGCCTCCCTCCCCACCCCCCCAGATCCAGAACATTCTATGTGAATATGAGAAGCATCACTAAAAGTTAAACCAACAACCCTTCTGGTGGGCAATTTGGCAGCTATTCAAAAATCTTAAAAATGTGCATAGCTTTGCCCCAGCACTTTCATTTCTAGGAAGTGCTCTTACAGAGCTAATGGAGATACAAGCCCCTCGAACGAATTCTTGAAAGCAATCATAATAAAACAGGACCATAAATTCACTTAAATGATCATTTATTTGTACACAGAATTCTATGTAACTATTAAAATGTTGTAAGTATTTTTATTGCAAGTTAAGTGCATATGTTATACTGTATTTCAAGTAATGAATCAATATTTGAAATCTAAGAGAGGTGTGTTGGTATTGGGTTATTTTGAGTTTGAAACCAAGGGAGCTTTGCAAATCTCATGCATGGCAGAGACACGGGGACCACGTGGGGGAAGGGAACAGGGAGTTGGTATTTAATGGGTGTGCAGGTGCTGTTTTTCAAGATAAAAAAAAAGTTCTGGAAATGGATGGAAATGGTTGCATAACAGTGAGAATGGGCTTAATCCCCCTGAACCGTACACTTAAAATGGTAAATTTTCTGTAATTTTTTTAAAAATGTTTTCTTTATTTCTAGGAGAGAGAGAGAGAGAGAGACAGCGTGAGCAGGGGAGGGTCAGAGAGAGAGGGAGTCACAGACTGAAAAGGCTCCAGGCTCTGAGCTGGCAGTCAGCACAGAGCCCGACGGCGGGGCTCGAACCCACGAACCGCGAGATCATGACCTAAGCGAAAGTCGGACGCTTAACCGACTAAGCCACCCAGGCGCCCCAAATTTTCTGTAATTCTAACACAACTTTTTCCAAACAGGAAATGTGATAACAAAAAGAATGATGAAAAATAATGACTTCAAAAATGCATGGGTGAGCACCACTCACCAAGTTTTGGAGAGTGTTGCTTTCTGAAGGGGCCTTTTGTTTTAACTTGTAAACATTTTTAGTGTGAATCACTTCAAAGATTGATTTACTGAAAATACTTATCAAAAATTCCTTAACATCATTGAATACAAAGGAAAACGTTTTGAGTAAAAAAGACAGTATTTGTTCCTAACTTTCTCAAGCTTTTTTTGGAGATGGAATCATCTCAATATTTAGAATGCGAGAGAGAGGGCAAGATGGCGGAGAAGTAAGGAGCTCTGTACTTGCACTCGCGCCCATACATCACATAGAATGCGACCCTGCACCCCCCTCCCCCCGCCCCGGGCCTTGACTGTGTCAGTAATGTGATACGATAGAAATGTGTGTTCTGGAAGCTTTTGAATATGGTAGGATTTTCTGAAGGGGCAGGGAGAATGTGATAGGGTTTGCTAATCTTCTTGACACAGTCTGATCAGTGTCAAATTAAAAATACATATTTTCCTTTTCATTTTGGATTTTCATCTCCTCCTCCTCCTCTACTGCCTTCTTCTTTATGTACCTGTTGGAATCTTTCTTTCAGAAGAACTCTGGTTGATAGGTGGCTCAGAAGATATCCAAGCTCAAATACTCACTCTATCAGATATTGATGTCTTATTCGGTGTTTACCTAATGAATAGGACTTGATAAGGGCAGACTCTGAAGCTTTCTGGTCTTGGTACGCTTTTTCCTTTAAAAACTCTAGTAATAGCTTAGAACATCACCAGCCAGGATGGTATTGTGTTGGATGTGTCAGCGCGTCTTGATGATGAATGCAGTAGGCGGCAGAGCATCACGCTTCCCAATTTGTGGCCTTAAGCAGGTATGCTCTGATGTGAGAAGGTAAAGCTTCCAAGAGTACAGGTTGAAGTGAAAAACCTCTATGTTCGCAAAAATGATAGGCCAAGAAGAAAGCCAGAGTCAGCCACCAGAGCGCTCTGCCAGACCTCTCGTTCTCTGTCCGCCTCTCGTTTCTTGCCCTCATGATGAAGTGGCAGATTCTAGAGAAGCAGCCCAGGAGTGTTGTTACCTGGGAGGATTCTTCATGTGTATTTATGAGATTTCACTTGGTAGTTCATTCAGGAATTTA
Source organism: Hyaena hyaena (assembly GCF_003009895.1). Taxonomy (NCBI): domain Eukaryota; kingdom Metazoa; phylum Chordata; class Mammalia; order Carnivora; family Hyaenidae; genus Hyaena; species Hyaena hyaena. Next base: position 272,229 of record NW_024081051.1, read on the forward strand.
ACATTTTCATTTCCAGTTTCCTTTAAAAAAAAGTCAGTACACATCTGCTCGTCTGTAATTAGTCTTCGCGTTTGTTTGGCGAGGGGCTACCGCACAGCCTATCTTGGTGTCCACTTTCCCTAGACCTAGCATGGGGGACTGGAGGATTGTGTCCCCAAGGTTTGCTGGCTGCTGGCAGCTCAGACAAACCTCTTAACCAGGTTTCACAGTGTTTGATTATAAAAATGGCAGTGTTGAAAATTCATATTCCAAAGAGCCCAGCTGCCCACCGGCTAATCGACGGATGGAGAAGGTGTAGGATAGACAGACAATGGAATGTTACTCCGCCATCAAAAAGAATGAAATCTTGTCATTTGCAACAACGTGGAAGGAGCTAGAATGTATTCTGCTAAGTGGAGTAAGTCAGAGAAAGACAAATACCATATGATTTCACTCATGTGAAATTTAAGAAACGAACCAGATGAACATCGGAGTGGGGGGGAAAAAGAGGAAAGCAAACAAGAGACCCTTAACGATGGAGAACAGAGGATTGATGGAAGGAGTGGGTGGGGGATGGGCGAAAAGGCGACTGACGTTAAAGGAGGGTGCTTGTCGGGATGAGCACTGGGTGTTCTATGTTACAATGAATAAAGAATTCTTCACAAACTCATTTTACCATATGTGTCAACTAACTAAAATTTGAAGAAAAACTTGAAATAAAAAAATAAGTTCATATTCCAAGATGGTTTCTTGAAATCTTGAGATCTTACATGCTTTCAAGAAAAGAGGAAGATGGTGTGTCTGAGTGGCTCAGTCAGCTGAGTGTCTGACTCTTGATTCTGGCTCAGGCCATGATCCCAGGGTCATGGGATCGAGCCCAGTGTCAGGCTCTACACTCCGCCTGCTTGTGATTCTCTCTCTCCTCCTCCCCCCCCCCCCCCCCCCCCCCCCCCCCCCCCCCCCCCCCCCCGCCTCTCTCCATCCCCTACTTACTTATTTACAGGTGAGTGTGCTCTCTCTCAAACAGAAACCCAAAAGAAAATTAAAATAGCCAGTCTTTACATTGGGTAAATACAATAAAACACTGAGCAAACTTCACAATACATTTTCTTCTTCACGATCCTCTTACATTCTGAGTGTCTTATTGCCTGCAGTAGGGAGGGAGCAATTTACTGTTAATAAAATTATTATTCTACCCCTGAGATGTTTTGCTTCCTTTTTAAAAAATTTTTTAAAAGCTCATTCATTTATTTTTGAAAGCGAGCAGGGGAGGGGCAGAGAGAGGGGGAGAGAGAAAATCCCAGGTAGGCTCTGCACTGTTAGCATGGAGCCCAATGCAGGGCTCGAATTCACAGACTGTGAGATCATGAACTGAGCAGAAACTAAGAGTCAGACGCTTAATGGACTGAACCACCTAGACGTCTTGAGTATTTTTGCTTCTGATGTTAGCTGACTGAATTAACTATTTGTGACTTTGAACACTGGCCACCCCCAGTGGTTCTGGACACCATGGAAAAGGCATAATATATTCTTGCTCTGTGTGTGTGTGTGTGTGTGAGAGAGAGAGAGAGAGAGAGAGAGAGAGAGGGAGAGAGAGTGAGTTCAGAGAGAGAGAAAAAGAATCTCAGAATCCGCACTGTCAGTGCAGACCCTGATGTGGGGCTCAATCTCGTGAATTGTGAGAGCATGCGTGAGATCACTAGTCAGGCACTTAACCACTGAGCCACCCAGGTGCCCCAATAGTGTGTTTTTCGTCCCTCCTTGTTCATCCGCTGCCTAAAATGTATAAAGCTGGTCTTATTTTTCAAGATGCTCTTCTTCATGTTGGAACCTATTGCTGGTTGATGGTTGAAACACAGCTTCATTGAAAATGGTTCTTTGCTTCCTTCAGCTTATTCCATTAAAAAAAAAAAAAATACACAGCTCAACCAGTGTAGCCACCTTCAACCTTGTTGGGTTCAGCTATTACACGTATTCAGCACCTCCCAGATCAACTAAGCATCTGAAAGGTCAAGGTGACGGTACCCAGAGACATGGGGCTCAGCCCAGCTCAGTTCTGGGCCTGTGAAAGCAAAACAATGCTGGTAAATGTCAAACTCCCCTGCGAGTGCTTGGTCAGTCACAACCGCCCCGACTCCTTCCTTCTGCACCTGCCTTTTGAAGCTCTTGTTCTCCAGAACCCCGATGCTTTGCTAGAATTGTTTTTCCATGGTCTCCCACGGCAGTGAGTTCTGACACATAAACTGTGTTCTGGTTTTCACCCCCAAGTTGAGCCAAGAAGCTGGCCAGTGTTTGAAATTGACTTCTCCTCTGCTCCGTGCCAGGTTTGCCAGGCCCCTTTATCCAGACAGGATGCAAAGGGGCCAGGCACAATCCCAGAGCCCCGCTGGCCGGAGAGAGTCCAGGCTCTTAGTATTAATCAGTTTGACACAGGCATTAGGGGAAGGCTCTGGAGAGACCTGCGGGGTTGATGCGAGGCTTCTATTCACATTTAATTGCAGCACTGTTGTGGGGGTGTTTTAGGAGGCCACCTCGACCCCAGGCTGGACAGGTGTGCAGTTTTCCGGGAGATGGGATTCGGAGATCCGTACCTTAAGGGGATGAGTTGCTGCTGGAACTTGTGTGGCCTCCTATCTTTGTTTTTATAAGTGAGATCCCGGGGCAGGGAGAGGATATCTCCCCCCGTGACCCAGGGAGAAGCACCAGCCGTCCCCTAGGGTGGCTGCATTCATTGGTGGGGAGTTCTTGTGAACTGGCCCATCCTGGAGAGAAGCAGGATGGAATTCCTGCCTTCCAGAAGGAAGCCCTGGTGTCTGTCTGCCTTTACCTCCCGTGGATGCAACCTTTTATTCCCCAGCCTCCTATTCACCACCTCCCTTCTTCACCAGGCAGAGTTACCCCCCCCCTCACAGAGTTAAAAGCCTCTTCCATCAGTCCGCCTGTCTGTGTGCTTCTGGGCTGGGGAGCTTTGCTTTCTGTTTTGAATGGGATGAGGATGGTGGAAAATGGTGTGTGGGAAGGACTTTATGGTGTCCTAGGAATAGCATGTATTGATATTCGTTACCAAAAAATGTGTATATATAGTATGTAATATAGATGCTGTCTCTTTCATACAGAGCATGCTTGGGTGGGAGTGGGCGGAAAGAGGGGAAAAAAGCAACACATGGTTTGAATTTGGGTGGATGATTCCTTCAGCGGCCTCCTTTGTGCTGATTTCGCTTCCTACAGGTTGATACCGCGTTATTCTTACTTGCCAACAATTCCTCTCCCCCCAGGCTCCAAACGCAGAATGTGCGACACATTTGGCTTGTTTTAGAGACGCTTGGGCAGCCGGAGGGCACTGTAGGATTGTGATTTCCCTCTGTGTTGCGTTAAGTGATCAAGTGTTTTTTCCACTGAAGATCATGGAAAACTGAACTCCTTTGAGGGGGCTAGAAATGATCTCCAGTTAAAATGAAATGAAGAGATTGGATTTCATGGCAGTTGTGCACTTTGTAAGTGGGAGTAAGCTGGTGGCGTGACCAGCGTTGCATTAATGTGTTAAAATGGCGTTGTGATCGCCATTCATGTTAGTTGCACACGAAGGTTAGTTGGAATCTTTTTCAAGTAAAATTGGGACAATGAGAATACAGCCGACAGTCTGACAGACCCAAGTTAGTTTCCAGATCATGCAATTACTGTTCACTAGGCTGAGGAGGAGGTTGTGGGTATTTTTTGGAGAAGCTGGGTAGTACCGTGGTATAGTACAGGTTGTAACATTCATGAGGAGAGGTGTTAAATGTTACAGGCGCTGTAACCATGGTACTTTCCTGATACAGTTTCATAGTATCATTTTTGTTTACCCTGTTCGTATCTAGAGAGAATCTCTGGCCATATCTCAGGAGGATAAATACAGGGGTAGTTATTACTGAATTCGTCTTCTAGAGTAGAATTGGAAACAACTTAAATATCCGTATGAAGATGGTGGATTTAAACCAGTACTGTGCCAGAGTTGAAGGAGTAAACTGTGATTCTAGAGGTCCACATAGATTGATCTCCAGAATGTGATTTTTTTTAATTTTTTTGATGTTTATTTTGCGTGTGTGAGAGAGAAAAAGACACACACAGAGTGTGAGTGGGGGAGGGGCAGAGAACCAGGGAGACACAGAATCCAAAGCAGGCTCCAGACCTGCTTGACAGCACAGAGCCTGATGGGCTCAAACTCATGGACTGTGAGATCATGACCTGAGCCGAAGAGAGATGCCCAACTGACTGAGCCATCCAGGCACCCCTCTAGAACGTGATTTTGAATGTTATAATAGTATGGTTTTCTTTATGCTTAAAAATCATATCTTCAAAGAGCTCTCTCTATTCCGTAGGGATGTATGCACATGTGTGTACAAAATATACTGGAAAGATACACAAATAGAAAGAATAGGAATGATTTTATTATGTTTTATTTCTGCTTAAAAAAAACCTGAACCAAATGTGAGAAAACGTTGTCCTTTCTGGGTAGTGGGTATATGGTTACTCTCTTTCTTTGTGCTTAGTCTGTTTTAAAAGCTGTTCTCAAAAAATGTTAAAAAAAAATCTGTGCCCCTTATTCAGAAGTCATAAAATATTGAACAAGATAAAGAGAAAATCCTGTGATCTCATATAAAAGTACATAGCCTTATACATTTTTGGCTAGTCATCACTCTTTGAGGCAATTTCTTCTAAGGAATGGTTCAGCCTGGGCAAAAATCTAGCCTCATAGATGTCTGGTGGTGTGGGATTGAGAAAATCACGGCACATCCATTAATCAAAATATCCTTCAAGCATTCTGTGATATTTATCTTAGAATTGATCTCATGTTTGATTATGAATCTGAACCTTTTAGACTGTGACATTCTCCTATTGGTTGTCCTTTTCCCATTTCTTTATAGGTTTTTTCCCTAACTTTTTGTTAATTATCTCTACTTGGTTTGGAAATAAAGTGACTTTTGTTATAAGCATTGGTGCATCCTTGATTGTAACTTTGACTTAGTCACTGATTCCTTGGGTATCACTTCCCTTCCCTTCATCCTTCATTAAGTCACCATTCATGGAGCCCCAGAACCCGGATGGGGAGGGTGAGTGAGCTGGGACAGCCCTTAAACCCAACGCTCACGGAATCCTTCATCTACCTGCCTTTGTCCTGGTTTCTTAGTCTATGAAATGAAATTAATAGTTCCTGCTTCATTTCCCACATGCAATTTAGGGAGCATCTGGGGAAATGCCCTTGGCCTTTATGTGTCTTGTCAAAACACATTTTTCATCTTTCAAGTATTCCCTCTAGTGAAAATGGTCCATAGCTGGTTCCCCGAATACATTACCCATCATGCTGGGGCAGGACCTTTGTGGATGCTGTTTTCTCCTGCTGGAATTCCTTTTTTACCCTCTCCCCTCGCCTACCCCCTTTTTGAAAGCTAGTCCCCCTCTAAACCTTGCTCAGACTTCATCTCATTTGGGAAGTCAGTGCCGTCTCTGTATCTAAGATGGGATTTGTTATTGAACCATCCAAAGACTATTGATAGTACAGTTAATCCTTGAACAATGTGGGTAGAACCTGGGGATTAACTTATAGGTGGAGTTGGGATTTTTTTTTTTTTTTTTAGATAAACATGGTACCTATTGTAAATGTATTTTCCTTATGATTTTCTTCACAGTTTCTTTCCTCTAGCTTACTTTATTGTAAGAATACGGTATATAATACGTATAGCATAAGAAATGTATTAATGTATTTGTTATCCGTAAAGCTTCCGGTCAGCAGTGGGGCTATTAGTAGTTAAATTTAGAGGGAGTCAGAAGTTAGGTACAGATTTTTCAACTGTAGAGGGGTTGGTGCCCCTGCTTTCTGGGTTCACAACTCAACTGTACTTGGCTCGCTTCGCACCATACCCGCCAGACGTAGCTCATTAGAGGCAAGACGCCGGTCTTTGTTAATGTTCTAGTTCTACAGGGCGCCAGACGCCAGCCCCGGCACTTACTTGGTGCTCAGAAAGGGATTGTGCAAATGAACTGAATTGAAGGCCCCTTGAAAAGTGTACAGGGTTCCAATGAAAAGTAGCACTGAATGTATCCAAATGTGGTGATCTGAGTCCCTGGGTGTGTCCGGCAATTGTGCTGGACAGTAGAATGGAATCTTTTGTGTTAGGGCTGGATACAGCATGGCACTCATGTTCCTCCTGGCGAATATGTATTCATATTCCGCTGTTTAGGATGTAAATTTAGGGGGTTTTAATCCTGCTTCTCTGGGCTGCACCCGGCTCTTAACTCTGGGTTCTAAAGGTGATTATTTCCGCCATATTTTCAACAACACATATAGACTGGGCTTCTGTTCTGCTTGAGCTTCTGGGAGTGGGGATGCCATCTCAGAGCTCAGTCTGATGGCGGAGGTGGATGATGTTATAACCCGGTGTGTGAAGCCGATGGTGCACTGGGACTGGCTGGTTTTCTCTGTGATGGTTAGAAGTTTCTCTTCCCTGCCAGAATAATCCCTTGATTCCCAAGGGTGATGTGGATCGTTCTCTGTGGCAGGAAAAATAAGCTACAAACAGCCAACTGACTTTTAAGTGCTTCCTCCCCCCCGCCCCCCCCATTTTTTCCCTAGTACGAGTGACTGACAAGGGAAACTGCGGTCAAAGGGCCCGAAATTAATAGATGCCATTTGCACCAACTCATTCCTTTATAGATAAGGAGAGAAACCTAGTGAGAATAACCAAGGAGTTACTACTTAGAAGGCTTTTCCTGCTTGCTTTCGCATTCATTTCTCACATGATTTCATTTCCTGTCTCATCTATCTGAAAGGCAGCAAGAGAGAAGGCAGGGAAACATTAGTTTTGGTGTCAAAGATCTGGGCTCAAATCCCAGTCCAGCCACTTAACTGGCTGTGTGGTTGTGGGGCAGGTTTGCCGTCGGGACCAGTCGTCCTTCTCTGTAAAATGGGAATAGCAATTCCATCTGTGTCTTGTGAAAGAAATGTAGATAAGGCACCAGGGCCCAGCACACAGTCTGCACCAAATTAATCGCAGCTCCTGTTAATGAAACCCGGTCGTTAACACAGAGCTTACTCATTTGGTTGGTTCGCGAGGGAGGATTTTAGGTTAGTCATGAGTCACTCTTTGGAACAGCCGCCTTCGGAAAGTTCGCTGAAACCCCAGATTTCAAAACTGGTTTCCATAGATATTACACATAGATTAATGAAGAAAAGCAACTTCAAGTTGCTCTTTAATTATTAATAAAACCCATCACTGAAAACTGTAAAAGGATTCAGTAGAGGCACAGAGAGGAGGATTATTATTCGATGGAGTCATTCAACACATTCATATCCTTTTAAGAAAAGGTGTTTTTGGGTAAACCGTGAATTTTCGCCACAGGCTGGTCCTGAAACAAGGGCCACTGTGTTTTCTTCAAGAATCCCTCGCACTCTGACCTGACCCTTTGGTTTTGTGGCATCACAGGCCAGAGCGGCCGCAGTTGTTCTTGGTATGCATCTTCCTGTATCACAGTCACCGCTTTGAGAAACCTCGGCCTCTCTACCTCCGTCTGGGGACTGGTGTGGACATGGGAAGTGTGGGGTTTGTAAGTGCCGCCTGTGTTTTCTTTGACGGTGACGCGAAAACCTTCGGAGCCCAGCCTCGTGGCCCCCAGACTTTTAGGGGCAGATCTGTACTTGGCTTTTCTCTGAGCCCTCTGGTCTGGCCAGCACCTTCCGTGCCAGGACATTCGATGTGCATCATCAAGGGCCTAGCAGAGGGCTGCTGAGGGCACCTGCGGTCCCTTCCTCAAATCCGGTTTCCCTCTGCAGGGGATGATTCCGCTTAGGCGGACTCACAGCCCAAAGGGATGTGCCTCTCTGTTCCCGAGGCCTCAGACAAGGTCCGCAGACATATGACAGGAAACCCAGCAAGGGCTGTGCCCTCACACGAAGGACTCCAGGACTCTGGATAATGGGGGCTGGGATGGAAACTGCCGTCTAGTGACTTCTGATTGCAGGTTTCTAGTCCCTGTTGGTTAACCAGCAGGACATTTCACATTCCATTTCTGAGTGAAACTGAGCAGTGATATTGGGAGCTACGGATGATAACGCATAGGCCAGATTCAGCCCACCAGCCAGGAGGACAGGAGCATTTGTACTTTTTTTGGAGGGGGCAGGGACTGAAAATAATGTTTAATTATGGCACAATACACCATAAAATGTCCCGAGTAAACCGTTAAAATTTTTTTTTAATATTTTTTATTTATTTCTAGGAGAGAGAGAGACAGCGTGAGCAGGGGAGGGTAGAGAGAGGGAGTCACAGACTGAAACAGGCTCCAGGCTCTGAGCTGGCAGTCAGCACAGAGCCCGACGCGGGGCTCGAACCCACGAACCACAAGATCATGACCCAAGCGAAAGTCAGACGCTCAACTGACTAAGCCACCCAGGCGCCCCTAAAAATTTTTTTTAATGTTCATTTTTGAAAGATAGAGACAGAACATGAGCAGAGGAGGGGCAGAGAGAGGGAGACACAGAATCCGAAGCAGGCTCCAGGCTCTGAGCTGTCAGCACAGAGCCCAACGCGGGGCTTGAACCCACCGCGAGCTGAAGTCGGGGGCTTAATGGACTGAGAGCCACCCAGGCGCCCCACATGTAAACCATTTTTAAGTGTATAGCTCAGCAGAGTTGATTCTATTCACATTGTGGGCAGCCAATCACCAGATCGTTTTCATCTGGTAAAACTGAAACTCCATATTCATTTGCATTTTTAAATGGATGAAAAAGTAAAAAGGGGAGTACTTCACACATGGGCATGAAAGGAGATTCACATTTCAGTGTCCATCAATAAAATTTTATTGCAGCACACCCTGGCCCCTTCATTTACACGTTGTCATGCAGGAGCGGAACTGAAGGGTTACAATGAGACCGAATGACTCTGGACCAAAGAATATGTCCTCTCTGGCTCCTTATGGGAAATGCTTACAATCTAGTGTGGACTACCAGTTCTGTTTATCTCTTCTGGGAATTGATTTAAGGGGCCCTGTGTCTGGCATCTTTGTGTATATATAGTATCGAATCAGTGTTGCTGACTTCTTGGCTTTGCTTTAATATTAAAATGGCAGTAACCTATGCTGCCCTTACTTTGTCTGAATCAACCCCACAGAAATGAATCTTCTTCGCTTGAAATTCTAACAACGATCTTTGCAGGCAAATGTAATGAGCTACTTTTTTACTCATTAATTAACCGTGAAAAGGGATATAAGTAGTTACGTGTGTCACTGGAATGTAAACAATAAAATCCTAATAGATTCTTTCACCATAAGAGGACAATGAGCTTGGATTTAAAAGCCCCCAGAGCTCATTAAGGTCAGATGTTACACTAGGCACCCCCGCGGGATGATTCCAGTCATTCTTGTTGGTCAAGCCCAGTGCTGCCTGGTTGGCTTTCTCGGCTGTCTCCACGGTGCATGGAACAGAGCTGTCTTCTGCTGTTGGGGGTTCCATAGGGATTTGACCTGGAAATCTAGGAGAGTCAGGACTGGGACTCTGGTCAACATCCCAAAGGCTCAGATATACGAATTACTCACCCCACTCCCCCCGCCCCAAAGAATTCCGTTTTGTAAGACTAAGATGAATGGAGACATGAGTGTTTTGCTCATGAATCGTCAAGGATCACTCTTTTTCCTTCCCTGGAGATTCTGTTACTGTTGTCTTGACTTGGACCATGCACATCTCTTCCTCTTGGTTGTCACGGCTCCTCCTTGAATTACTTTCTTTCCCCTTCCTATTTTTCTCCTGTTTGTTTCCAACTTTTGTGTAATTCAAGTTTTCCAGTTCTGTCCTTGGGCTTGGAGAGGTGGAGGTTGTGTTAAGCCCTTTTTGAGCTTAGAAAATTCATGGTCCTTTAAGGGCATTTGTGTCTCCTTACATCACATCAGGCTTGTTAGAGACCCTGCTGTCTGCACAAGGGCTCTTTCTGTAATTTGCTAAAACTATTGGTGTGGATACATAAGAAATCCAGTTAGATTTTTTCTTTCTTTTTCCTCCCTCCCTCCCTCCCTCCATGGGGGAGAGAGAGCAAGTGGCTGAAAGAGAATCCCAAGCAGGCTATGCACCATCAGTGCAGAGGCTGATGCAGAGCTCAAACTCACAAACCATGAGATCATAACCTGAGCTGAATTTAGATGCTTAATCTACTGAGCCACCCAGGTGCCCCTAGATTTTCTTATTATAAGAATTTAAAATATACAGAAAACTAGACCCCTTTTCCTTGTACTCAACAATTTACATTTGCCATATTTCCTTCATCTACCCATTTATCATCATCCTACTTGTTTGTTGAACCTTTTAAAAACATGACATCAGGATCATTCTACTTTTTAAAAATAAATTTTAATTTAAGTATGTAACACCCATGCAAAAGACTATACAAATGACAAGTGTACAGCTTGATAAGTTCTCAAAAAGCTTTTATTCTTAAATACTGTAGAGCGCATCTCCAAAAGATAAGGGTATTCTTGTAACCACTGTACCGCAACATCTTTAAAAAATTGTTTTTAATGTTTACTTTTGAGAGAGAGAGACACGCAGAATGTGAGTGGCAGAGAGAGAGGGAGAGACAGAATCCGAAGCAGGCTCCAGGCTCTGAGCTGTCAGCACAGAGCCTGATATAGGACTTGAACTCACAAACCACAAGATGACCTGGGCCAAAGTCAGACGCTCAACCCACTGAGCCAGGCGCCCCAGGTGACACCTTACTTTAATGTTCAATTCTTGAGACAGTGGGGTGATCGGAGGCACTAATCTCCTCCTTTTCATGAGCCAACATGATGCTTCTAGAGGCTGCTTGATTCTTTGCCTTGTTGCTATTTGTTAAGGGAGTGATTAGGGAGGAGAAGATTTAGTTAAAGTTTTTTTTTTTTTTTAACTTGATTGCTTGGAACATAATAACTCAGTGGAGGGTTTATTAAGAATCTAGTTTTACATAAGAATAAAAGCCAATGGTTATTGAAGACTTCCACCAAGCCAGCCATACTGGGTCTAATCGGAAAGCTTAAGAACAAGTGATTTTAGGGGCGCCTGGGTGGCTTAGTCGGTTAAGCGTCCGACTTTCACTTAGGTCATGATCTCGCGGTTCGTGGGTTCGAGCCCCGCGTCGGGCTCTGTGCTGACTGCCAGCTCGGAGCCCGGGGCCTGTTTCCGAGTCTGTGTCTCCCTCTCTCTCTGACCCTCCCCTGCTCACGCTGTCTCTCTCTCTCCTAGAAATTAAAAAAAATATATATATATATATTAAAAAAAAAAAAGAACAGGTGATTTTATAGGAAAGCAAATACATAATCTTTATTTGTGGATAAGCTTAGAGTTCATTTTCTGTGGCAGCTCACATCCGACCACTAGGAAGCACTGGATTTAGCCATCATCATAAGCCTTTCCCATTTGGCCAGGGTCCCTCCCAGTTCTCTCTGGAGATGGAGCTGTTCACGGATCTTCAGTAACACATGACTAGGAAATCTGGCAAAATGTGTTTTGTGGCTTATTTTCCAAGAGCTCTTGTGGGCTGTCCTAAATTCTTTATGTGGGCAATACTGGGCTTCACATCTGGTTTTAAATACGTGTGTGCATGGACTTTGTTGGGTCTTGGTTTTTAAACTCTCAGTGATTTATAAAGCCTCAGTATATTTTTCTTGGAAAAATCCAGTTTGCTCAATGTTCACCCCCCTCCTAGATGTCTGATGGTATGTGGGGCCTCGAGAGTTGCTTTGTGAGAAATGGCTGTGTAGATGTGAAATTCCGAATGGCCATATAGATAAGTTCACAGATACCAGCTTCAGTGGCCTAACCAAGCCTGCTGGGGAATCTTAAATTCAACCACCTAAGTTTGAAGATGTAATTGGCTTTATTTAATCGATCGTGAATAGGGCAGCATCCCATCTGGTACATAGAGGGGAGCTCTGAGGAACAGGAGAAAACAGAAGGTTTTAATAGGAAGAAGGGCGGGTCAATGAAGTTATTAGCAAAAGAAAAGGATTGTTCCTGGCAAGATTACCTTCCCTTAGGAGGAAGGGCAGGGGGGTCTAATTAGGTGGGCTCACTCATCTTCCTTTGGGGGATGGAGAGAGCCCATATGACCAATGACCTCATCGGTGTTGCCCAGAAAGTTCCAAATTGACTAGCTTAAAATTCCAGAGAGGTGGAAACTGCCGTTAAGTGTGCGTTTGCAGTTCTGGGCTTCAGGAAGGATGGGGGATTGTGAATACTGTCATGGTCTATATCCATTATATAGCCGACTTTCTTATTTGATGAGCACACTTTTTTTTTAAATGTTTATTTCTTTATTTTGAGAAAGAGACAGAATGAGCAGGGGAGAGGCAGAGACAGAGAAAGAATCCCAAGCAGGGATTCTGTCTGCACAGAGCCCAGTGTGGGGCTCTGTCCCACGAACCGTGAGATCATGACCTGAGCCGAGATCGAGAGTCTTCCGTTTCACCAACTGAGCCACCCAGGCGCCCTGTGAGAGCAGTTTTCTTAGTCTGAGAGTTGAGGTGGCTCAGAAACCGGGAAACTGAGTCAGTGTGTTATTTTATCAGCAAATCATGCCTTTGAGGCACTGTGTGGAGATCGTGTGGTGACCTGCCTAGAGGGGGTGCCTGAGATCAGAAGGCCGGTGTCCGCATCCAGAAAGCTACTCTCTCCGTGTGATTGTGGCACGGAATTTCCTTATCACTTCACACTTGTCCTCTGAATCGGAAATCACGACGTAAGAAAAGACTGATTGCAGCTGTTCGAGCTCTGTTTTTTGTGAATATTAATGTGTATGTGTGCTGGTGTCCTAATTTCACAAGCGAAAGTGGCAGAAAAGTTAAACACAGCCTTATTACAGTTACTCAAGGTAGTGGAGAAACTACTTTTTTCATTCATAAATATTGCAGCATCTGCTGTGGCTTAGACACTATACTGACTACTTTACAAATAGACCCAGACTCTGTCCTCAGGGGGCCTAGAGTGTGGAAGAATTAAGACAGTCTAACAAACAGGTAGGCAGGTGTCTGCATTTTGCACATACAGATGAGAGCGGTGAAGAAAGCATTTGGTGCCATTTGCCAAGTGCCCCCTTGCCGGTTTGCCGGGTCTGCCTGTCTTCACATCAGCAAGGCTATTACTTGGACTTGCCTTACCTTGATGAGTCTAGCTCGTTACACCAATGACTGCCACAAATAGCACTCTGCACTCCACTGAAAAGCTCAACAGTTATAGAGAATAATTTAAGCCAAAAGATAAGAGAGAGGAAATTTTCACTTGGGGACCAAGTCATGAAATGTATTCTCTTCGTTTTTTTCCCCTCTCACGGCCTGTTCTTGACCTTCTTTTGTGTTTGGGAGCCCAAGGGATCTTCCTGTTGAAGTCCTCAGGGGCCCTAGATGAAAGTGCACATACGTGGGAGGAAATCACTAAATCGCTTACCTGGTTGCGGTTTTGCCGGCTGCGAAACTGGCGGTGGCTGCCTGGAGTGTCTTGCCCAGAGTTGGCGTTGGAGGTCAGGGTCACAGGCGCTGAGCTGGATTGGTGATGTCTGCCTGTGGGGTTGGAATTGGAGTTCAGGGTCACGGGCGCTACACTGGATTAGTGGTATCTGTCTGTAGGGTGGTGAGAAGCCACAATTGCCACTCTTGCCTTTGAGCTCTTATCAGCTAAGCCACTGACTGAACTGTGAGAGTGCCCTGGAAACAAATTTTTTCAGTTTTGAACTGAACCAGAAGAGCCCCAGCCATGCTCAGGTAGAAGCTACGCGACGGCCAGGATGCTCAGTCCAATATTTTGCCCACAGTAGTATCTGGCCCAGTAGGCATTCAATAAATGTTTGTCTGTTACTGTTGAATAAAATCGTAAAGCTTGTTGCTTACACGGCTCCTGGGGGGTAACTGATACTATCTTAACGTGTAAGGAAATAGAAATTCAGAGACCACACGCAACAAAGCTTTGTGAAGACGGGTTCTGACTTCTAGAGGAGGAGTTCAAGGTTAAGCTGTCCAGGGACCAGTAGAGCAGGGATTTGAACCTAACTTTGTCTCCTGGCAAAGCCCATCTTTTTTCTTCTACAAAAGCAAATGCAGGAAAACTGTAGCTAGTGAAAGATTTGAGCCACTTACAATCAGCCTTTGTTTAAAAAGTGGCAAAACCTATGGTTTTGTCTATGGCCAAAGATTAAAAAATAGGTGCGACTGTTAACCTTGGCCTCTTCCAAGGAGGCATATACTCTCAGCGTGAATACCATCTCCAGTAATACATGCATCGATTTGCTTCTTTGCCGGGATTTTTTTTTTTCCTCCTCACACTTTATTAAGATGGTATCCTGTATTAAGCTTGGTCATTTTGTCAGTGTGATCTCTGTAGGGAAAAATTTTAAAGGCTTGAAAAATGATAAATGAGGACACAAGACATCCCCAATATATTCAGGCAAATTCCCTGGAGTTGTGGTGTGCACACAGGCATGCTTGATTTAGAAAATGCCTTGCTGATTCTCTTTGTCTGAAATGGGGAGTTTCACGGGCTCCTAACCGAGCTTGGATTTTCCTTTCATGATCCAGAGATTCTGAGGGGGAGAGGGGCTGTTACTTGTTCATTCACTACTTACAGGGGAGGAGCTTACCAGAAAATTTTTGCTTTCTTTTAAACTATGTGAGCACAGAAACACCACCCTCCCTTCTCTGCCATTTCTTCATAAGATCAGAAAGACCTGGAGGATCCCACTGAGAGGGTTTCAGCTTAAACATTAAACACCAAAATTAATACTAATCCGCTCCCATGTTGGTCTTGACCATCCAGAATCTTCCATGTCAAAAGAAAGGTACCAATACCACATTCACACAAATAAAAGCCTTCTTAAAAATATCAGGATCTGGAGATGCCTGGCTGGCTCACCTGGTAGAACATGTGACTCCTGAAATGAGGCTCATGAGTTCAAGCCCCACATTGGGCACGGTGCTTACTTAAAACAACAACAACAACAACAACAACAACAAAAAAACACAACTTAGGTTCTTATCTGCACATCAAGTAAATTTGAAAAATTCTTTCTCTTTTGAAGTTTTATTTTTTTTAATTAAAAAAAATTTTTTAACGTTTATTTATATTTGAGAGACAGAGTCTGAGCAGGGGAGGTGCAGAGAGAGAAGGAGACACAGAGTCTGAAACAGGCTCCAGGCTGTGAGCTGTCAGCACAGCGCCTGATGCAGGGCTTGAACTCCCGAACTGTGAGATCATGACCTGAGCCGAAGAGGGCCGCTTAACCAACTGAGCCACCCAGGCGCCCCACTCTCTTTTGAAGTTTAAACTCAAGTCAGATAATAGATACTTGGCTGATTTGTTCCCAAATAATAGGATCTCATTAAAAAGTGAACCGTCAACCACATGGAACCGTTTTCCTCTTGCAGTCGTGGGGCGGGTCGGTGAATTCGCTGGCGACACAGGACTGCATTCATCTGGCAAATAGGTTTCCAAATGAACTATATGACTGTGCGCGGTCAGAGGCTGGGCTTCAACCTTAACTTCCTACCTGTGATCGCATAATACCTGAATGCTTTAACTTTGTCTCTAATGCCACACAGTGTTATAAACACTAACAAGTGAATTCAGGTCCTTGTCATTCTAAAGTAGATTTAACACACCAGGCTATTTATGCATGAAATAGATGATGTCTGGGATATGCTTCCACATAAAATGAATGTGTGTGAGCATCGTTATGAATATAAATGAAATAGGACTGGCTGTGAGTTGATTCCTGTCAAGGTTGGTGACAATTTGGTATGTTTTAAAAATCATCTACAACCAATGACCACAAAAATAATGATTTAATTATGTCCTGAAAGGCAAAATCTGACAAGTTTCTAGGAAGGAAAACGCTTGGTCAAGGAGAATAATTTGTAACACTTTTAGATTTTTAAAAAAAATTTTTTAATGTTTTTTTAATTTATTTCTGAGATACAGAGAGAGACAGCATGAGCAGGGGAGGGTCAGAGAGAGAGGGAGATACAGAATGTGAAGCAGGCTCCAGGCTCTGAGCTAGCTGTCAGCAGAGCCTGACGTGGGGCTTGAACCCACAAACCGTAAGATCATGACCTGAGCCGAAGTCGGACACTTAACTGACTGAGCCACCCAGGCGCCCCATATTTTTAGATTTTGAAAGGAAATTCCCCTGACTTTTTTTTTTTGTCACCTGTGAAAGACTGAGCTACACGATTGTGACAATTAGTTCATATAAAATGTCCCACTTTCCCGGCTAGTGGTTGGCATTGACAGGTGATCATTTTGGCCTGAGAAGAGTAGAAAGCTTTAGACTGATGAATGGCTGACACTTAACCCAGTTGGTCACTTTCTGGGTTGGAGGCAGTGTGATTTGCACAGTGTTTAAACCTAGCGGACTGACTTAAAACACTCTTTCATGTTGTGGGTTTATTAATGCATTTTTACAAGCATTTTTACTGAGAAGCTGCAAAAGTTAACCACTGGCATGTGAAACTAACAGAGGTAGGGAGACAGGCTGGGACGTACTCTTCAGATGCCTTCCTCCTCCTTTGACGGCCCAGAGGCAGATGGAGGCGCACGTTGATGCTAACAGCTCCGAGTGACATTCTGAGCGTGGCTCACAGGATGACCGGTATGGCCAGCACTAACGGCTCCGCGCCTGTCATTGCTATCGTTAAGCATAATTGGAGGCTAGACCTCTGTGTTCAGCCTTCCTTTTATTAACGTAGTTGATGAAATGAGGACCCAAAATGCCAAGGACAAGATCAGTTTCTAGATTATTGAGTGGTTCAGAGTTTCTGAAAAAGACCTTTAAAAGCATCAGAACCTGCACATTCTGCCTGGGGTGTCTAGGATTTATGACCAGTGTCGTAGAACAAGAATTCCTCCTTGGACACTATGTTCTACTCTGCCTATTTTATAGAGCTATTGATTCTTCTGTTATAATAGTAGCTAAGGAAAAGCAGAATATGAGATTGTGTGTACTCCTTGAGTACAAAAGCTAGATGAAGATACTGACCCAGTAAAGTAGAACGCTAAACACATTTGTAAATTATTGTGTTTAGGGTCTAGGGAACATGGGTAATATTTTTTTCTTGTTTAAAATTGCCTTTGGGGCACCTGGGTGGCTCTGTCGGGTACGTGTCTGACTCTTGATTTCAGCTCAGGTCATGATCTCACAGTTTGAGAATCGAGCCCGGTGGTGGGCTCTGTGCTGTGATAGCATGGACCCTGCTCGGGATTCTCTCTCTGTCTCTGTCTCTCTGTCTCCCTCTCTCTCCCTGCCTCTCCCACTTTGGAACTTGTGCTCCCTCTCTTAATGTTTTTACAGTTGGATTTGGGTTTATGGAAGAACTAAAATAAATCAGTTCCAGTACTCAAAATCCCAAAGATGGAATTTTCCTATCAGAGTGCAATGGATTAAGGAGTGATTAGGCTCCATAATGTAATTGGACAGGAAGTAACAAATCCCTGTGTCTCCTGGGACCCGAGTGACATCCCTGAAGCACTGTGCGAGGGGAGGGGGTTCCGTTACTGCCCCCTCTGTGGGTGCAGGGTGTGTGACCAGCTCGTCGGGTGTGGCTGGGAGAACGGAGTTGAGAAGGGTAGATGGCACTTGCTGTTCACATGCAGAATTATTTGCCCCCTCTTCTTAATGTTAAGATTTTCTGATAATTTGGTTTGATGGCAAAGGCTGCTTGATATAAAAGCCTCAACATTGTAAATACAAGTGTTTCTTTTGTTCAATCTGATTTGTCAAATCAAATCAGGATATGGCTCCAAACCGTAGCTGAGCTCTTGGATTTCCTGTAGAAAGAAACATTTAAATTCACTCATCATTCATAAAAAGATTATCCATAACTACATAAATTGGTCCCATTTGCTCAACAAGCAGTTTTTGAGTGCTGATTCCACTGGGCCTCTGTTGGGAGGGGGGCTGGTTCTGGGAATTAGCCAAAAGCCTGTTGTGAGCACCTCCTGGGTATAGCTATGAGGATAAAACTTGAGACAGATACAGTGGAGTGAGTCTGATTTCCTAGGGCTTATATTTTGGCACATGGCTGCAATTTCAATTTCCCAGGGAACAAGGCATTTGTTCGATCCAGCACAAAGGTTCTCAGTCATGGCTGCCTTCTAGAATCACCTAGGAAGCTCGTAAAACACACACGTGGCCAAATTCTACCGGCAGAAATCCTGACTCAGTTGGTCAAAAGGGGTCTGGGCATTAGTGGTTTTTTAAGAGCCTTCCAAGCGATCGCTGCCTACAGTCAGGGTTACATCCAGTGACTTGGTGGATAACAGGATGTTTTAAATTGAGCTTAAGGAAAATATTGTGAATATTAAAAGGGTCCCTTATGACATCTTCGTTGTGAGCATCGAGACTATGGGAAGGTTTGTTTTAATCCGTAGTAGTTGTTTCCAACTCTGTCTGCATATTAGTGTCTCCATAGTGGCCCTTAAAAAATAGAAGCGCTTGGGGCGCCTGGGTGGCTTAGTCGGTTGAGCGTCCGACTTTCGCTTAGGTCATGATCTCGCGGTTCGTGGGTTCGAGCCCCGCGTCGGGCTCTGTGCTGACTGCCAGCTCGGAGCCTGGAGCCTGTTTCAGTCTGTGACTCCCTCTCTCTCTGACTCTCTCCTAGAAATAAATAAAACATTAAAAAAAAAAAAAATAGAAGCGCTTGCCCCTACCGCCGCCACCCCCACCCCCACAGCACTGGGTCCTGAAGGGCGTGGCCTGGAGCTGGCCAGGGGTGGCAGTGTGCATGCGCGTGTGTGAGCGCCTCCCCGACGATCCAGTGCTGTGTTCCAACACCGCCCCTGCCCTCCCCGGGGTGGCATTTGAATATTGAACATTCATCTGTTGGCGTAACTTCTAGTACTCCTCAGTAGACCTGTGTAGAAGGCCCACAGGACTTGCCAGATAGAACGATTCCTAAATGCTGCTTTCAATCCTGTTTTTCTCCCTCCTGGTAGAAATGGAATGGAATCTGTCATGAACATAAAAACGTGAATCTTGAACATTTTTGAAGGCTTTTTGACGCCCACTCTGACTAGGCTGCAATGTTTTTCTTACTATTTTCATATTATTTATCCACACTGACAGCATAATAAATAAATATTAAGTTTATAGACGTACAATAGAAAAATATCCTAGCAAACTGTGCCAACATGTGAAATTGATTGCCTCAATTATAGTGCTTTGAATATTTTGTGTATTCAAGAGAACGTCAAAGTAGTGTTTTTGTTTTCCGCATTGATCCTCTTTGCTGAGAATTTTGTTTTATTTTTATTGAGTATTTATTTATATTTGAGAGAGACGGAGAGTGTGAGTAGGAGAGGGGCAGAGAGAGAGAGGGAGACACAGAATCCAAAGCAGGCTCCAGGCCCTGAGCCGTCAGCACAGAGCCCAATGCGGGGCTTGAACTCAACAAACCGCAAGATCAGGACCTGAGCCAAAGTCAGACACTTAATCGACTGAGCCACCCAGGTGCCCCATGTTCTCCTTTTTAAAGTAAGTTTTAGGCCCAACTTGGGGCTCGAACTCAAGACCCTGAGATCAACAGTCACATGCTCTGTTAACTGAGCCAGCCAGGTGCCCCTCTTCACTGAGAATTTTAAAGTAACCTGTGATGAAGTGAAATTTCTACCTTCTTATTAATAAAATTAAATTTCTTCACATCTTGCATATGTTATTCGAACAAATTCCACAGGGTTCTGACAGAACTTCTGTGATGCAGGAAATGGTCTGTGTCTGCCACTTTTGGTAGCCACTTAAAATGTGGTTGGTTCTTGGGTCTGAGGAACTGAATTTCTAATTTAATTTAATTTTTTTTATTAAAAATGTTTTAAGTCTATTTATTATTTTGAGGGAGAGAGAGAACATGGGAGGTGCAGAGAGGGAGAGAGCAAGAGAGAGAGACTCCCAAGCAGGCTCTGCATTGTCCGTGTAGAGCCCGATGTGAGACTTGATCTCAGGAGCCCTGAGATCATAACCTGAGCCGAAATTAAGAGTTAGAGGCTCAACTGACTGAGCCACCCAGGCGCCCTTCTAATTTTATTCAATTTGAATTAAATCACAAAAGGCAAACGCGGGCAGAGCAGGTCTTGAGACTTGCTTACAGCTTGAGAAGAGATTGGGCCGAGCTGAGAAGCAGGTGAGGGCTGTTCTGTGTTAGGGGCCTCTCTTCCCATGGGGGGTGCAGGGGAGGGGGCATGCCTCCCACCCTCTGCTGCGTGGACAAGCAGCACTCGTAGAGGCCCTGGGATGAGTGATTTTGAGAGAGGACACAGTGTGGAGGCTGTGACTCTGGGGGGAGAGCTGGGGTGCTCCTAGAAAACTCTCCCTCTTGCCCCAGCCTCTGGGCTTCCCCCACCCACATCCTCCATCATGTGCTCCAGTGCCTGGAGTGCCTTTCTCAGGTGTTCTGGGCCATTCCCTTTCCTACAGGCTATACCCGTTGTCCTGTGTCTCCAGACTTTCTGCCCCGTTGATGCCCCCCCCCACGCTCTTCTTCCCTCACACCTCTTGCCCGAGCTTCCCCTTCTCTCCCCTGCCCTACCCCCGCCCTGACCACTGCGCATGGCTTTCCCGAGAAAACAAGCTCCTCACTACGCTTCAGGGGCTTTCGGGATCAGCTGTCTCCCCAGGGCCCCCTCCGCGCCCCCCAACCCCCAGATCTGCCACAGTGCTGCTGGTGCCCTAAACTGATGGACCCGGGCTTTGGCACGTGATGTCACCCCTTCCCGAATGCGCTCTGCCAAGGTTCATCCAAGGCTCACTCCTTGTGTTGGCTGAGATGCCTCTTACTGCAGGAAGCCCAGCGACCCTTCCAGGGCGGGCAGGTGGCTTCCTGCACGCCCCCTAGCTCCTCCTGTACCCCCGTTTCTTGCCAAGCCAGGCAGTGCTCGGACGGACACGGAGCCCACAGCTCGCACTCGGCGGCGACTGTGTGGTGAAGGAGCACCATGACCGCGTGAATCGTTCAACCCAGATCTTGGGTGGTTTCTGTTGGTGTAGACCTCCTTAAATCCCAGGGGTGATAAATTAAGGAATTTTCACAGAATATCGACTGTCTGGATTTTATTCCTCAAACGTGTTCATTGATGGCTGTTTCATTGACTTTTCATTTTTTTTTTTTTTTTTCATATTTTTCTTTTTACGAGAATACAGTGTTCTTGCTCAGGGCCGGTGGTGTTTTATTCATGGACCATAGATGGCTGTGTTTCCACAAAGAAAAGTAAAAATAAAGATATGAGTGAATTTTTAAAGGACTTCATGTAATACTGTCTTAATTTTTTGTTTTGAGAGAGAGAGAGAGAGAGAGAGAGCAAGCAAGGAGCGAGGCAGAGGGAGAGAGAATCTTAAACAGGCTCCATGCTCAGCTGGGAGCCTGACGTAGGGCTTGATCCCAGGACCCTGGGATCATGACCTGAGCCGAAATCAAAAGTCGGACCCTCGACCGACTGAGCCACCAGGAACCCCTGTTGTTGTAAATAATAAAATAATAATAAAAACAGAAGGAAGAGAACATTTACATTCATCGATAGTAGCTGATAAAAAATCATTTGGTTTACAAAGATTTCAGAGGAGTCCTTGTTTGGTGGCATGAGTGGTCTAGTTATTGCCATTTCGCTGCCCGTCTCCCCCCCCAGCTTGCTTTTCCTTGTTGCCCCGTGTGAAACCCACATTCACTCCCTGCCCCACCCCCCACCCCTGCCTCCTATAAACAAGCACAAGAAAGTCAGGAAAAGGCAGCCCCTAAATGCGTTAATAAGCACCAGCCCATCTCAGCAAGAAGGATTAAAGGTGCCACCTGCAAACAGAAAATCTGTGCAGTCATCATTAAAGACGGCAGGCCTTTACTATTTGACAATTTATAGCTGAAGCAGCCCTACGTTGTTGATGAGCTATGCATCTCTGATTATTGTAAGAATTACCTTTTAAACTTAATCCTGGCAATTGCCAGATGAGCTGGTTAATTTGGTACTAATTGAAATTTGGACTTTAGGTGTTGTTTGGAGACTATGCTTCTGGTGTCTTCAGCTTCTCTTGCACATGTAAGATTTTCACGTGGATGGGGGAGGGGAGCCTCTCCAGTGCTTTGCTTGGCAGGAATCCTTCACCCAGGACCTGTGTCCTTTGCTCTTCGGTTCCTCATTCAGAGCCTGATTAACTCAGTTAACCTACACAGGCTTAATTATTGCTCCGAGTACATAGGCAATTGGAAGCTATAAACCAGGAGTTTGGGCAAAACAAGCTGTGAGAATTGGCAGTTGATGTCCTGGCTTTGAAGGATGTTTAGTAAAAAATTTGAAATTCAGTCCTCTCTGTTTAAGAACCCAAGGAATTATAAATATGCTTAGAAATGATTTCTATCAAAGAGGCTTAAGGGATTTGATCTTAAAAAAGGAAGTTCTAGAAAATTGTGTCGAATGCTTTATTTTTTGACTTTGCTGTAACTAAAAGATGTCAATTGTACCTACCATCTTAGGAGATGCATTTTACTAAAATAATTACGATGATAAGTGCACACAAGCTAAGCCACATATTTCTCTGTAATGAAGGACTTTATGTGCACTTGAGAGAATTTGTCTTTCTGTACTTTAAAAAGGATCATTTTGGCTTGATTAAACAGGATAAGGCTACATAAATATTGTAATCTGTGTATGTGCTTTGGTGGAGAAAAAATTGGCTTTCCTGTAATTTGACTTAGTTTGAAATTTCCATAAGGAAAATGAGGACATCTTTATCCATCCCGAGGAGAAAACCAGAGGAGAGTTTGAGAGGAGCCCACCTGAGCAAAATGAATGTCAAAAAGTCTAAAATTAGGCGGAGTTTTGACCTATCCTTAAGCTCTTCAGAAGGGAGGATGCAGTGAGCTTTTGTTCTGGAAAATGTCACACCCAGTAGGTGCGTGAGGCACTGTGATGTCAGTGTAATCACCCAGGATGATAGGAAAGGAGGCCACCAAACTGCACAGAAGCCAAGTCATTTGGCATGAGAGTAGCCAAATCTGAGGTTCATTACTAAATAGTTTTTTGTTTTTTCATCTTAAAAAATTTTTTTTTAAGTTTATTTATTTTGAGAGTGAGCATGCACATCTACAAGGCAGGCTAGAGAGAGAGAGAGAGAGAGAGAGAAGAAAATCACAAGCAGGCTTCTTGAGATCAGCACAGAGCCCAATGGGAGGCTCCATCCCGGGAACTGTGAGCTCAGGACCTGAGCTGAAATCAAGAGTTGGACGTTCAACCAACTGAGCCACCTGGGCACCGTCCCAAGATTTTTTGATAAAACACATTCTGGTTTTATCAGCCAGTTCTCTATTTTCCTAGGTATTTCCTCTTTGGAAAAATAAAAACCTAAGGGTTTATGTCTTTCTATAATTGATATACCTTTAACTGAACATTTGCTCAGTGTGGCTAGTCTGTATATTTCTGAAGATGGAGATTGATCAGTGACAAACTACATCAAATATGCATTTTTGCTGACTATATCTAAGGATGTACACTTTGTTTAATCCTAAAAATAAATCCTAAAATTTCCAAGGTTAGCATTTTGTGCTTGGGCAACTGGCAAAGAAGTTAGTTTGTGTCTTCTAAGTGCACATTGTACAGTATGGTAACCCTCAGCCCCGTGTGGCTCTTTAAATTTAAATACAATTAAAATGTTACTCAGTTGTGGGGCGACTGGGTAGCTGAGTTGGTTAAGTGGCCGGCTCTTGACTTCGGCTCAGATCATGATCTCACGGTTCGTGGGTTTAAGCCCCACATCAGGCTCTGTGCTGGCAATGTGGAGCCTGCTTGGGATTTTCTCTCTCCCTCTCTCTCTGCCCCTCCCCTGCTTGTGTGCTCTGTCTCTCTCCCAAATGAAAGAAACTTAAAAAAAAAAAATGTTACTCAGTTGCCACATCTGGCTGGTAGCTTCCACACTGGATGTCTAGAACATTCCTGTCTAAGAAAACTATTAGTGACCACTTGGATAACCATTGCCACCATCTCCCCTCTGTCAGAGATGACACACACATGATGATTTGTTCTATCTGCGCCCTGCTCCAGCACTGCTGTCGCCTTCCAACACTCGGGCAGGGAAGCTAATGCCATGAGAAGTGTTCACACCAACCTCAGAGCTAGAAATTGAGCCCCCCAAACTAGGCAGCTTAGCTGGCCTCAGCAGACACAAGGGTCCTTGGAAAATACAGTAATAACTCTTTATGACTTCAATAATTGGTTGACTGAACAGATTGCCCTTATTATTCTTTTTTTTTTTAATTTTTAAAATGTTTTATTTCTAAGAGAGAGAGAGAAAGAGAGAGTGTGAGCAGGGGAGGGTCAGAGAGAGAGGAAGACACAGAATCTGAAGCAGACTCCAGGCTCTGAGCCGTCAGCACAGAGCCCGACGCAGAGCTTGAACCCACGAACCGTGAGAACATGACCTGAGCCGAAGTCGGATGCTTAAGCGACTGAGCCACCCAGGTGCCCCTGGCCTTACTATTTTAATTATGTGAGGGATTCCTAGACTTACAGAATTAGGAATTCTAGTTATTTAACTGGATTGCTGATTCTCTCCCTCCCTCAATGTCTTTTCCTATATTTGCAAGTGAAGTTTGGGCTCATAATGAGTTGGGAAGGTTAATTTTTAATATCCAGAGGCTCTCAGTATGCCTCAGGGTAATTTGAGTAAGCATGAGATTAAAACCAGGCACCAGAATTCATCTTTCCTTGCCAGCTGCTGGCGATGGACTCCCCTTGAGCTAAGGCCCCACATATTGCTGATGCTCAGAGGTACTCATTCCCTGTTGGCTAGATGGGAACATTCCATTCCTAGGGCAGAGATGAGCTAGCTCCCCAGGACCTGAAAGCCACATGGATTAGGGGAGGGGGTCCTTCTAATGTTGTTGTCTGTCTTGTGATCTGACTTCAGAACGAAAGATTTTGAAAGCCACTTCCATGTTACTATTTTTCAAAAACATTCCAATATTCTTTTAGTATCTAAAAAGCTAGTGCGATTGTTCTCATTGACATTATTCAATAAAGAAGGTAATCCAGATTGTAACAATGTATATTTCCCCTTGTCAGACTTAACAAAGCCACTATAATTCTGAAGGGGAAAAATGCAACATGTACATATTTTAAAATGTTTCCTAACGTTTTAATATGGAAGAGATTCTCCTCTCTTCCCCCAAATCTGAATACCCTTTTACTTGTAGGTAGTTAACAAAATCGGAATAAAGCAGATTAATTTAGATTTTCTGGTTGTGAATCCCAGCCTCTTTTGATAGCTACATTTCTCTTTCCACTGGATCGGCTATTCATTTGATTTCATTGAGAATTTTCTGAGTGCTTTTTCTTCATCTCAAAGAGGCTTTGGGAAGATGGAGGGCGGCTCAGTGATGTCACTGTCAGTCTGAGCAAGCCAGATGCGTGCTAGACATTAAAACACACTCATTATCTTTCCTATAATCTGCTCCCTTGTTCTCGCAGAAACTCAAGACCTAAGTGGATCCTGGCTGTAATGAAAAGAATGATCATCAGTCTGTTTCACATCTGACTTTGGGATAATTTTGTTACGCAAGTTTGTTCTCAACTGCTTTTTAACCCAAAAGCCAGCATGCAAGCTGCGATCTTCCTTTATGGAGATAATCTAGTTCATCTTCCGCTGTTGGCTGTCTTTCTTTTTTTTTCCTCTTTAATTTTTTGAAATTTTATTTTAGAGAGCACAAGCAGAGGAGAAAGGCAGAGGGGGAGAGTTTGAAGGGGGAGGATACTGTCAGCA
This sequence comes from Hyaena hyaena, assembly GCF_003009895.1. NCBI lineage: Eukaryota > Metazoa > Chordata > Mammalia > Carnivora > Hyaenidae > Hyaena > Hyaena hyaena. The sequence continues at coordinate 297,980 of NW_024081051.1, forward strand.
GACTCCACGCTGAGTGTGGAGTCCGACATGGGGCTTGATCCCACGACCATGGAGTCATGATCTGAGCCCAAATCAAGAGTCGGACACTCAACCGACTGAGCCAACCAGGCGCTCCCACAGTCTTAAAGGTTGAAAATGAAATGCCTATAGCAAATAGCTTGGTCGGATCAGTTGTTGCTTTCTGACCGTGGTTTGTGGTATTAATAGTACCTTGAAGGGAGTCATTATGTGGCACGAAACCAATCCAGTTTTCACATCTGGATTGAGGCCCCTCACCCACCTCATGGCCCCGTCAGTGGTCTTCCCATGGCTGCCTAGACTTATTTCCAGCCACATCTCCCTGTATATGTAAGCAGACTCCGTAGGATTTGACAGCTCTACTTTGTGCTCCGGATACCAGATACCCCGAGCTCGGAATGTCTGAAGCTTGTCCCTTCCTTGTCCCTGTTACCTTGTTCTTGGATTTCTTAAATCACTGTCCTCACTGTCCCTTCTTCCTAGCCTCTCACACCAGCCTAAGAGGCACCTTTGATTTCTCCAAAACCCAGGCTTAGAGGAGTCCTGTGACCGTCTGTCTGGTCTTCCTGCCTCCCTTCGTATCCCGCTTTCAGTCTACCCACCAGAGTCCACTTGTTGACTGACAGGTTCCTTCCTTCCTTCCTTCATTCACTGTTCACTCCATACCTGCTCTGTCCCAGGTGCTTTACTAGATAATGGCAACTGGTGAACTAAACAGAGTCGATCCCTCTGCGCCTGAAGCTTAAGGGGTGCAGGGGAGGACTGACGTGTAGCTAGTGAGGAGCACAGTCAAGAATGGTGAGCAGCAGTATAGCTACATCTATGTGTATCCAAGCACATCATTCTTCAGTGGTTTCCCTTCGATTTCGGGAACAGAACCCAAGCTCCTTAGCCTGTTCTCCAGGCTCTGCATTAACTGACTGGGACCTGTCAATATGCTTACAGATCCCGGTGTTCATTGTGCTTCCTGGTCTTCATGTTCCTGCTGCTTTAGAGTGTCTTGGTCCCTTGTTTCTTGGGGAGACTTCAACATGGAGCTCAAGCACCGCCAGTTTTTTGATTTTTGTTTTTTTTGAGAGAGTGCGTGTGCGAGCAAGAGAGAGAAGAGGAGGGAGAGATTGTCTTTAAAAATTTTTTTCTTTAATGTTAATTTTTGAGAGAGAGCTAATGAGTGCGAGCCGGGGAGGGGCAGAATGAGAGAGAGAGACAAAGGGTCTGAAGCAGAAACAGACTCTGCTGATAGCAGAGAACCTGACGCAGGGCTTGAACTCAGGAACAGTGAAATTATGACGTGAACCGAAGTGGGCCCTTAATGGACTGAGCCACCCTGGTGCCCAGAGAGATAGATAATCTTACGTAGGCTCTATGCCCAGTGTGGAGCCTGATGCGGGTCTCGATCCCATGACCCTAGGATCATCACCTGAGCCAAAATCAAGAGTCACGTGCTCAACTGACTGAGCCACCCAGGCGCCCCAAGCACTGTTACTTCTTGTGAGCCTTTCCTGATTTCTTACAGTGATGTTTCTCTCTTTGCAGTCCCCTAGCCTGTCTGTGCCCCGTCACTGACCACTTCACCTGCATTACTCATTTTCCTCTCTGGTAGCTTCTGAGACTCTTGGAGAAATGATGTCTTCGCCATTTAATCCTTAAAATCGAGCATAGCACAGGCCACGCATGGATTAGATGCTCAGCCGACCTAAGGGTGAGAGATGCCTACGGGTGGAAACATCTTTCCAGGAACACCTGGTTTCCACAGGTGTGTCCAAGATCCGAGTGTGCCTGAGGTCTGAGGAACAAGACTTTGGTGTCCAGTGGGATATTGGCCTATGTGACGTTGACTTTGTCTGATTCTAAATTTATTTGTATCCAGCTCGCACATGTCTTCACTGGGTCCGTCGTGTGTTACAAACTATTTCCGGGTGCTCTGGGAGCCGCCAGCCCCAAGCTTTTTACTGCATCTGAGCAGTTGGACTCCGTGGGGTATTGTATTTTATAACTCATCAATGTTTGTCCTCCTGTGTGTTCAAATATTCAGTATCAGCCGTCAGCCACCACTGGAATCGATCCCACGGACCATTAGGATGCACACCCCTGCTATGTTAGTCCCACGCCAGGAAATGAGGGACGATGATGCATCCGGGGGCAGACGGGAACCACGTGCTTGGCCTGGTTAACGTACACGTGGGCAAGTAAATCCCGTCCGGTCTTTCTCCAAAGGGGGAAGAATAAAGACTTTAATGTTACTTTGGCTCCTGCAAAGTATTAAAATTAAGCACAACATGGGAAATTCTCAGAGGTCACCCACAAAACAGGACCATCTCATTCCTACTGAGCGCAAGTCAGGCTGCATTGTATGGTGTCTAAGGTCATATACTTAACATCCGGTGACTTCCTTCAAGCTTTTTTTTTTAATGTTTCTTTATTTTGGAGAGAGAGACAGAGCATGAGTGGGGGAGGGGCACAGAGAGAGGGAGACACAGAATCCGAAGCAGGCTCCACGCTCTGAGCTGTCAGCACGGAGCCCGACTGGGGGCTCAAACTTATGAACTGTCAGATGGTGACCTGAGCCAAAGTTGGACACATAACTGATGGAGCCACCCAGGCGCCCTTTCTCCAAGCTTTTATTGAGCTTTCACTGTGCATGGGTCGTACGTGAGGCACCTGGGACAGGGAAGGATAAGGTAAGGTCTGGCTCTCAAGGAGAAAACCTTCCAGATAAATAGATGCTCTCAGCATAAGCATTTTCATGGGGCTGTTGGCCCATGTGCTGTATGCTTTGTCTTCTGCGAAACTCCAGAGGAAAGCCTGCTGTCCTGGAAGTTAAGTCTTTTAGATTAATCCCGAGGGATAAGCAGATGCTGTCACCGAGGGCCTGGCATCTGGGACTGTCGACTTCTATTACCGAAGGGACCGGGTGAGATGGAATTAAAACTAGCCTGTGCAGAAAGAACGGGGGACCCATCTACGAGGTGCATACTTCTGTCCTGGAAGCACTTCGCCATGTGGTCAACTTTCTCTAAACAGTAAAAGCAACCATGTCCTATATGATGTCCAAAGTGTCACGGAGCCCCCTCAACCTGAGGGTTACTGGGGACACGTGACCAGCATTGGGAGCTCTGTGGCTGCTCTGGAGTCCTCATCCTCAGCCGACGTTGATTTGAACCTCTGCAGTGTTTCAGGCCCTGAGCAGGGTCCTGGGTGTGTGACGAGTGTCTCAGTGGAACATATAGCCTCCCAGGGGTGACTGTCTGGGAGGTGGCCTGGAGGAGGAGGAGATGCAGTGTTTGTTGAATAAACTTTTTTTTTTTTAAAGTAAGCTCTGCACTCCACATGGGGCTTGAATTCATGACCCCGAGATCAAGAGATGCATGCTCTACTGACTAAGCCAGCCTGTGCCCCATGTTGAATAAACTTTTTTAAAAATTATTTTTAAATGTTTTATTTATTTCTGATAGAGACAGTGTGAGCAGGGGAGGGTCAGAGAGAGAGGGAGATACAAAGAATCCTAAGACAGGCTCCAGGCTCTGAGCGGGCTGTCAGCACAGAGCCCGACGCGGGGCTCGAACCCATGAACTATGAGATCGTGACCTGAGCTGAAGTTGGACACTTAACCGACTGAGCCACCCAGGTGCCCCTGAGTAAACTTTTTGACACAGAAGTGAAGTGTTTGTCACACACACACACACACACACACACACACACACACGCACTCATTTTCACACCTTACTATAAAGCCCTCTGATGTAGACACGAGTGGTGGGCGTTTCTGTTTTTTAATGGGGAGAGGACATTCAAGGAGCCAAACCATTTGGGGATCCCCTCACTGTATACGAAAGGGGAGCCAGAGTCCCACCTCTGATGAGAGCAGCCCAATGGGGAAGACGCAACACAGGGGGGTGCCTCAGAGAACAAACTAGTTGAGAAATTAGTGAACCTGATTTTTATTCCAGAGCCGAATACACGGAACTGTATGAAATCCATTTGCTTTGTATTTAGTAAATTGTGATTTTCTGCCCCATAACTTACTTGAGTCTTCCTCATGATGTTTACATAGTCACATGAATTTCGTTTTGAGAGAATTCTGCTTTGTAAAGGGCCAACCCAAATATTCAGAGAGAAAACGCACAGATAAATTTGTTGAACACCTACTATTGTGCTAGGTGGGCCCTGAACCAGACACGCACACTACTCCTGCCCCCATGAAGCTTCTGTTCCAATAAAAAAACAAAACAAATATATGCTAAGTGGTACCGAATGCAAAGAAGAAAGACAAAGCAAGGGAGAAAGAGACTATGTGGTGGTGATATATGCTTTTGTGTCCATATTTTCTATAAACTTGTCAAGGAAGCCTCTGATGTGACATTTAGAAGCCTATGGGAAGTGAGGGAGCAAGTCCTACATTCTGGGATGAAAGTCATTTAAGAGAAAGGAAGGAGGATGTGCAAAGGCCCTGAAGCAGAAGTGTGTTTCATGTATTCGAGGAACAGCAAGGTAGTCACAGTGGCTGGAATAGAAGGAGTGAGAGAGGAAACAGGTGAGGTGCCTAGGGTAACAATCAGGGGTCCGGTAGGAGGCCAGGAGAAGGGGTTTAGGTTTCATTCTGAGCGACAGACTGGACTCGGCCTGTGCTTCCCCTGTGCCTGCTGCTGGGTGAGCAGCTCCAGCAGCTGGGTGAGGAGGCCAGTTAGAAAGCAGCTGGGGTCATCCAGGAAGCCGATGGTGGCACTTAGTGGTTGGCTCCCTGATCCATTTTGAAGGTAGAGCTGGTTGGATTTGCTAAGGGTTTGGATTTGGGGTGTGAGTAAAAGAGCAGAGCCCAAAGGGGTCACCTGAGCAGCCAGAAGACGGACTTGCCGGTTGTGAGAAAGGGAAGACCAGGCAGTAAGTGGGGAGAAGAATGTTGGCCCCTGATCCTTCTCTGTGTTCTTTGGTCTATATTTGCATCTGTGAAGGTAGAAGTAAATACTACCGTTGCCTGGTTTTCAAGGTCGTTCGGGTCTGTGACGTTGACCTTGTTGGCTTCTGCGGTCCCACAACGTGCTGTGCTCAGCGTGGCTTGTGGGTGGATTCCAGGCTCCCACCTGGGGCAGTCTCCACACCGGCCGGAACGCCGTGTCCCCCCACGGGACCTCCCAGGGAGCTAGTGACCCACGCCCCGATCTCAAGCCGAGTCCCCTTTTACCCCCATCCGCTTCCTCCCCCAGCGTGGGGCGACTGGCCCTGCCTCCGGGTCCCAGCGCTTTGAGAGGTGACCCTGCCTCCTCCCTCTGGATCTGTGTAAACACCACCAAGTTGACACAGTTTGGCCCAAGTTTTCGGCAGTGTTTTCACGGAGAGATCGTTTCCGAAGGCTTGGAGACAAAGCCTCGTCTGAGAAGATCTATTGTGGGGGAACAATAGCTTCTGTGTTCTTTACAAGAACCTCTGGGGAAGGGAGCAAACAAACTTCACTGAAAAGGCTTTTCCAAGAGTAGGAAGCAAGATACAATTCTCCTCCCCCGTCACGCCTTCTCTGTTGACATTTCCTGATCCTTCACAAAGTACCGAGTGTGCCCCGAAGTGTGTGGTTGTTGAAGAATTGTTCCCATTGAATCAACTCTTAACATTTTCTTCAGTTAGCAGGGTGGGGACTAGAACTGATAGAAGATGCTAGAAAGTCCTGGGCGTAAATGGAAAGGTACTTGCTGAAACTTGCTAGCTGAAATAAAGCAATACTTTATGTGCGTTCTGGCCTGCAAGTGTACCATTCTGTATTGTAGTCATTAGCCACGTGTGACTGCTTAAATCTAAATTAAATCTAATTAAAAATAGTCGCGTTCGCCACATTCAAGGGCTCAGTAGCTAAATGTGGCTCATGGCTCCTGTATTAGCTCAGCTCTGGAACATTCCCTTCACTGCAGAACGTTGCGTTAGATCGTACCGGTCTAGACTGTAAAATGACCGTCTGTGATAAATTACCATGCATTTTCACTCATTGCCATCAGCCCGAGCAAGGCCTGAGGGTGGAAAAGTACCAAGAGGCTCAAAGAAAATCTCTTCTTCTAAAATGGGGTGCTCTTGGTTGGTGTTGGACGTGGGATTCCCTTCTCCGCCCTTCATTTTGGACCTTTGTCCTGCTTGGATCTTCGGTTGAGGACGGTGATGAGTTGCTCATGTAGGTAAACGCTCCCTTCTTCACTTAAAGAGAAGTGCAGTGTGTTCTGGTATGAAAGTCACAGAGTCATTTAAACCCCTGAGGCCATGAGATGTAGGGAGAAGAGTGGAAGCAGAGGTGGGAGACATTTGGAAAGCCCTACTTGGCTTTGTGTTAATCACACCTGCAAAAAAAAAAAAAAAAAACCAACCAAAGAAATTTCCTGAACTCGTCTGGATTACTGACATATTATTGTCTTACTTATCAGTTATGTTTAAATAGAGTCGATTGTTTTCTTTTCTAGTGTGAAGAGCAGGCCAAGGGTGGTTTTCATGCTCTTGCTGAGGTCAGGCATGCTGGATAAATATTTCCTAAGCTGACTGGGCCTGTGAGAGCAGGTCTGGGTTGGGGGTGCCCGGGAGTGGGCGACATTCCCCTCATAGCAGAGCTGCTTCACCTCACTGCTGCCAAACACCCGGGACGCCTGAGGTTATACCTCATGGGAGGTGACCCCAGGCTACCTGATGGGAGGTATGGTGGCTTCCAAATTGAATCCACTAGGGAAATGTGACCCGTCTCTGAGGTACCAAGCTACATGCCTCAGGTGGCCCCAGAGTCCAAGGGAAATCTTCCAGGTATAATGCAGTTTCACCCACAGGGAGGTTTGGAAGCAGGTTCCAAATGGCACAGTCCACACACTGAAATGTAGTCAGTAGACGTCATTGAAATTTCTGAGTTTAACAGCTTATCAAGAGTGTGGGTTGAAAAGAAGCCTGGTTGGGGAGGGGGGGTGTTGTGATGACAAACTGTAATTGGAAGGGCCTGGAGGAAGGCTGAGCGAGGCGTTATCAGGTTAGCCTGGGTTGGTGGAGAAGTTTCTCTGGCCAAACAGAGCCTGTGCAGCCTTCTGTCCACGTGGCAGAGGGCCCGTAACGTGGTGTTTCACTGAGACGGCCATTTCGTTTGACCAGATTGTTTTGCTCGTCTTCACTGGGGAGCCAGCGAATTCATTTTTTTACTGTTTATTATTTTGAGAGAGAGCATGCATGAGCAGGAGAGGGGCAGAGAGAGAGAGTGAGAGAACCCCAAGCAGGCTCCACACTGCAAAGCCTGGTGGAGGGGCTTGATCTCACAAACCATGAAATCATGACCTGAGCTGAAGTCAAGAGTCGGACGCTAAACTGACTGAGCCACCCAGGAATCCCAAGCAAACCTTTTCACCGTGGCTGCATTTCCAGATGTTTTTTTTGGACCGTGAGGTAAATGTGATGATCCCACAAGATATGTTGGCCTTTTAAAATAAATTTGCCTTGTACAGACTACAGATAGAAATCCATCTTCTGCAATTTCTGTGGCCTTGAGCTGTTTCCCCCAGGTCCGATCATTCTCAGCAAGCTTATCTTCTCTCCTCTCCTGAAAGGACAGAATAAATGCATATGTTCGATGGCATCATTTGGCCACAGGGTTTTTTTCTCAACTCTCCTCCGACCTTGTCCCCCACCTCGTTGAAGGCTGCCGGAAGCACAGAGCTAGGACACTTACGTGATGCTGGTCATGAGCACCAGTAAAGCAACGACCTTTCAAAGCAACTGACTGAAAGAGGGCAGATTATTGGGTATCTTCGGGGTCAGCCATCACTCATCATACACCCAATATTGTGATCAAATATTGGCAAATATAGATACAGTATTTTTATAACTTTATTTGTATCATGCCATGTTGAGTTGAGTTTTCCTAGATATGCTATTGCTTAATTAAAAACCAGAAACAAAAACAGCCAATGGGATGAAGGCAGCCTCCTGACGACTCTTCCGTGTGAGTTGTACAGGAAGTCATGACACACACGTGCCTGGCCCTTGGTGTGAAGGTGAATTCATGGTGTGCTGTTCAAAGTTTAGTACCAAAGACTGTTTTAAAATGAGGGAGTTCCCCCCCCCCCCACTTATTTTTTCTTTCTCTTCCGGCAGGAGTAAAAAGCATTTCATTCTTCTCCCAAAATTTATGTCCCCATTTTTTTGTAAACCAACTTCTACTTACCTAAAAGGCTATATTGTTGCTTTCAGTGAATGGATTCAGTGTTTGGAGCTTCTTGCTTGGTATAAATTGGTACTCTTTCAAAGTAGTCCTAGTGAGTGGTTCTTTTTAACGTGGTGTTACATGATGGGGCAGGAATCATAAATTGATGTTGATTCTGTTGCCGACTCTGCTTCATGGTGGCTGACAGAGCGCCGTGTTGAAAGAGAAAAGGCAGTGCCATCAGTGGTGTCCTTGTGGGACATGGGAAGGATGAAGAGGCGGGATGTGACCCAGGTTTGCTGACCTTGCTACCCTGGGGAGTCCAGCGATTTAGATTTATGGAGTTTTTGCCTGGTTGCTACCTCTGATTCACCTGTTCTGCTTATAAACTCAAGATTTGTCAATAAGATGACCTTTGAAAGCATCGAAGCTCTTCAGATAAACATGATAATCCAGGACTTCCTCCCTTCCCCCCACAGTGTGCTGGCTGGGTGAGTCGGTTTATGACTTGTTGATCTTGTCCAGCAAAGCATCATGGTCTTAAAGAATAATTTAAGGAACACCTGGGTGTTATCAGTCAGTGAAGTGCCCAGCTGTGGCCCAGGTCATAATCTCTCAGTTCATGAGTTCGATCCCTACATTGTGCTCTCTCCTCTCTGTGGAGCCTGCCTCAGATCCTCCGTTCCCCTCTTTCACCGCCCCTCCCCCACTGGCATGCGCTCATGCGTGCACGCTCTCTCTCTCTCAAGAATAGACTTAAAAAAAAAAAAAAAGAGTAACATAAGTAATAGACATTCAGAATTGTTTTCGTTCTCAGTCCAAACAGGTAATCCAGAAATAAATGTCACCTTGGATTTGTTTGTATCAGCATTAATTGGGATACTTTGCATATCAGTGTGCACATCCTAGAAAGTAACAATTGCTAGAATTCTTTGTGTCTTATTGAAGAGCTGTATCTGGAAGATAGGGGTGTGTGTGTGTGTGTGTGTGTGCGCGNCTCCGTTCCCCTCTTTCACCGCCCCTCCCCCACTGGCATGCGCTCATGCGTGCACGCTCTCTCTCTCTCAAGAATAGACTTAAAAAAAAAAAAAAAGAGTAACATAAGTAATAGACATTCAGAATTGTTTTCGTTCTCAGTCCAAACAGGTAATCCAGAAATAAATGTCACCTTGGATTTGTTTGTATCAGCATTAATTGGGATACTTTGCATATCAGTGTGCACATCCTAGAAAGTAACAATTGCTAGAATTCTTTGTGTCTTATTGAAGAGCTGTATCTGGAAGATAGGGGTGTGTGTGTGTGTGTGTGTGCGCGCGCGCGTGCATGTGCTGAGAGCCAAAACTTCATTTTTTTTTTTTGCATTCTTAAAATTGATATACAAAATCAAGCGGAAATACTTGCTACACTTCAAAGCCCAAGAAAGAGCCCTGACCGTGGATGACCTGGAGGCTGCTCGCTCTTGAGCCCAGTGTTTGTCCACACCAGCTGCACGGGAATCTCGCCTGGGGGGCTCTTTAAAGAGCTAACTCTTCACTTCTTCTTAACTAAAGAAGAATACTGATGCCTAGGTCCCGCCCCAGGCTAGTTGAATCAGGATCTTTTGGGCGTGGGAACCGAATTGAGGATATGTTAATAAATTACTAGTTGACTTATTTTGAGAGAGAGAGAGAGAGAGAGAGAGAGCGTGAGCACGCGTGTGCAAGTGGGGGAGGAACAGAGAGGAAGAGACAGAATCCCAAGCAGGCTCTGCACGCTCAGAGCAGAGCCCAACACAGGGTTTAATCTCACAAACTGTGAGATGTGACCATGTTATACCCAGATTGCAGTATCCTCAATGACCAGAGACCACCATGGAGACCGAGTCACACATGCAAAGGCAAAGGGCTTTATTACGGGCTCGAGCTCGGGCTCACAGACCTCACCAATGCAGTGGATCCGTGCTGTGAGCCCTGAACAAAGGCAGAGTAGGGTTTTTATGGGGTTTGTGACGGGGGAGTTACAGAAGTTGTTGACATGGAAACAGTGATCCAATCATTATACAATATCATTGACAGCGGGTTTAACCATACACATTGTCTAGAGTATTTGTTACTTTTGGCGAGACCCAATTACAACATTTAGAGTACTTTTAAATTTAACCAATTACAGAGCGAGCCTAGGGTCTTGTTCGGCCCCTGACGGCTTAACTTTAACAGGTAACAGAGTTTTGTCTATAGTTGTTGGCCTTTCTTGATTGGGCGTTACCAAGGTAGTGTGGTGGAGTGATGTGGTGGGCAGTTTCTTCGGCCTTGGGCAGTGTGTAGCTGCCTGATAGTTTCAGGGAAACTGAAACTTAGGCCTTCTAGTTTAGAGGAGAAACTTAAAGCCTATTGTGTCCTTAACAACCTGAGCCGAGATCAAGAGTTGGACGCTTGACTGACTGAGCTACCCACGTGCCCAGAGCATTTTTTTTTAAAGCTCTGCATCGTAGTTTAATTTAATTTTTAATTTTTTTTGATGTTTATTGTTGAGACAGAGAAAACACAGCATGAGTGGAGGAGGGGCAGAGAGAGAGAGGGAGACCCAGAATCTAAAGCAGGCTCCAGGCTCTGAGCTGTCAGCACAGAGCCTGAGGAAGGGCTCGAACCCACGAACCGTGAGATTGCGACCTGAGCCGAAGTTGGATGCTCAATCAACTGAGCCACCAGGCACCCCTCTGCATTGTTGTTTAAGTAACAGCTGCAAGAGACCCATGTGATCTTCGGCTTCCTTCTCTATAAAGGAAGGTCTTACCTTCCACTGCAGCTAGACCTCCCATGATCTGGCCCATCTCCCTCTCCATCAGCCCCCATCACTCTGCAGACTCCAGGCACACCCCCCAGGAGCACATGCCCGTTCTCGCCTCTCCACCTCTGTATTTGCACAGGCTCTTCTCTCTGCCTTGAGTGCTGCTTCCCCAGCCTCTTCCCATCCCATCTCTGCACCAGATTCCCTACCCCCTAAGAATCTAGTTCTGTGCTCCTTTTCCTTAAGGAAACCCCTTCCTCCCTTGGCCAACTTGGCCTTCTAGGTTTTCATGGCCCCTGAAGACCGGGACCACCCCTTTTCCCTCCTCCACACCCAGTCCAGTCCACGGTCCAAAAGCATTTGCTAATTAGTGAGCGCACTGGCAGTAATACCCGCCTTCCTAGGTTCTGAGCCGTGTGAGAGTGCTTAGAAACTGCAAAGCATTGCACATCTAGAAAGTGGCTTATGATTAGCGTTGGCATGGGTCTTTAAATGACAGCTAATGAATATTTGTCATTTTCTTGTAGACTGTACTCTCGTTCAAGTCCGAGTGTGGGGCGCTGCGCTTTATTTATTGTTTAGGATACAGTCTGGTTGGGGCGCCTGGGTGGCTTAGTCGGTTAAGCGTCCGGCTTTCGCTTAGGTCATGATCTCACGGTTTGTGGGTTCGAGCCCCGCGTCGGGCTCTGTGCTGACTGCCAGCTCAGAGCTTGGAGCCTGTTTCAGTCTGTGACTCCCTCTCTCTCTGACCCTCCCCTGCTCATGCTGTCTCTCTCTCTCTCCTAGAAATAAATAAAACATTAAAAAAAAAAAAAAAAAAAGGATACAGTCTGGTTGCCCTCGGGGCACACCGCAGAGCCCCCTCCGGGAAGACGGGGTGTGGGGCCTCCCTGCACACAGTGCACAGCAGAGCGCTGCTCAGCTAATCAGCTGGAGCTAATGAGATGGCGTGTTTGCCGTGGGCAGCTTCTCCGTGATTCCAAAACCTTGTCCAAATCTGCAAGCTGCCTTGTGTTACGTGGACTCACCTCTCTCAGAGCCATCTGTGAGCGTGGTTTGGTGAAGCAGTTATCTTGCAGGTGTGCAAGAGAGATGACGTAAGGGCTTAATTATTTGGTGAAGCAGCAGGCATTTTGGACTGGAGACTGGTTTCACAAACGTCCCAGGCTTGCTTCGTGCTATTTAGTTCTCTAGAATTTTAACACAACCTAGAGCAAGGGGATTTTTGGGACCCAAGCCAGCTGTGTGCGCTATTGTTGGCTTGTTTCATATTTTAATCATAAAGAAGGTCTGCGTGAATCTCTTTTCTTACTGCTGTGGGGGAGGGGCTTCAGGCAGGGTTGTGTGTTTCTGAATTGTCTGGAATGTAAGCAGAATTTCAGTATATGTGTATATTTGGGAGAAGAAAGCCTCCTTCTTTCATTAAATTCTCAAAAGGGTCCTATGGATCTCCTCTCCCCACCCCCCCAACAGAAGAACGAGAGTATCAAATGCTATTTTCAGTTTCTTTGAAGTTGACAGTTGTATCTAGGAGTTAAAGACAGATCTTGAATGAATTCCTTGTCTTCCTCTATGACTTAGAAGTAGATCAGAAGCCAGTTCATTTCTAAATTATCCATTCTCCTGTATCTTGTTTGCCATTGTCCTATGCATTTGCTTTCTGACCTTGACATTTCTGATGAGAACAGGCAGAGAGGTGGAAAATGAAACGAACTGCAAAACAAGCTACTAAGGAAAAAGGTGATGAGGATTTCAGTGTAAGGCCATCCAGCCCCGAGCTGCATTACATAGTGGCCTTGGGTCTACCCTACGTTTTTGAGCACCTGTCATATACCCTTTGTATAAACTTGGATTTTTAGCCATCATATTGACATTTTGAAGGAGACCGCATGTTGCCCATTTTACCAAGAAAAAGAAACTGGCTCATGTTCGGACATCTTACGATATGGGGGCCATGCTGGAGTGGCCCATACTTGCACAGAAGAGTTGTTTGTCATATTTAACTGACTAGCACAGGACACACAATTCCTAGAGAAGTTAATAGAGCCTCTTACAGAACTGCATTTCATGTTTCTTTCTGCATCGGCGTGTATGACCGATCTTGTTAGGATGTGGCAATCAGCTTATTTCCTCCTGGCTCGCCCGTGGTTTTCCATTCTCGGAGTAAGTTCTGCCAGCTGTTCCCAGGAATAAGGCAAACTGCTTGCTTTTATCTGTGTTGAGCTGTTGACCTTTGACGCAAAGTCTTTTTGTCAGACATTTAATTAATCCTCTGTTGATGGGAACTAAGCACTGTACAGAGGAGTTAAAAACAGCCCCTGCCTTCTAGGAGTGTGGAGCATAATAAGGAAGCTTTCTGTCATAGCACCTTGGAGTGTGTAATAACGTAGGGCGACAGAGGGGTGGTGTTCCACCTGCTGAGGAACGACCATGCTGTTTCTTGCCAAGATGTGGAAATATAAAGGAACTACAGTGAGCAGGCTTTAGGAATTGATTTGGTCATACACAAAGCTGTGTGCTTATATCAGTTTTTAGACTTGGTGGTCAGTGAGCTAGCACGTTGTAAGTAGAGTGGGTTGCCAAATGCAGAGGCGTCCTGCATGGATGCCGTCTGGCTGAAGGGATAGAACGGGAAAGTGTGGGTTTGGTTGGGGGCTCCATTAACAGGCCTAGCTGTTACAGCCACTGCAGTTTCCAGCTTCAGAAAAGATGTATTACTTTAAAAAAAAATTACTTGATTTTTCTTTTTTTTTTGTTTTTTTTTTGAGAGAAAGCTAGTGGGTGAGGGACAGAGAGAAAGAATCTTTTTTTAAATCCTTTATTTTTTAAATTTATTTTAAGAGCGAGAGAGGGAGAGAGAGAAAGGGAGGGGCAGAGAGAGAGAGAGAGGGAGGGAGAATCCCAAGCAGGCTCTGTGCTATCAGTACAGAGCCCGACTCAGGGCTCAAACTTATAGACCATGAGATCATAACCTGAGCTGAAATCAAGAGTCAGACTGAGCCACCCAGGCATGCTAAAAAGAAAGAATTTTAAGCAGGCCCCACGCTCAGCATGGAGCCCAATGAGGGGCTCTATCTCACCATCCCGGGATCATGACCTGAACCAAACTCCAAAGTTAATGAATGCTCAACCGTCTGAGTCACCCAGGTGGCCTAAAACATTAATTGATTTTGATCCTGAGTAAGAAAGTAATACCTATTCTGTCTTTAAAAAAAAAAAAAAAAAAATTGAACACAAAGAAAAAGAAATTGTACCATGCATAGTTGACCTTTGTTCTAAACTTCTGGTGTCTCTTTGTCTCTGCTTGCAATATCCTGTGAATGTTGACCTTGGCTTAAAGCAGCCTTTTCTCTTCACACCAGCCCTGCTGTGCACTGAGAATTAAACAGTAGCCATGAGACATAAAAGCATTCTCTGGCCAGCTCTGTTTGAAAGGTGGATCCTAGCAGGTGGAAGTACGTGAAAATAAGGGCTGTCTACTGCAGTGAGGATTTCAACATCATGCATTCAAGTGATATCTTTCTTTGCCTCTTCTACAAGCGACTTCCAAGCTTTGAGTTTCCTGGTTATTCTCCTGGAAGATCACATAATTGCTAAAGAAAGAAAAATATTAATAAAGATAAGATTTGGGCCCCCCAAAACAACATTAAGGTTTTAGCTCCAGAAATCAGCATGGAAACCTGAATTCACAAATGCTAAGAATTCTATAAAGATCTTTCTTTCCTTTGTTTTTGGTTTTCTTTCCTGTGAATAGCCTTAGCGAGAAATGTCAGTCTTTGATTTGAGAGTTTCAGAAAATAAAGTCACAAAAAGTTGTTTGGAGTGGTGTGGCTGTAAATCAGGAGTGCGTGTACCGAAAAGAAAAGAAAAAAGGTGTGCTGCAAGTATCACTAATAATTAGTACATTTGATTCTAGTTCTTAAAAGAATTTTTTACTGTGTATTTATTTTTTAGACAGAGTGAGAGAGACAGAGCACAAGCAGGGGAGGGGCAGAGAGAGGGGAGGGAGAGAATCCCAAGCAGGCTTTGTGCTGACAGCACGGGGCCCTGCTAGGGGCTCGGCTCGATCCCATGAACCGTGAGATCATGACCTGAGCCAAAATCAGGAGTCAGATGCTCAACCCATTGAGCCCCCAGATGCCTCTCTTGTTCTTTATTGTTCTTTGAATACATCTTTGTTTATATGTTTTTGCTTATTTCCTGCTTCCTAGATTATCTGCTGCTTTGTCTATAGTCCCAATCGGTAGGGACTAAAATGCTCTAGGAACACTGAAAATTGCTCTTTTCTTCTAATGGCATCTTTGAATAATGTCTGATGTTACGTATAAATAATCTGTTAGGAATTTATCATTTAAACTCCTTCTGGGTCCTCGTAGCATACTATAAACCCCACCAAACTCAGGTTTTGACCACACCCTCACTCTGACAGCACTGTATCTGCATTAAGGTATTTATTAAGACAAGAAGAGGGGAGCCTGGCTGGTTCAGTAGACCATGTGACTCTTGATCTCAGGGTTGCAAGTTTGAGCCCCACGTTGGGTGTAGAGATTCCTTAAAAATAAAATCTTTTTTTTTTTTTTTTAACGTTTATTTTTGAGAGACGGTGTGAGCAGGGGATGGACAGAGAGAGAGCGAGGCACAGAATCCAAAGCAGGCTCCAGGCTCTGAGCTGTCAGCACAGAGCCCAATGCAGGGCACGAACCCACAAACCGCAAGATCATGACCTGAGCCGAGGTCAGACGTTTAACTGACTGAGCCACGCAGGCGCCCCCCTTAAAAATAAAATCTTAAAACAAAAACAAAACAAAAAAAAAAAACAGGCGGAAACAAGGCTTCAGGTAGCAGGTGCTTGAGTAGATACAGAGCGTTCAGGCTTCTCCTGAGTCACCTGGAAAACACTGGGAACAGCTCCTTCGGGTCCTAGCCCACTGGGAGATGTACAGACCCAGAATCTCTCCAGATTTGATAGTAACCTCCAGAGCACGTGACTATCTTATTTTTACAGGCTCTTCTTTGAATGGCTGTTCTTTGAAGGGAGACGGGCAGATGAGTGGGATCCTTCCTTGTTGAGCACCTGGGATCTGTGTGTTAAATTCTTTATTTATTAAATGGGTTGATTTCCAGAGGAAATTGTATATTCTACAAAACAGTAATTTATAAACCCATATACACTGTGGTCTATACATGTAAACTATTTTTGCTTTTCTGCCTATTGGCCTTATCGGATCTGCCATCTCAGTAGCTGGGGGAAGTGTCCAAAGGGGTTCCTCTCCCCTATTCCCTCTGCACTTAAAAATAAATAAAAAGGACAGAACAGCATTACTATTTTATTTGCCAAGTAATAGTTTTGAAATATGTATGATGCTCTTAACATTCAGTCATTTCCCTGAAAAAAGTCTTCTTCCAAAGTGTTGGCTGCCCAGGTCCATTGCTTCTGGTCTCCGTGCTGCTAACTAAGTAGTGGGGGGTCAGTAACCTTGGAGAGTTACTCTTTATTGTTATTTTTTTTAATGTTTTTATTTTTTGAGAAAGTGCACGCATACAAGCTGGGGGAGAGGCAGAGAGAGGCAAGAGAGAATCCCAAGCAGGCTCCGTGCTATCAGAGCAGAGCCCGATGCGGGGCTCAGACTCAAGAACCATGAGGTCATGACCTGAGCCGAAACCAAGAGTCAGACGTTTAACTGGCTGAGCCACCCACGCGCCCCCCGAGAGTTACTTGGCCTAACTCCTCCTAAATGATGACTCCTTGGCCTAGATGGTCTCCTGGGTCTTTCCAACCCTGAAATTGATGATGATGTGGCTGGTACCGATCAAGGGTCCGCTACTGGGGACCACTTGGCATTACCGCGGATGGTGTCTAATGACACCCAGTGAGTACCAGCCAGAGATGCTGCCGACCCACCAACCATCCAAGGGACAGCTCCCACAACAGAGAATTGCCCTCCTCAAGGTGCCAGAGATGCTTCCGTGTGGAGTGAGCCCGAGGAGGTATGGGGATTGGTGCCTGGCCTTCTCCACGCACTATCTTTCTCTCCGCTGGACTTGCAGGGTGTTTTCTCTGGTCTGTGTGTCCCCTTCCGCATTCCCCGACCACCTGAATGCCCTCCGGGCCGGGAGATGCAGGCACTTGGTTCTGGGGTAAGTGCCACCGGCTGGTTCACGGAAACAGAGCCCCTATTGTGCGGGGCTGCGGGCAGCGTGAGAAGCCTGAAGTCCCCGTGTACGCAGAGGGGTCGGTTTTCTGAGCTGCCCTGAAGATGTGAGGCTCACTTCATTCTCTTAGACATTTCCTGGCAGTGACTTAGAAACTTGGCATTTCTGTTTACTTTCCCATATTTCTAGGACATTCCTGGGACTCGGATTCTTATTGCAAGGTTAAAATTTTCTAGACTCTAGCATATTATTCAGTCCTCCTAGGAGCTCATGCCTGAAGAGGAGGCGTTACAAGGCAATAAAGTCACGTGACCGTGTAAACTTTTTGGTAGCCTGTTGCGGGGAAGGGGTGAAGGACAAGCTGCAAAACAATGGTACATTGAAAACACTCAGAAGAATACTTAGCCTGCCTTAAGGGGCAAAGGTTTTCATTGTTTATTTTTTTACGGGCACATGTACTCAGTGGCATAGGGCTTGGACCTCTGAAAAGCAGAAACTGAAGACTGTCCTCTGAGCAGAAGCCGGGGCCAGAGCGGGAAGGTCGCCCAGAGCAACCTCATTAATTAGGGTGACCAGGTTTCACAAATAACCCATGTCAGCCTGGCGGTAGCCATTGATCCACAGACCAGCCTTCTTGTCCCTAAGGAAGTGGATTCCTTGTAAGGAATGCTTCTCGTAGACCCACCTCACTTCTTACCTGACTGCATACTGCAGAGCCTCTCTGTACCCTCCCTCACCTCCCCTACTGAGAAGCAGCAGGGCCAGGAGGAAGTCCCTACACCGTGCATGCAGCTGCGACACTGTGGCACAAGGCAGAGGCCGGCCAGTCAGCAGTTGCCGGAGTGCTTGCTGGGAAGCGGTGATCACACTTCCGGAACAACCAAGCACCTGCGCTTAGGGGGAGTGTGGCCCTCCCCGCTCCGTGTCATCCCTTGTGAGGGTGGAGGCCAGTGTCTGCTTGCCAGGCTGCCTCCGTTGGAGAACTAATTCGTGTCTCCTGAGTGTTCTTCCGTCCCAAGAATGCTTTTGTTGTGACCCCTCCTCCCCCACAGCACACATTTTTTTCTTTTTTTAACCACCAGAGTTACAAAATGGCCAAAGATGGTCCTTCTTGCCTTCCGTGAGGTACTTCTCCCCAACACAGGCGGGTGTAGTTGGCCAAGCCTCATCCTTTTAGGGACACGCTCAGGCAGACACCATCCTTTCCCCCCCAGTACGGTCCCCTAGACACGGAAAAGGTGAGGTGAAGAGCCAGGAGGAACTTCGCGATCCCACAGCGGTGAAATCTAACAGTTCTCAGTTACAGGGCACATGCCTCCTGGCCGAGAGACGGAGAGAGCCGGGTCACCGGTTCTTACCGACCCCTCAGGATGGGGGTGGGGGCGGGAGGAGTTACGCCTGCAGCCGAGGGTGCCTTGAGATCAAGGTGAGTGAAGTAGCTCTCTCTGGTAAATGAGGGAAGAGGTGTCCGGGCCCTGGCGTGGCTGTGTGGTCATGTGCTCCACGGCTGGAGGTGACCAGTTGGCCCCCGTGGGCTTTTTGATTTCCCGTGGATGTGTTCTCTGGTAGCTGGCTTTGGACTGGAAAGGGTAGGTCTCCACTGAAAAATCAATGAAATGTACCTTGATGGGACATGTGCAACATGTACAGACCTCAGAAACCCTTACGCTGAGTGAAGGAAGCCAGATACAGATGACGAGCGAGCTGACGGGTGGGAGGCAGTGAGGGGGGAGCGGGAACCCCTGCAGGCTGGCTCCAGGGGTTGGTTAGAGGAGGTGGCGATGTTTCACAACTGGGTTGTGGCAGTGTTGGCCCAGACCTATAAATATAACGAAGGTCATTAAACTGGATACTTTAAAAAAAAAAAAAAAATTAAAAAGGGGGCACCTGGGTGGCTTAGTCGGTTAAGCGTCCGACTTTCGCTTAGGTCATGATCTCGCGGTTCGTGGGTTCGAGCCCCGCGTCGGGCTCTGTGCTGACTGCCAGCTCAGAGCCTGGAGCCTGTTTCAATCTGTGACTCCCTCTCTCTCTGACCCTCCCCTGCTCGTGCTGTCTCTCTCTCTCTCTCTCCTAGAAATAAATAAAAACATTAAAAAAAAAATTTAAACTGGATACTTCCAACGATTGAATTTCAGTGAAATTCAATAGAATGTCAATGACACGACAGTGAAACTGTTACTTTTTTTTTTACTTTGGGTTTGGCTTGGGTCGTGCTGAGAGCGTTGAGTGCCTACAGAAAGATTTGTGTGGTATGGACTGCCTCCCCCCATTATGTTAACTGCAGTTTGGGGAAACGTGTCTGTGAATGATGCTCTTAACATGTGCAGCTTCTAAGCAAAGTCCCGTTCTAGAATTACTTCCGTGGCTTTCCTAAGTAGGCACTGCATAATGTTCATTGCATCTTTCAAAAATGCTTAATACAAAAACTCATCATTTATATATACAGGATATATGTTTCTATGCACAAGAAAATCTTTAGGCCAGGTTAGTAATGTCTAGATGTATAAAAGGAGTGAAATCCTATAGACTGTCGGGATTGGAAAGGACTTTAAAGGTTAAGAGCTAGATGGCAGAGGCGTAAAGACTGGCAGACAGTTAAGAAATTCAGAGACTCTGGACTGTATTTGACTAGCAGATTAAAAGACCTCAAAGTTCATGTATACCCCTTTAATTAGAAAGTTCCATTCATCAGAGTGCACTCATTATCTGACCATAGTGGAGTGGTGGTCTGAATTTAATTGTGAGTCTCCTTTCCCCCTGGTGTTTAGAAAACTCCATACCTAAAAGTCTCATGTTTATTTTGGGAAATGCTGTGGTTATTAGCAAGGCTGCTGAGAGCTGATTTAAGTCTGGTGTAAACAGACTGGATGCTCCCCTACTCCTGGCAGCGACTTCATTTTGGTGTGTAACTAGAGGGTCCCAACCCCACTTCCAGAAGTTTCTCTTACTCTCCTGGGCTTGATTATGGAAGCCAGGGGCATTAGGGGTTAATGGGATAGGATTTTCCAGCTGTCAACTTGAAGCCTCTTCTTTTGTTGTTTTTAAAGTTTGTTTATTTTAAGAGAGAGAGTCCTTGAACACTAGCAGGGGGAGGGCCAGAGAGAGGGAGAGAGAGAATCCCAAGCAGGCTCCACACTGTCAGCCCAGAGCCCAACGTGAGAGCTTGATCCCACAAACCGTGAGGTCATGACCTGAGCCAAAATCCAGAGTCAGATGCTCACCTGATCACCTGACTGAGCCACCCAGACGCCCCTGACATCTCGTTTTTACCCATATTCACAAGCAGTTTTTCTTTTAACTGTAATTTTTATCTAAGGGCCAAGTGGGCAGAGTAACTATTTTTAAAAAGGTCAGGGATTATAAGAAAGCTCTTGAAGCAATTTATGGGGCTTGGATTCATTCACTAATTCAGGTCATGAACATGTGTTTGCTGGGTGATGGGTCCAGCAGGGTGACACTGTTCTAGCCTTGAGGTGGCTCCAGGCGGGTGGTGATGGACCTACAGCAGCTAGAGTGCCGGAGCCCAGAGACAGAAACCAAGATGGCAGCCCTGTTTGGGGGCTTGGAATACTCAGTCCCGTCAGCTGCTTTCAGGCCCATGGGCGTCATGGTTTTAAATGGTGTCACTGAAGTGATTACCTGAGAAATGGTTTGTGAGCTGACATTTATCTTGCAGGTCGAAGGCCTCCATTTATTCAGTGTTTCACCACTTCCAGCCTGCCGCCCAGGAATGTAGAAAGTCAGGCCCTCTCACTGGTCTGGCCATAAATTCACCAATAACAGATCAACAGATTTGTGCCTCGGCCAGCCAGTTGGAACACAGTAGTTGTATCTTTCCTTCTTTGTGTTTTTAAGTTTACTTATTTTGAGAAAGACAGACAGATAGATAGATAGACCGAGAACAAGCAGGGAAGGGGCAGAGAGAGGAGAGAGAGAGAGAATCCCAAGCAGGCTCCTTGCTGTGAGCACAGAGCCTGACGTGGGGCTCGAACTCAAATGGTCAGATCATGACCTGAGAAGAAATCAAGGCCGGACGCTTAACCGACTGAGCCTCATATTTCAGTTTAACCTTCAGAAATAAAACATGTGCGACAAAGAAATGTTCTCTAATTTTGCCTCCGTTACTTTAAACCTGACCTCTCCGTGGCCAGCCTGTGTTCTTTATGTGGGGTAGTGAACGCTTAGGCATGACCATATTTTTATCAAGAGAAAGAAGTAAAAGTTCACTGTTCTTTGTAATTAAAAGAAGGCAGTTGCTAAGGAAGAATTTTTAAATGTCTTTTTTTCCCCTTAGGAAAAAGCCTTTCTTTATCCACGAGTATTGCTGGATTATCTGTATTACTATCTGATAGGGCAAAAGTGTAATCCTGGTGTTGGTCACCATTTGCGGGCTGACCCCGTGCCAGGCAGAGTGCTGGTCACTTTAAACATGTAAACATGTCACGTCTGACCTTGTCCATGGCCTGGAGGGAGGCTGGTTCTGTCCCCATTTCAGAGAAGAGTACACTTGGGCTGTCACAGGTAGAGTAACTCAACCAAAGTCCTACAACTAGGCAGAGCCACAATTCAAAATTATCATCGTTCCCTGACGTTTAAATTTTTTGTCAAAATATTAAAAGCTCTGTCAGCAATGGGGGCACCTAGGTGGCTCAGTCAGTTAAGCATCTGACTCACGGTTTTGGGTCATGACCTCGAAGTTGTGAGTTCGAGCCCCGCATCAGGCCCTGTGCTGACAGTGCAGAGTCTGTTTAGGATTCTCGCTCTCTCCTTCTCTCTCTGCCCCTTCCCTGCTCTCTCTCCCCCTCTCTCTCAAAATAAATAAATAAACAACAAAAGCTCAGGTGCCTGGGTGGCTCAGTCGATTAAGTGCCCAACTTCAGCTCAGGTCATGATCTCACAGTCCATGAGCTTGAGCCCCGCATTGGGCTCTGTGCTGACAGCTCGGAGCCTGGAGCTGCTTCGGATTCTGTGTCTCCTTCTCTCTATCTGCCCCTTGCCTGCTCATGCTCATGCTCTGTCTCTCAAAAATGAATAAACATTTTTTAATTTTTTTTTAAAAAACCTTTGTCAGTTACAAATGCATAGGGAAAGGGAGAAAATAGGGAAGCTGTTATTTATGTCGTACCCCGTAATTTAAGACATCAGAAACGTGTGCAAACGTTAAAACTTATCGAGAGCTGTTTTTTTTTGTTTTGTTTAATATTTTATTTATTTTTGAGAGAGAGATAGAGACAGCATGAGCAGGGGAGTATCAGAGAGAGAGGGAGGCACAGAATCTGAAACAGGCTCCAGGCTCTGAGCTGTCAGCACAGAGCCCGATGCGGGGCTCAAACCCACAAACTGTGAGACCATGACCTGAGCCGAAGTTGGACGCTCAACCGACTGAGCCACCCAGACGCTCCAAGAGCTGTTTGTACAGTAATTGTCACGTAATTAATGACACAGAGTGTGTCTTTTCTCTGCTTGGTCACTTGTCTACTCCTTACGTTTCAGTCAGCTTCTAGCACTTTCTCCTTTGCGTTTTCAGTGTCATGAAATATCTCTGAGAATTCCGTTGGCGGGAAGTCCTCTGCCAGCCTCCCTTCCTCTGTCTGGGACGCCTTCACCCTTCGCGTCCACTCTCCTCGTTTATGCCGATGGACTCACCTCCGAGCCTGCGCTGGGCTTCTCTGGCTGCACACCCGGAGTGTGTCGAGTGGCGGCAGTGCTGGCCTGTGGGTTGCATTTCCCTTCGTGCATTTTCTCCTCTTTGCTGCACGTTCATCTTCCAGACGTCGGCACGTGTGAAACGTCCTGTGGGTTTATCGCCTGGAGACGGGGAGGCCACGTGGCTGCGGGCTCTGCCGTCTGTGGGAACAGACTCATGAATGCGGGGTGACCCATCGCCCCAAGACTGGGGAAGCAGCGGTGTGGTTGGTCAGTGATCACCATGCGTGTCTGTCCCTTCCCAGAGAGCTTTGCGGCCTGAAGACCTAGCAGCGAGTCACTCGCCGTGAAACACGCCTGACAGCTGTACGGTGGATCGTGTTGTTTACCAAACTGTGCAAAGCCGGTACCCTCAGAAATGTGGGCAAGGAGAAATTGGCCTGACCCACTCTGTTCTCTAACTCAGGAAGAAGAGGGAAGGGGGGAGGGGAACAGTTTGTCCACTTCTTTTGTATCCCCAGTTGTCTATGCTTTACGGTGCTAGATGTTCCATTTTATGGGGAAGAAAATGGAGGCCAGGAGTTTTAGTCACTTGCTTGAAGGCAGTTAGAAGGGGACGCCTGGGTGGCTCGGTTGGTTAAGCGTCCAACCGGCTCAGGTCATGATCTCACAGTTTGTGAGTTCAAGCCCCACATCAGGCTCTGTGCTGACAGTGTAGAGCCTGCTTCAGATCCTCTGTCCCCTTCTTCTCTCTGTCCCCCGCCCCGTGCTTTCCCCCTCTCTTTCTCTCTCAAATATAAAGAAAGAGGAAGGCTTTTACAGTACAAACTCATATCTTTCTTGCTTCAAAATCCATGCCTTTTAAACTATATCATTCTTTGAGAAAGAAACAGACTAACGTGGTGGGAAAAGAGAAGGAAGCCAGCGTTCAGTAACAAATGGGCTTGGGCCATGTACTTAGGTCACTCCTCTTCCTCACAGCCCTTCTGTTGTCCCCGTGGTACAGAGGAAGGAACGATACAAAGCTCGGAGAATGTACGAGGCTAACCTAAGGACAGGCGTGTTCAATGTAGAGCGTTAGGCTTTACAAAGGATGGACAGGCTAGCCATTCCTCACATAACTAACGTGTTTCAGAGATTTCATTCTACAGCTCATTCTTCATTTCCAGAATGTGGTTCAGATCAGAAAACTGGAAGAGGCCAAGGTTTGGGGTTTTACTTATAACCATCGGTCTTTTTCCTCAGTAGGTAGTTTTGGCTAATAAACTGTTGATTTTTTGGATTTGCGGGGGGATTTCACAAAACCTGCTAGAGATTGACTTTGAATACCTCACGTGGATCATGTTATGGATGGAAGGAATCTATAGAACTGATTCCTAATGAGAAGTGTCCCTTCCCCCGGAAACACGTCCCTTGCCCTGGGTCCATCAGCATCTCCCTGCCTCCCCTCCACCTCTGCCTCGTCCTCTGCCTCCTTGACTGGCTCTTCTGACTGCAGATCCCCAACAGTGCAGTGTCCCTGAGGCTTTATCCTGACTCTGGTTCTAGCACCACCGGCCCCTCCTCTGAGAGATTTCTACCGCATACGCGTCGAAGAATTTAACCCCAGTGTCCATTCGCACCCACTTTTCTTCGAGGCCCGGTGCTCACATGTTTCCTGCGTCTCTGTCGCTGGTGCTCTGTTCTTCACAGCAGCTAACTGGAAGTGACGAGGGCTGTTTCCCTTGGGTTTTTGTCCTTTCCCATCCTGCCCCCAATTACCTACGTTCTGCCAGAGCTAATAGATGCCAAATTTGACAATGTTGGGCTCTTGCAAAAACACTCCTCAGTGATTTTTCAGTGCTCTCGGGATAAAGCTCAAGTTACTTAGTAGGTCATACAGGATCGTTTTCATTAGTCTCACCTCCTGCTGACCTCTCCCCTTTATTGTATGCTCTGTGTCGTTCTGCGGGAAGATTCTAAATTCCTGCTTTTCCCCCTCCATGCGGTCTTCTCCTTGCGTTCGACTGCCCTCTCACCTTGCCTGTGGATGGACTCATCTCTGAAGGTTTCCCGGTCTCTGAAACCCACAGAATTCAACAGAACTTCCCCCTTCCGTCCCCACCCCCCTCCATGATTTCATAACACATGTATTTCTTGACTGTAGTATATATTCTTCTTGCTTTGTGTAAGTGCCTTTTCCCAAAGACTGTGTCAGGGCCTTGAGGACAGTCATGGTCATATCTGCGTTCATCAGATAGTGGGTACTTGGTAAATATTTAGTCGTCAAATAGATTTCAAGATCACGGCTCATCTGGAGCTCATTCCGGGCACATTATGCCTAAGGACCATGTCATGAGGACATGCTTTGCTGATTGGGTGGTTGAACTGTGCCTCGGAAGGACTGACCAGTCTGGTCCCTGCTTAGACGGTATATTGAATAAACCACGAAGTAAGCATGGAAGATAAGGAGCAAACCACCCTAAAGGCTAGAACCCCACTGCCCGGTACAGTCCATCCAGCCGTACTTGCCTGAGCACTGGCCCCACGGCTGGTCCAAACGGAGACATGCTGTTAGTAGAACACACACCCTCAATTTCAAAGACATAGTACCAACCCCCACCCCCACTCAAAAGTAAAAGATCTCGATTTAAAAATATTAATTGTATGTTAATATTTTGGGTATATTAGATTTTAAAATGTTAAGATTAATTTCATCAGTTTTTTGTTTGCTTGTTTTTTTCTAGGGGGGGTGCTTTTTAAAAGTCTGGCTATTAGGAAGATTTAAATGTCATTCATGGCTCACACGGTTTCACTTGGACGGCTGGGCTGGAGAGAGGCTGTAGGAAGCCAGGGGGTCAGGGATGACCAGATGGGAGGCAAAGGGCACACATGCTTAAAGAATCAGATGTGGAAAGAAAGGAAGGGCGGCCGCTTTATTTGGCAGAGCAAGGAGGGGTGGGTACTAAAAAAGTTAAAAGGGAAGATGAAAGACACAGTGTAGGTACCGTCGAGAGAAAAGGTGATGAGGAACGTAGCCTGTGTGGGCGGCCCTTCATCTAGAAGAGGCAAACTCGAATCCAAACAGTGGATGAAAATGTGTATTTTCTCCTCTTATGGCATCATTCCTGTTTATGGCACCACAATTAGGGAATGAAGTTGGCAAACAAGGCATTCTAGCCTTGAGAACAGTCCCCCATAAACCTCAGTATATTCCCACCTTTCAGATCTCTTTCTGGACTCATGTGCATTCCGGTATGGGCTTTATGCAAATGGCACCAGTTTTATATACGCTCCTTATAATCTGCTTCTTTGTTTTACTTAATAGATAAACTATTTTTCCATAGTAACCTTAAATTTAAGATAATTATGCTGGAGGACAGAAATCGAGCATGAATGTTATATCCAGAATGCAGAGTGCTAGCCCCCCCTCCCCTCCGCCCACCCCAAGTCCCAGGGTTTCCTCTGTGGAGGTGACAGCAGCCCTGATTTCTATATCATTAAGATTGGTGGCCTAGATCTGGGTTACTGGCTTCACTCCAGAGAGGCATGCCGCCTCTGTGCTTCCCCAGGGATAGTGGCCATCTCCTTGATGCCACTGCGTCTGAGCATTCTGGCTACAGGCTAGAATAAATCTGAATATCAGGAATTTGGCCTTCAAGATGACGCATACACAGTTATCGGGACACACAGCTGTGTGTATCGTCAGGTGCCGCTGCCTTACGGTAACTCAGCACGTTGAGGAATTTGAAGCTACTCTTGATGCTGTTTAAAACATGATGGTACCAATGCGTAGGTTCTGTATCCCAGAGGTTCTAATCTGCATGGGATGGATATCAATTCAAGTAGGAGAAGTTCGTAGATTTTAGATGCTGGGAAGAAACCTTACCCGCAGGAGATGTGTGATTATGCTACCGGCTTCACTGGTAATGATGGGTCCTAATGTAGATTTGTTTCCAACAGAAACGTTACCTGCCAAGAAATATATTATTTTTTTAAGAACACTGGAACCGTTTAAGGAGATTTTGTTTCAGAGTTCTCATTTGAGAAGGATCTCTGTTCCTTCTGCTTCCTGCTCCACCCCCTTGGCAGAGGGAGTCAAAGTCATCCTTGGGGACGAGGGTCAGCTCATCCCTCCTCCTGGTTACCTGCGAGGGAGAAGTGAAAGGGTGGCGCATGGCACGCTCAGAAGTGGTCAGGGTTCTTGGAGTGGGAAGCGGGTTCCATTCCCGAGGGGTTGGTAGACGGGAAGCTTAGCGGCAGACAGACCCTAGGGTCTGCACTTGGGAATATCCGTGACCGTTACAGTAAGAGAAGCAATGATGCAAATCAGCAACAACACCATCCCTCATTGAGCTTCCAATGTGGACCTGGTGCCCCACAGTTTACTTTCACTTGTTAAGTTTATTTACTTGTTTTGAGAGAAAGAGCGTGAGCATGGGAGGCGCAGAGAGAGAGGGAGAGAATCCCAAGCAGCCTCTGCACTGTCCGCGCAGAGCCCGACATAGGGCTGAACTCACGAACCATCAGATCATGACCTGAGCCGAAACCAAGAGTTGGATGTTTAGCCAACTGAGCCACCAGGCGCCCCCATAGTTTTTAACCTTAACACCTGCCAGCGATGTTGTGTCATCATCACTTTATTGGCCCCGACCCAGAAGCCCCAAAAGGTCAAAGCCTAATCAAGGTCACAGCATAGGAATGGTGGGTGGGCTTTATCCCAGGTGTTCATTAAAGGGACTGTGATTGCCAAAGTGTCAGCAGATTCAAAACCCCACTCCCACCCCGTTTGCTTCCTGGTCGGGTAGTGAATTTCAGCCTTTAAAATGTTTAGCATCTTTTTGTTATGTGACACTCTCTTCACCTTTTCCTGCCAGCCGAGAGCAAGGGAATTGGCCAGCAAATCATGTGTGTGGTAGTAAAGTGGCTTTCAAAATGCATTCTCAGTGTTTTGGTAGGTGATTCTTTTTCTGCGGGGCGCATGGGTGGCTCAGTTGGTTAAGCGCCTGACTCTTGATTTCGGCTCAGGTCATGATCTCATGGATCATGGGATGGAGCCCCGTGTGTGCCTCATTGCTGACTCTATGGAGCCTGCTTGGGATTCTCTCTCCTCTCTCTGCTCCCACCTTGTTCTCTCTCTCTCAAAATAAGTAAACATTAAAAAATCTTATCTTTCTAGAAAAAGTTTTAAGAGCCTTTGAATGCACCTCTCACCCAGAGAGAACATACCTTATTGTTTTTTAAACAATTTTACTGGCAACTCCTCTTGTTTTTTTGTTTTGTTTTGTTTTTTAATTTGAGAGAAAAGAGCATAACTTGAGGAAGAGGAGAGAGAGACTCTCTCAGCATGGAGCCCAGTGCGAGGCTTAATCCCACGACCCTGGGATCGTGACCTGAGCCATAATCAGGAGTCAGACACTCAAACTGAGCCACCTAGATGCCCCAGAAATTTAAACTTTAGAAATTGCACTGTGCCAAATAGGACTGGCCTACCCTAATTATGGCTTTGCCTTGCTGCAAATGCAGCACTGTTTTTAAGATGGTCTTTGCTGTGTTGGCAAGGTTTACATGTGCTCTCCAAATTGTAAACATTAGAGGGAAGAGGTAGATTTCTTCTAGCATTTTCTAATTTTGATGATGCGTGAAGGAATTTTGGAATGCTGCTCTCTGTTTGAAAAGGGGCTGACCTAACTGGAATAATTAGCACGGCCAGCTGTGGCAGGGTGGTGTTTTCAAGGAGGGATGTTATTTATAAGAAGAAAATTGAGAAAACAAAACAAGTAACTCTTGCATTAAAGCAGGAGTAGATTTTGACATGGAACAGAGCCAGGTGGTGTTGACCTTCGTTTCCTGTGTGAACTCCAGTCTGACCAGCACAGGGCTCTCTGCCTTCTCTCTCAGTCAGTGTCACCAGCTTACTTGACATATTTATCCTGTTGTCATTGACTTCATTGTGAACGGAATTGGGATAACGGGGCGGGAGGAGGAATGGGCTGGGCTTTCTGTGGCTGCTCAGGCGGACCCGGTGGTAGGGGTCGAATTGTGCTCCCCATCGGAAGCCGTGCTGGGGTCCTTGCCCCTGCTTCCCGCGAACGTGACTGTATCTGGAAGAGGGGTCGTTGAGATGTAATTGAGAAGTAGGTTTGGATGAGGTCGCACAGGAGGGGGGCGGGTCCTGGACCTAGTATGACCAGGGTCATACTCCCTGAGGAGGAACCAAGTCACCAACACCTTGACTGCAGACTCCTGGTCTCCTAAGCTGTGTGAGAACATACTTCGTTTTTGTTGAGCCCCCCAGTTTCTCTTGCATTGTCACCACCACCCAGAAAACCAGTACACCTGCCGCTTCTCTCTGCTTACACTCCGCCCACCTCCTCCCCGACCCAAGATCTCGTAATACTTCGCTTTTAGGAAAAGAGTGTACATGAGAAGAAACTACCCTGAAAGTCATCACAGTCTAAAGAAAGACTGATTTCAGATTGATGGGGCGGAGTGGAGGTGGGTCACCTCCTGGCTACACCTTCACCTAATTTGCCCCGAGACCTTGGGCAAGTTATCAAGCCTCCCCAAACCACCATGTCCTTATGTGTACAGTGGACTAACCTGGGTAAGATCCTGTGGGGGGGGGGGGGGAAGGACGGGGACGGGGTATCCAGGTAGAGTTAAGGAGAGGCAGGTAGATATTAGCTGAGCCCCAGTGCTTGCCTACCGTGTATTAGTTGGAAGTACTTGAATAACTGAAGTTACTTTTGCCAAGAAAGTAGAAGGGTGGACACGTTTTGGGTAGCCTACTGTATACCCCGTGCTCTGCTGGGCACCAAAATGTATTATTTTATTTAATGCTTAAATACATTTCCAGGTAAGTGATTTATCCTAATGCTTCTGACATGCCTTCATAATAATTAAAAATTTTCCCCAGTGATTCCTACCTCTCAGGTACTATGAGGATTAAACAAGGGAATATATATTATGTACCTAGTGCGATTTGCAGCATTCAGTAGGTGCTCAATAAATGCCAGGGTTGGTTGGGTTTTTTTTTTTTTTTTTCCCTACTCACATTAACAAATTTACAAATCAAATAACGTAAGGGACAGCACTGGATGAATGGTATTCTGCTTTCCAAAGTACTGTTGTTTGATCATTTCAAGACCACTCCAACCAAAGGAAAAACAGTCTCTGCTGGCATCCTATGTAGTTGAATGTGACAGCAGGGTTTACGCTAATGAAATCTCCCACAGAGGGTGGCGGTTCCTGGGGCAGCCGGGCTACCTCTGGAAGGAATGTGATGAGATGAGGGAAGAGGCAGCAACAGACCATCATTTACATATTGCGTTTGTGTGTTGTCGAGAGAAACGTTTTCCTGGGAACTCTGGAGGCAGCAGATGGTTTCCCCCAAATTAGAGCGGGGAGTCTGGAAAAGGACCAGGGGGACTGGAAGGGACGCAGAGAGCTGGCGCCGAGGGCAGGGCAGCAGATGGGGCTTGTCCACGAGCCTCCACGGGCCTCTTCAGATGGCCGCACAATAACAATTGATTGCAAATTAACGATGGAATGTTTGCAGCAAGGATGTTCTATTAGTATGATTGACGTAAGGTCAAGTGCTTGTGCCATTGAAGTCTGTGAACTTCACGGCTCAAGATGCTCACTTACCCCCACCCTTCTCCACTCGAGAAGGAGTTTGGGGGATACATGTGAGAATGTGGCCTTGTATAAAAGGACTGCATGTTCTAGAAGAATCTGCGTTGGGGAGGTGAAGATATGAACATAGGTACTGGCACAGGTGCTCAGTAATACCCACCTGCTCTCTTTTCCTTCCTTTATCTCGTGATGCGGCGGCAGGTGAGGGTAGAAACATTATTCTTCATGTCTGCATCAGTACAGTTAGGAGAATGAATTCCCTGATGGTTCTCTGAGTTCCGATCCAGCAGACAAGCGTTGGGGAGTAAGAAACATCACGCCAATTTCGGCTTCAAGTCTGAGTCATAATTATTATCCTCAAATACAATTGCTCTTAGAACTTTATATTTTTCAGCACCTCGCTGTCATTAATAATCTTCAGATATTGAGCAGATTCAGGCCTCTCCCGCCGACAGCTAGCACTCAGAGCCAACCCTTTCCAAATATGCAATGGGCCTGGGGCATGTAGGGGCAGCTGTGAGGGGCCCTTTCAGGGGCATTACACGGACTCTCTGGGCTGAAGTTGAGCCCCTGTTGGCTGCCAGTGACTGAGTGGAGGCCGTTCTCTCACTTGGTACCTGTGTCCGCCCCTGAGTCAGGAAGGCGAGGCTGTGTGGCGTGCTCATGTGAATTAGATGAAGCTCCCGGCTGGGGAGAGGATTTCTGGAAAGGGGACCTCTCCAGCAGAGGCAGTGGCCCCACGTTTCATGCTTGGAACCCAGAGCCTGGCCAAGGGTTGGTGGGCCACATGCAGCCCCCGACCCGCCACTTGCTTGACTTCTCCTAGAGCAAAGCAAGAGAGCCAGAATCTTACCTGCAGAACCCTAAAGGGTCTCACACGTGGGATTGTGCAGTGCCCTGGGGTCAGCTTGCTATTCCCATGTCCAGGGCCTAGAAGCTACCCCTGGATCTTTTTTGGGGGGTCCTGTTTGTACGATGAGGCTCTGCCGTGGTTTCATTCTGGCACTTTGGATTCCTGCCTAGAAGAAGGGCCTTCCCCTGTGGCTGGGCCAGCTATCCCACACCCCCCAGTCTCTTCTACCTGGCTTCTTCTACAGCCATGGCACCACCTAACCATAGCGCCTTGTTGTGAGCCCCTATTGATTTATTTTTAAATGTTTACTTTTAAGAGAGAGAGAACGAGTGGGGGCAGAGGCAGAGAGAGATGGGGGTGGGGAGAGAGAGAAGATCCAAAGCAGGCTCTGCACCGACAGCAGAGAGCTCTAAGTGAGGCTGGAACTCACAAACCACGGGTCCTTACCGGAGCCGAAGTTGGGCACTCAACCGACAGAGCCACCCAGACGTCCTGAGCCCCTATTTAAACTTCACAAGAATCCTGGTGTATCAGTTCTAATATCATTCCCAATTTTACCATGAGAAATGAAGGCTCAGAGAGGTTGACGAACTTGCCTGAGGGCACACAGCTCACGCGTGGCAGACCTTGTACTCCAACAGCTGTAACGGATCCCTCGAAGCTCCTGTTACCATGTCTCTTCTGACACAGCGGCTGGAGCCCCCTTTCCGCCAGGCCCCTCCCCTTTCCCAGCAGGCCCCTCCCCTTCCCCCGCAGGCCCCTCCCGGGGTGCAGCCAGCTGGAGCAGCCCCACGTGGGGACACGCCGCTCTTACTTTCTGGGGCCTCCCAAGCCAGATTTGCCTCGTCCCTGCTGCTTTCTCCACGCAGGCCCCTTCTAGTGACTGTTTCCGTACCAAAGCCGACCGTTCACATGGCTAAAATTTCAGTAATAGTGATAACACGCGATTCCAAAAGCCCACATTGCGAGCATGTTCGTCGTCTCACCCGATGATTACCTTACTGGGAAACTGAGGTGGAAGGGGTCTGTCCCCCCAAGTGGCATTTGGGTGGCCCCAGATGTGAGGTAGGCAGAGATAAAATTAGGCCTGACATTTGAGCATGTGAGCTCAGGAGGTTCATTGTCAAGAATCCACTCCAGCTCGGAAGCAGCCAGATGGAAAGCAAATAGAAGTGTTCTTTCTATCCTATTTATGTTACATGTTCTTGCTAGATTGGTAAGGCTAGGAAGGAAGACCTGTAAGACTGATTCTAAAAATACCCCCAGGATTACAGCCTTTGCAGCAGGCGCCCAGAGGGTCTGTGCAGAAAGCAAGCGGCTTGGTTCTCAGCAGGTAGAGGCCTCACAGTCACATCGAGTGCAGGAAAGCTTCTCTCTGCTTCCAGTTCCCACTCCCTGATTCCTCCACCAGCTCTGGAAAGGTGGGCTCTTCTGGCCAAAGCTAAGCATGAAAGAAATCTGCTACCAGACGGAAGGCAGGAGAGATTTAAAAATGAAGCCTGTTTTTGAATGGCCTGCCTCATTGCCCAGACGTCCACTCCGTATGTGTATTTGGAAGTGGAACTCTGTTCTTGAGACTGAATCCCCCTTCTTTGTATTCTAAGGTGCTTTTCAGCGATCAAGGTGATTGTCCAGTTTCTGTCTGCTTGTTTTCCAAGATGTAACTGAAGTTTTCACTGGATCCCTCTTAGGTTTGGGGACAGGTGAATGTGGTGGTCGGCTTCGGCCACCGTAACAAAATACCACTAACCGGATGGCTTAAAAATGCAACATGTTTGGGGCGCTTGGGTGGCTCAGTCAGTTAGGTGTCCGACTTTGGCTCAGGTCATGATCTCCCAGTTTGCAAGTTCAAGCCCCATGTCAGGCTTTGTGCTGACAGCTCAGAGCCTGGGTCCTGCTTCAGATTCTGTGTCTCCCTCTCTGCCCCTCCCCTGCTGGCGCGCTGTCTCTCTCTCAAAAATATTTAAAGAATAAAATGTGTTTTCTCATGGTTCTGGAGGCTAGAAGTTGGCCATGCTCATTTAGAGCCCCCAGTCCCCTCCACCACAGCACGTGACAGGTGACAGGTGTCAGGGCTGCTGTGGCTTACCTTCCACTTTTGCCTTTTGTCTCTGGCACGTGTGTTTCATTTCTGCATCTGTCAACTATGTAAAATGTGTCCGTCTTCAGATGTACACTGATCACACCCTGCGGAGTTTCGTTTTTAAATGATTAGTAAAATACCTGCAAGAGAGAAATCCAATTCTGGAAAATCCAGAATGAGTTTATAGTTTTATTTCTCTCCTCCTCCCCATAAATGTATATATAAACCCACAGTAGAGCAGTTTTTTAAAAAAATTTCTCAAATACAATTTGGCAGGACCAAGTCCTTCTTTTTCTCAGCTAACCTGTTATAATCCACTGTTGTAGAATATTTTTAAAACTTCAGCTTTACTGAGGTATGATCGACATGGAATAGGCAGGATTTTCAAAGTGCCCAAGGTGGTGGTTTGCTAGATGTATGTGTTATGAAAGAACCTCCCCCCCCCAGATAGCTAATTAATACAGTTATTGCCTCACACGTATCTCTCCGTGTGTGTATGGGGATATTTACTTTCCACTCCCTTAGCAGATCTCAGCTTTACGCAATGCAGCATTACCTGTAGTCCCAATGATATACATCATTAGATCCTCAGACCTTAGTCATCTTCTAACTGAAATTAGGTGCCCCTAAGAGTTTGCCTTTTTTTTAAAAATATTTTTTTAATTTATTTCTAGGAGAGAGAGAGAGAGAGACAGCGTGAGCAGGGGAGGGTCAGAGAGAGAGGGAGACACAGACTCTGAGACAGCCTCCAGGCTCTGAGCTGGCAGTCAGCACAGAGCCCGACGCGGGCCCTCGACCCAACAACCGCGAGATCATGACCTAAGCGAAAGTCGGACGCTTAACCGACTCAGCCACCCAGGCGCCCCTACCTTTTAAAAAGATTCCTTGTGAGGTGCCTGGGTGGCTGAGTCGGTTAAGCGTCTGACTTCAGTTCAGGTCATGATCTCACAGTTTATGGGTTTGAGCCCTGTGTTAGGCTCTGTGCTGACAGCCAGCTCAGAGCTTGGAGCTTGTCTTCGGATTCTGTGTCTCCCTCTCTCTGACCCTCCCCTGTTCACCCTGTCTCTCTCTCTCAGAAATAAATAAAACATTAAAACATTTAAAAAAAAAAAAAAAAAAAAAACTGAATTCTCAAAAAAAAAAAAAAAAAGATTCCTTGTGTAAGTGATAGCACACAGTAGCTGTCTTTCTCCGCCTGGCTTATCTTACTTAGCATAATGCACTCAAGGGCAAAAATATGGAAGAATATGTTTAGTATTAATCCAGGCCTAGTTTTTATTTTTGACATCTGGGTACCTATATTCACTAGAAGATAAAAAGACATTCTTTTCTTGAAATATGTTGGAAAACAGTTAAGTTTATTTCTGAATTACTATAGATGTGTTAGGGTACGAACAACAGACCCTATTAAGATGACGTAAGCAGACAATAGAATTGGATCCTTGGGCTGTAGGGACGGCTCAGACACCAGGCCCGGAGTGCATTCGAGGACCAGGAAGTTTTTCCGAACCTGCCCCCGGGGGTCAGACCCTGCCTAGCCCTCCCCCCCACCCCAGCCTGCAGGTGCACCTCGTGCTGCCAGATATTTGTCTGATGCTGGTTTGCTCAGCTTGCCAGCCATTGCTGGGGAGGGACACCTGCGCCTGTCCTAAGTCTTACGGGCCTGAAGTTTAGAATCCTCTTTAGAAGATGAGAAGGAAATGAAAAGGAGATCAGGGATTCTCCCCTTTTCCCTTGTGTCTCCTGCAACTGATGGCACTTTCTTGACCGATCAGATTGAGCAGATTCAACTGGCTTTCCTGTGGTCCCTGTGACACTTTAGACGGTTAGGTAAACCTCAGGAGCTATTGCGATTAGGATTGTAAATGCACCGGTCTTGAAGCAGCTGTTTCTTCAGGACTTGGCCAGCAGTGACTGTCCAAGAAATGTGGGCTCCTTGCCTCTTGCCCCCTTTTCTAAAAAGCCGCCAACTGCGGGTTCATAGGAGCTCCCAGAAAACCAAGGCCATTTTCAAAAAGCACTGATGCTTTTTGGAGCATTCGGGGTCTGCTCTCTGTCTTCTCTGTGTCCTCTGTCCAAGGCCTGGGAATCTAAATGCAGAATGGAGCTGACATTTACTCCCCGAGAGGCACCTCCAATTTGGGAAAGTGCCGGGACCCCCCGCAGGTGCCTTTCAATGTCTGTGACCTGAGGACTTGGAGCCCTTTGAATTATGTAAGAGGGAAATGACCACAGTCTCTCACTGGCTCCTTTCACACTGTTTGATGCTACCATGTGTGACTGTTCATGTGCCTCAGACAAACCCTCCCGTCCTGCTAGTCTGCAAAGCCGAGGATAAACCTCAGGAGTTGTTTTGATTTGGATCATAAATGCCCCTGTCTTAAAGCAGCCTTTTCTTCAGGACCTCAGGTCACCACTGACCTCCCAGAATAGAAGCCCCTCTCCTTTGTTTTGATCATTACATGCCTGTTGGCTTGCTTCCCCTGTGTCTTGAAGCTGAAGGTTCTTGCTACAGAATCATCAAGAAACACACTCCTCTCAGCCCTCAGCCCGTGAGTTAACTTCTTAAAACTCATGAGTGCAGACAAGGAAAGAAAGTCTCGGTGACATGTTGAAGCATTAACCTAAGCGCATGTTAAAATTACACTTAGACATGCTTGGGTCTGGAAAAAGGTTCAAAGAATGGAAAGCAGCTTTAGGGCAAGGACAGAAGTCACCCCCTGATTCATCCAAAGTTTTTGTGGTCACATTCTTAGGTGACAGATGGGCTGTTAGAGGTATGGCTGAAGCAGCAATACTTAGGGGCAAATTCCAGGGGGTAAAGGACTTGCCACTTTTGTAGGAAGGAGGTATGTGAATGTGGAGCGCAGAGAGAAGACCATGAAAATTAACCATGAGTCATAGTTAACCCTTGTAAGAAATCAGTTAAGGAAATTTCTTTGCCTCAAATAACCTTCATATTTTAACTTCTCAGTTATTAAAAGAAAAAACCAGAGCTCATTGAAGCGTTACTGTTTGGAAGTCTTAAGGAATAGACGAATGCTTGCTGTCATCATTTCCCGGAGCAAATGAGATTTCTCCAGCTACCCAGCCAAGGCTCTGGCGTCAGGCAAACCTGAACTCCAGTCTTAGACCTGTCCTCAGTAGCTGTGCAACCTGGGGGCAGACTCCCTTCCCTGTCTGCCCTCGGTTTCTTCTGCGGTCCCACCTAGTGGCGGTCTTTGCAAGGGTGAAATTAGATAATGTTTGGGAAGTGCCCAGCATAGGCTTTAGCAGATGCTCAACGACACCTGACGGGCACTTCATGAAAAATACTGCCAATGTGCAGAATCTTAGGTGACACAGCGACTCCCAGAACGAATGCCAGCCCGCCTCGGACCCGGCCCACACACCCCTTGGTTTGGGACTTGGACTCCTCCCCACATGGCTTGGCAATAGCCACGGGACTGACTGCACTACCTCCCTCCTCGTTGTGTGTGCTCCTTGGCCAGATGCGGTCCTCTCCAAGGCCACATGACCAAGCGCAGGATGCCGCATGGTTGCTCCTTACTGAGCACGGGAGGCAAACTCTTGACCTTGGAAGAAGGCCCTGGCTCATGTAGAGGCTGTTGCCTGAGGATCATCCAACCATCACAGCTCAACCAAGGAATTTCTGTGTACTATGGAATTTACAGTCTTCAGATTTCATTTATTGGGATGGCCATCTTGCCCGAGAGGCAGCCACACCCAGCCACGTGAAAACGCGCACATACGCACCAATGTTAGCAACACGCAGAATTACGTGGCTAGAAATTCTGGGTGTATTTATTTCACCTGTGATCATCTGTGGTAAAAGAAAGCATTTGTTGCTGATCCTCAGCAAGAGGACCAGTATATTAACACGTGGGGAGAAGGCTGGGTTTTGGTTAGTGGTTGGGAGCAGTTCCCATACACATCTGTCAGAAAAGCTTTTAGATTTGTTGTTGTAGTTCTCATTAGTATGTGTAAGCATGTGTTCCAGGGTAGCGAATAAGAAAGGATGCTAGATTTTATTTAAAATGGGGTCCAGATAGTCTCCATAATGAGAAATTTATTGGTCCATAATGAGTTTTTCTTTATCTTGCCGTGTCTGCTGCTGGCTTTGAAGATGCAGTTATTTAGGATAGGCTTTTCCCACTCCCTCCCCTCCCCATTTAAGACTTCCATTATTTTTTTTTAAGTTTATTTATTTTGAGAGAGCATTAGCATGAGCCGGGGAAAGGCCAGGGTGGGGAGAGAGAATCTCAGGCAGGCTCCACACCATCAGCTCAAAGCCAGAAATGGGGCTTGAGCTCTCGAACTGTGAGATGTGAGAACCTGAGCTGAAACCAAGAGCCAGATGCTTAACCAACTGAGCCACCCAGGCACCCCACGTGTTCCATTATTATTATATCAACAATAAATATATTGAATTTATGCCTAAATATTTTCTAGCCTCTTCCTAACACATGAAAATATTACATACTTGTTTTGATTAACATGTTTATCTGTTCTTTCTGGATCTCTCCATTTTAAAGGAAAATTCTTGAAGGCCATCTTTGAAGGTTTTTCTAGTTGACACATCTTTGGTTATTCATTTTTTGCTTTTCAAGGAAATTAGAAAACCAGGTCTTCAAATAAAAAAATTAAGAGGGGTGCCTGGGTGGCTCAGTCGGTTAAGTGCCTGACTTCGGCTCAGGTCATGATCTCATGGTCCGTGAGTTCAAGGCCTGCATCGGGCTCTGTGCTAACAACTCAGAGCCTGGAGCCTGCTTTGGAGGGTGTGTCTCCCTCTTTCTCTACTCTGCCCCCACTCATGCTCTGTCTCTCGGTCTCACAAAAATGAATAAACATTAAAAAATTTTTTTTTAATTAAGACTAATTTTACCATTAGATATAAAACAAAAAACCTTAAATTTTTACTATTTGCAGTTAAATTTATTCAGTCTGTAGAGGGAAAAAAGGTCTCACCTTTTCTAGAATGTTTTAGACAATATTTGCACAGCTCTATAATTTTGTCTTCTGATTGACTGTCAACAGTTTTTTTTTTTTTCAGCCTTTAAGGAAGGAAGTTAACTTCAGAGCAATTAAGGGGCCAGAATAGAAAATTTAGTCACTTTCGTATTTATAACTAATGTATATTCTGAGCTGTGTCACAACTGAACTATGCCCAAAGCAACAGTTGCTTGATACAGTCAATGTAGTAGGAAGTGATTTAAGGGCTAAAACATTCCTTCATTTTATTTAAGTTGTAAGCTTGAATTTTTGTGTTGTGCTGGTTTTGAAGATGTTTTCTCGATTCTAGGTGGCTCTTAGTTTTCTTTGTGTTGTAATTTAAGGCTTGGAAAGAAAAAACAAAGCCAGGTTCTCCCCATACTTTATCACCCAGTCTTTCATGAAGGAAATCCCATTTTCATGAGGGAATCTTGCCACATCTAATCCAGCCTGTGTATTTTGGCCAATAGGGACAAGGAAGTACAGTTTCTTGCTGCTCCTTATGTAAGATTTATTTTGTACTGGGTAACCTTTGTATTCAGAGTTTTCAGATTTATTTAGAACCGTCTACAAATTGTTACTGAGCTGAAATTCACAATTTGTTCCTTGAGTCTAAATAGCTTGATGGAATGATTTGACATTTTTTGGAAAGAGTCTACTTTCTGAAGCCTTTACAGCACTTTTTTTTTTAATGTCTTCCAAAGGAAAAAAAAATCGCCATCATCTGAAAAAATGATGAAGCCCTCCCTGGTCTGTTTTCTGTGGTCAAAAGTTGTTGACCAAACCTGGTGTGTGTTTCTGAGCATCTAGCACAGCTCGTACCTTTATAATCAGTCCTTCCCAAACTCTTTCCTTTGTCTCTTTGGGCCAGTAAAGACCCCTAGAAGGGCTAGGCCCTGATGAGCTTGTGTCTCATCCCAAGGGTCCTTGGGGCGCCATGTTTCTCACCATCCACTGAAGACTTGCTGTGTCCTGGCCCCCGTGACTCTCGGCTGCTTTCCTCACTCTTGGCAAGGGCATTGCCTGGTTCTGTTTATTGGCCATGCCTGCCACTCTTTTTTTTTAGACATTGAAATTTCTTAGCCAAACGGGAAAGAGAATATGAGATAGTTACTAGTGAAAGCAATTCAGGACACTTGGGGGTAAAGCATTGAGAAATAAGACTTCCCGGTCCGATGGGAAGATGACTTGTAGGGAAGTCTTGTGAAGGTAAACCATGAATAATTGCTCCTTACACTGTGGAAAGTATTATGGAATAATGAACTACTAGCTGGAAACCTCATCATGTTACAGAGTTTCTGTTCATACTAGAAATCCTTGAAGTGCATGATTTTTAATAGTTTTGCTTGCCATGAAACTTAGGGTGGTTCTCTTCAGAGCACCTCATACCAGGAAATAGACTCGCCGCGACGTGGCCCAGAATGAGCTGTTCCCTCCCTGCCCGTTTCTCGCTCTCCCCCCAGCCTGGGAGCGATCCTGGCAGAAACCCACAGAGCATCAGCTGCTCTGGTTTTCTTCGTCTCCTCCAGACCCAACACTGGAGGGAGGGAAGAATGGCAGCAAGACAAAGCTATCAAATTTAGGGGGACACGTGGGAAGAATCAGTAGGCCTGTGGGTATCTAGAGTATGTGCCTCAAGTGGGCAGTTTGTAGAGGCAGAGCAGCAGACCGCTGTCAGAATGATTCCGCGCTAACGTCCAAACCTGGCTAGGTGAGCAGCGTACCTGGACCTGGATGGTTTCAGATTTCAGGAGCTTGGAGTTTGGTCAATCACGGAAGTGAATGGATTCTATCAAGTTATAACAATAACTTCTAAAGACCATTATTATAGTATAATTCTCATATCAGAACATGCCCAAATCACAGAATGAGTACTACCCGGTGATGTCCATCACCCACCCAGTCAAGTAATAGAAGAGTCTCAGGCCCCCAGAAGTGGTGACCCCTCCCCTACCTCCATTATGACTTCTCACCAAGGATAGCTACTATCCTGATTTTTTTTGTGCTCTAGATGGGTATACAAATGCATTCGTGATCAGTGGAATCAAATACATGTTCTTCCGCATGAGTTCTTTGGCTCGGCGTTCGTTATGTTGGAGAGGTTCATCTGTGGTGTTCCGATGGTAATAGTGTATGCATCCTCGTGGCTGAACGCCACAGTGTTAGTCTACTGACAATGGATGTTGAGATTGTTCCTAACTTGGGGTTCTCTCATGTCTTGGGGTGGAATTCTGTTGCATGTTTATGGAGTTGCTGAGTCTATACACGTGGTTAGCTTAGACATTGCTCACAGTTTTCCAAAGTAGTGGTGTTAGCATACTGTCTGGCGGTGCTAGTTGGTCCATATCTTCTTTGATGGTTGGTATTGTCTTTCTCCTGATACACTCTACAATTTTTTTAAAGTGTGGTACAATACCTGTAGCCCAAAACTTACCATCCTAACCATTTTTGAAGGTCAGTAGTATTAAATGCACTCACACTGCTGTGCAGTCGGTCTCCAGAACTTTTTCATCTGGCAAAACAAGCCAGACCCATTTAGCAACAACTTCCCATTTCCCCTCCCTGAGCCCCTGGTGAAGACCATCCTTCTACTTTCTGTTTCTCAGAGACTGATTATACTGGATACTGCAGAAGTGTAATCAGAACAGTATATATACAGTGTTTGTCTCTGTGACAGTAAAATACTCTAAAGAATGACATCTACCCGCCTATTATGAAGCCGGTAACATTATGTTGGATGCAGGGCACGTAACTTGGGTTCAGCTTAACATGCGATATGGAATTTCAGGATACCTCGTTAGACTCAGGAATGTTATTTGTGAGCACCCAAAGCACTTGATGTAGTGTACGATGCCTTGAGGAGTTCATCAAAGTAGAAACTTAGAGCGACTTTTCAGGGTTGGTGAAAATGACTATGATTAATTGCGGTACCTTGTTCTGCAGTTGGGAAAGGGGGAAGACGTTTATTCTTTTCATAAAAACAATTCATTTGATTGTTTGCTTTTCTTTCCCTCTGGGCCAAAATTGGATCCAGTTGATGACAAATCCCAAACCATAGACCTCCCCCTCCTTCACTTCCTTTGTAATAATCCTGCTAACCTTCAGAGGTATTGTTCAGGTGTCTCTTTAATATCATGTGTTTTCAATTCTGCCACCTCTTGTAGAATTGAAATGGGCCTAACTTGTAGAATTTTCTTTTTTTTAAGTTTCTAATTAAAAGATTTTTTTAATGTTTACTTTTGAGAGAGAGAGACAGAGCATGAGCAGGGGAGGGGCAGAGAGAGGGAGACACAGATCCGAAGCAGGCTCCAGGCTTTGAGCTGTCAGCACAGAGCCAGACGTGGGGCTCAAACCTATGAACTGCAGGATCATGACCTGAGCCAAAGTCGGATGCTTAACTGACTGAGCCACCCAGGCGCCCCACTTCTTTTTTATATAAAGTGGCAAACTTCTCCAGGTGTCCTTTAAATAGTGATGGAACACTGTTTTATTTACCAGGAAAGAGGATTGTGAGTGGAAGAAGGTGTGGAAAGGGTCTCCCCAGCCAGCCTGTAGCAGCCGTGGTGGGAAACCAGCCGTGTCCTGTAAGATAAATCTTTATGCAGCATACAGATCGCCAGGCCACCTATAAATTGTGTTGTGCAAATAATTTGTGGGCATGTTACCTAGAAACCCACACATGCATCTAGATCACCACTAATTTATAGATCTGTTTTATTCCTTCTAAGCTACTGTACTGTGTTGTTTCAAGTCATTTTCCATTTTCCCAGCGGATCACAGCATCTCAGCATTTGATGGCACCCGAGAGCCTCCCTAGATATGGAATATCTAGCCTCATGTTTTAGAGCTGATCATTTTCTTTTATTTTTTTTTAATGTTTTTATTTATTTTTGAGGGAGAGAGAGAGAGAGAGAGAGACAGCATGAGCAGGGAAGGGTCAGAGAGAGAAGGAGACACAGAATCTGAAGACAGGCTCCAGGCTCTGAGCTAGCTGTCTTCACAGAGCCGAACATGGGGCTCGAACCCACGAACCATGAGATCATGACCTGAGCCGAAGTCAGACGCTTAACCGACTGAGCCACCCAGTTGCCCCGATCATTTTCTTTTAAAAAAGATATGACCATCCCCCCCCCTCCCCCAAAGTAAGAAAAGAGCTAGAAGGTAAAGCAGGACAAGAACTGACATCTGGGATGTGGGGAGAAGGCGACGCCATGATGTAGGAAGAGAAACCTTCTTCTCAGAGCCAGCATCTTCTCAGTCACCCTGTTTATATTTAAACCCTGTTGGAAGGGACAGCTGATTCCTTTCCAAGACAAACAGTTATGCTGTTGACTGTTCTTTATTTTAGAATATTCCTTCTCTAAGCTAAAACTCTTTCTTGTAACTTTCTACTTCTCCTTAGTCTTCTGGGCCCCAGCCGGGTCCTGCGTCCACTCACTGAACCAAGAGAATGACTCTCCATTATCAGCCACACTGCTTGTCATTGGAATGGTCCCCGGTCTCCTTTCCCGTGCCATCCGTATGAAGTGAAGAACTAGATGTAATTAGCGTTTTCTAATGGTAAAGTTTCTTGGCAGGTTCCTGTTTCTTGGCCCTGCTAAATCTAGATGTCCCTTACCTCTCTTCCTGAATCCTTCCCTACAGCAGTTAATCTGTCTGCCGAAGGACAATAGCACATGTAGTCTTGGATGGCGGGGCTCCACATAACATGAGTGAAGTTCCCCCCCCCACTTTTCTTCTTTCTAACGTAAAATTTGCTTTGGTACAGTCACCAGAAACGTTGGTTTGAGCTGCAATAACAGCATGCCATAAACTGGGCGGGTTATGAACACCAGAAATCGATTCCTCACAGTTCTGGAGGCTGGGAAGTCTAAGATCAAGGTGCCAGTGGATGCACTGGCTGGTGAGAGCCCAGTGCTGATTCAGAGATGGCTGTCTTCTTGCTGCGTCCCCACATCGTGGGAGGGACAAGACCGCTTTTGGGGATCTCGCTTAGAAGGGCACACATCCCATTCCTGAGGGTTCCACCTTGATGACCTAATCACCTCCTGGAGGCCCTGCCTCCTAACACCATCACACTGGGGATTAGATTCCAGCATGTGAATTTGGGGAGGACATTCGGTCTAGGGCACAGCGGTGCTGAGTTTACACACGTGATGCCAAAATGGGAGAAATTCTTTCCTTCCTGTATTTCAACAACCGTCTTCCCATGAGTACTGAAAACAGCACTCCTAGGAATGTAGATTTCATTTGTTTGTAACCTCACCGGAGCCATCTTCACACTCAGCTTTCCACTCAGTTGATTAATAAAACTGTTGACCTTCGTTACTGGCTCTCTGTCTCTTGGGTGCTGTTCCCGGTGTTTGATATCCATGCCTCGTTCCTAAAAATAGAGGCTCTTCCCTGCCTCCTTGGCTTCCTGATTAAAGTCAGGGCAGGCTGGTGGTTGCAGGAATAAGGAGTCTTATCAACCCACTTCCGGCTCCCGCACTGCTGACCTGCGGCTGACTCCTGGGTAGAGGGTTGCATTCCCAAGTCCAGGGCAAATGCCTGGCCTTCCCCCATCTTGCTAATCCATCTTGTACCTGGGACCTCAGAATCGGTGCCTTAGTTCATAGTCACACGTGTGCGTGAAAAGACATTGATAAACTGGAGAAGCACCTTCTGGAACACACGCTG
This sequence comes from Hyaena hyaena, assembly GCF_003009895.1. Lineage (NCBI taxonomy): Eukaryota > Metazoa > Chordata > Mammalia > Carnivora > Hyaenidae > Hyaena > Hyaena hyaena. The sequence goes on from NW_024081051.1 coordinate 341,936, forward strand.
GGAAGATTTCTCAAGAAGATTTATCTGCGTATTTGTAGCTTTTCCCGTGTGGTCTTGATAGAACTGTACTACAGAAAGAATTTGTGGCAGAGGAGGGAGGGGCTGGCCAATGCAGCTGTTGGTTAGAGTTATGGCTCCTGTTTAAAAAAGAAAGGGAATAAAGAAAGAAAAAGCTGAAACCGCCAGGCTCTCAAAGCTGCACTGTGTTCCTGACCCCCCGAAGCAGCCACGGGGCCTTTCGGCAGAGAAAACAGGGCTTTTTGTGTGTCGGTTCTTGTTCTCGCCTGACTGGCTTCCAGGCACATGGAGTTAAGAAGTTAAAAAGGAGCTACTAATGATATAATAAATGCTTTTGAAGGTTTTCCATTGGCTAATCCAGCAGTAGGTGGCTGCTTTGGAAAAGGAATGAAAATCAGACACAGTCACAAACGATTCCCTCTACTCAGTAATGAGTGAACACAGGCAGAGCGACATTGACATGCATGTGCGTTGCCTGTCATGGGTTTTTTTTAATACTTATTTATTTGGAAGGGGGGAGAGAGTAGGGGAGGGGCAGAGTGAGGGAGACAGAGAATCTCCAGCAGGCCCTGCGCTGTCCGCGCAGAGCCCAACACAGGGCTCAAACCCACAAACTGTGAGATCATGACCCGAGCTGATATCCAGAGTCGGATGCTTAACCGACTGAGCCTCCCAGGCACCCCTGTCATGTTCTGTTTCTGCTTTATATAGTCTTATTCCATGAAATTCATAAATCAGCTTGTTCAGTAGTATCATTAAGGAAAGATAGTTTTCACAGCCTCAGATCTAGAGATTTAGTCCTCCTTGCTTTTCTTTTTCTTTTTTTTTTTTTTAATTGTGATTAGAAACACATAAAACTTACCATCTCGCTCGTTTTTAAGTCTACACGTTGAGGGGCGCCTGAGTGGCTTAGTCGGTTAAGCGTCCGACTTTCGCTTAGGTCATGATCTCGCTGTTCGTGGGTTCGAGCCCCGCATCGGGCTCTGTGCTGACTGCCAGCTCGGAGCCTGGAGCCTGTTTCAGAGTCTGTGTCTCCCCCTCTCTCTGACCCTCCCCTGCTCACGCTGTCTCTCTCTCTCTCTCTCTTTCTCTCTCCTAGAAATAAATAAAACATTAAAAAAAAAAATTAAGTCTACACGTTGATAGTGTTAAGCATATTCGTGTTGTTGTAAAAAAGATCTCCCGACCTTTTTCATCCTGCAGATCAGAAACTGGGGGCCCATTAAATAGCCCTGCCATCCGCCCTCCCCCAGGCCCTGATAACCACCATTCTACTCCTTGTTGCTCTGTGTTTGTTCCCTCCTTTCCTTTACAAGCAGATTCATCGCCCAGTCTTCTCTTCTGCCTCCGTTCAGTTTGGGCTAATCCTGCCATCAAGGGGGAGAGAACAGCACGTAATTGTCACAGTGGCTTGTGACGTAGAGTGCAGGCATATACCCACATGTGTGGGACGCTTTCATGAGCATTTCTTTTGAGCATTACTGTTGAAAACATGTTAAAATCATCTTGCATGATTAAGGAATTAGACCGTGAAAAGCCACTATAAGCTTTCAAAACCAAATCATTTTCCTGCCTCTGTGCTCCAGCACAGAGTCTAACTATCCAGTTCTAGGTAAACCTGTAAACTCAGTTTCCTCTATGAAGGCATACTTAATTTTCAACAGGTGACAGAATCTGTTTCAAAAAGGTTCTTAGTGGGGTGCCTGGTGACTCAGCTGGTTAAGCATCTCTCGGGTTTTAATCTCAGGGTCATGAGTTCAAGCCCCATGGTGGGTGTGGAGCCTTCTTTTAAAGAAATGTGCTTGAGGCGCCTGGCTGGCTCAGTTGGTTAAATGTCCGACTTCAGCTCCAGTCATGATGTCACAGTTCATGAGTTCGAGCCCTGCATCAGGCTCTGTGCTGACAGCTCAGAGCCTGGAGCCTGCTTCGGATTCTGTGTCTCCCTCTCTCACTGCCCTTCCCCCTCTCTTGTGCACACGCTCTCTCAAAAATAAATAAACATTAGAAATCATTAAATTAAAAGATGTGCTTATTGCTCTCCAATATTTTAATTTGTTTTTAGCACTAGCGCAATGGTTTATGAATTGATACAAAGTGCATTTACTGAGTGCACACTGTTGACAGAATGCGGTCATTGTGAATAACCCAAACCCTGGATCAAGGGGAACACGCTTCGTTTTCAGCCACACGCATCCTTCCCTGTGTGGCAGCCGCAGGCGAAGGTTTTGAGTGCTATTAAACCGTAGAGGGTTGTTTTTGAAGATCATTCCTACTTGCTTTTGCTTTTCTCCCAATGCTGATGCTAGGGCACTGTGGGCTGCCCAACTTACTGGGCAGGATTTTATTCCAAAGATGTAATCTATGCTCATGCTTTTTATTATATATCTTACACCTGTCTTCCATTTTCCCACCACTCACTCTGAGCACTGGTAACACTACATAAAAATGAAGCTAATTGCTGGGATGTTCTACTTTAAGGTTTTGTAATGAGGGGCTGGGAGCGAGCCAAAAACCGAAAATCAGTTTGAATTATCAACAGAACATGCTAACTCCAAGATACTCTTTTTACCAGATTTGGAAATAATCGCCTAAGAGTAAACTAGTGAACCAGCTCAAAAGGAAACGGAAGTTCCGGACAACTCCAGATTACTGCTTCAGGAGCAGTAGCCCACACAACCATGTATATTCTCTGAGCAACATTTGAAAAAACACAGCCCCTCTTTTTATTTCTCATATTCAGTTTACTCATCAAAGCCGAATGAGTGATGAGGCAGAGAAGCCACGTAGCCACTTAGCATTGGCAATGGGACGGTTTCATGGCCTCACTGTGTCTTCCTGTAGGCGTTTCCGTGTGTGACGGTCACGTGACTAGACTTGTACTCTGAGGCACAGTCCAACGTGTTTCCTCATCAATGAATGTCATCCTTTATTATTTCCCTTTTAACGTTTTCCCTGCGATTGGCCTTTCCAGAGTGGTTTCCCCTTTGGCTTTTGGAAGATGTCCATTCCTTGAGGAACAATGTCTTGAAATAAAAACACATTCTCAAATTGGCTTTAGAATCTTGAGTACCGTGAAGGACCGTGACTGTGTGCACGAATCAGAATTGTTGAGGGATACTCTTCCAAACCCTCCGTGCATGTGAGACTCTGGGTGTGTATGGGGTTAGAGGGTGTGGATGATTTCTAGTTTCCAGGTGAACCTCAAAATCATTACGATGCTGGAGTTCGCTTCTGGAAACAGTTTCTGCCCACATCAGCATCTCTTTCTATGAGGTTTATAATAACTTAAAGAACCTGACGTAAACCATGCTTAACGAACAATCTTGTCCATCAGCACTGTGGTTTATTAATACCCAGGGAGCTTGTCTGATAACTTAAAGGAGGAATATGTTTAATTCACATTCTTCCAGTCTTTCTAGCAGACTGTCTAGTAGAGTAGGATGTGCTCTCTATACTTTTGCTGAATATTTACCTAGAGCTGCTTTTTCCTAGATCTGGGGTCGATGTGCTTGTGTCTCGTCTTACTCTAGCACGTTGCTGGCAAGAGGGACCCATCATCAACAGTGGACACACAGAACTCTTGTGCTTTTTAGGGTTTTCTGGTTTATCCATCATGTAGATTGCCCCCCACTCTTCCCCTTAGTTGCATTATCTCCTTTCTCAACCACTCCTCAGATGATTCTGGAATATAACAAAGTATATGTTTTATTTTATAGTGGTTTATTTGTAGTAAGGCTTAAAACTACTTAAGGGAGTTTTCATAGCTACCAAAAGTTAGAAATGACTTGGAAAAGCCTTCAGCTACAAATAAAGCCTTGTGCTGTGTGCTGGATTGGTGCCTGGCGTTTTATGTGTCAACCTGATTGAATTCTCAGAACCACCTCTTTAAGGGGTATCATTATTCCATTACCCAGATGGGACAGTCAGTGCCCAGGCCACGTAACTAGCTTGGGCCACGTAGCTGGTAAATGACAAGTCAAGTGTCAAAGTTCTGTCCTGACAACTCTGGATCCCTCCCCCCCACCGCCCCCCCGCCATTCTGTGCTGCTCCCAAATGCAGTCTCACACATTTTTTAAAAATGTTTTTATTTTATTTTTGAGGAGAGCATGAGCAGGGGTGGGGCAGAGAAAGAGAAACAAAGGATCTGAAGCAGGCTCTGTACTGACAGTGCAGATTGAGGGCTCGAACTCACAAACCATGAGATCATGACCTGAGCCGAAGCTAAGCACTTAACCAACAGAGCCACCTGGGTGCCCCTCACACATTTTTATACCTAGTAGTAATAGCTTCATCAGTTGTAAATGAGTTAAAAGCTAGGTTTCTTTTATCTTTATAATCATAATGTATACTTTTTAATTAAAATACTCTCTTTAAGGCCTTTCCTCCCCCCATTTTGCCCATCCCTGTAGCCGATTATTAGTACTTTTGGATATTTTCCCATATTTTCCCATTGTTGTAAAATACGCATAACTCAAAATTCACCATCTTAAACATTTTTAAGCGTATAGTTCAGTGGCATTAAGTGCATCCACACTGCTGTACAAGCATCACCACCGGCCCTCTCCAGAACTCTCTTCATCTTCCCAAACTGAACTCTACCCCTGAAACAATAACTCTCCCTCTCTCCTACACCTTCAGCCCCCAGGAGCCACCGTTCCACTCTCAGTCTACTTTCTGTCTCTGTTGGATGCCTTCTGTTACCTTTGTCATATACTTGTGAGTTTCTTTTCCCTAAGTCTGGAGGCTCTGTGCTTACTTTAATCTGAGTTTTGCAGTTTTTCAAAGGAAAAGAAGTACAAGCGACCCTTGAGCAATGTGGGGGTTAGGGGCTCCAGCCCCCTGTATAATTGAAAATCTGCGTATGACTTTTGACCTCCCCAAAACTTAACTCCTAGCCTACTATTGACTAGAAGCCTTATAGATAACAAACAGTTGGGTAACACATACTTTGTACGTTCTATATATTATATACAGTATTATTACAATAAAGTAAGAGAATCCTAAAACACACTTATACTACTGCACGGTGGTCATTGAAGAAATCTATATAGAAGTGCCTTCACGAAGATATGCAAACCTGGAGGCAGAGTTCACTCGTATCCCCAATCTCTCAGGTGCTTCATAGGATATTAAACCTGAAAAGTACTTGAAAATGAATGAAAAGTGAATAGTACTATTTGGGAGGTTTTCTGGGGACTACAGAGCTGAGAATTCTTAGTGTCCTGAAAGCTGTATTTTCACACTTCAGGGTAAATATTTTTAATTTAAAAGCCTTATGCATAAGAAATAATTTAAACACCCTTTTTCAGGGGTTCCTGGGTGCCTCAGTTGGCTTACCATCCAACACTTGATTTCAGCTCAGGTCATGACTCCACGGTGGTGGGATTGAGCCTCACATCAGGCTCTGTGCTGATCATGGAGCCTGCTTGAGATCTTCTCACTCTCTCTACCCCTCTCCCCTGAACCCCCCCCCACTTAAAAAAAAAATCTAACAAAAAAAAAAAAACCTTTTTCAGGATGAGAAAACATTCCCATTCTCCCACTAGCTGTAGAACATTAAAAATATTTTCTGTGGAAAGTATCTGTAAATATTTAAAATAATTTTTCTTTCATTTAATGTTCCTGGAGGCTGTCCAAGGACCTTGGGGATTGGCTCTTGTGGGGGAAGGCTGTGTTTAAAAAACAGGGTAGAAGAAATGTGCCGGCACGTGAAGAGAGATGAGAACCTGGAATCACACATGTTCTTCTATGGCTTTGCATTACAGTCTTCACCCTTCTGTTCAAATGCGAAGTTAAATTCAATACAGTATTTACTCTCCATCTTACTTCGGAATAATAATTTTAGAACCTAAGTACGTGGTATCAAGTGTATTTTGAGAAAGTTCAGCCTCCATGCCCTGAATGTACTTATGAGGCTTAATTAGACCACTCAGCCCAAGGAGAAAGATGCCAGACTAAATAGATATAAGGAAAATGCAAGCATTTTTCTGTTGCTGAGGAAGGTCTAATGGTTTCCTTGAGTAGTCTTGATCTGGTGTGTACTTGCCTTATTCATTATTTGTGTGATATTTTATTCCCTGGCTAATGGATATTTTGTTTAAAGTCAAGATTGTTTCGATAAATTTTAGGATTTTTTATTCATCTACTTTTTTTTTTTTAATGTTTATTTATACTTGAGAGACAGAGTTCTAGCTGGGTAGGGGCAGAGAGAGAGATAGAATGTGAAGCAGGCTCTAAGCTGTCAGCACAGAGCCCGATGCAGGGCTTGAACCCACAGATGGGAGATCATGACCTGAGCCACCCAGGCGCCCCTATTCATCTACTTCTGAAAGTGATCAAAAGACAACAGATTGCTCAGGGTCAGGGGCAGAGGAACGTAGCACTAGGAAAAGCCTAATTCTGCATAAACATGTTTCATATTTTGCTCACTGCATTGTGGGATTGCAAGAAAGCACTAGAAAGCCTCCACCGTGCATGCACACGTCAAGTCTCCATGGCAGGGAAGAAGGGGAGTGACTTCTGTACTATGACGCTGTGGTTATAACGTAGCTAAATTGCAGTCAGGGAGCTGAAAGCACCCATTCTCTTCCCAGCCTGGAGTCGGGACTCTGAAATCCAATCTGAAGTGTGTTTAATGAGCGTCCTGATCACTGGGGCTCAGTGCGGAGGGGAACAAGGAGTGCAGTGTGCCTGCGCAGACAGTTGCGGCCACCCTTGGAGCCACCGAGGGAGGAAGAATCGCCGTGTTTGTGGACAAGTAGATGGGCAGGCCTCAACGTTTAGCTACATTCTCCCAGAATGAAAGCTTTGTCCCAGCGCCCGGGCTTTGGTTTTAAAGCTGCAGCTCCTGTTCTCGCGCTGGCCGGTGATCACACTGCCTGCCGATGAGGCTGCTGCCTTGTTTCCTGTTGGGCTTTTGGGTCATTTCCCACCCACCCCCTCCCCAGTGTCGTAGTTATTACCCGGTAGAGTTTACTGAGTACTGGATGCCATCCTACTCATTTGGGGTATTGTAGGGCATGTGGTCCTCGCTGCAACCCTTTACAGTGGTTTGGTCATTATGCCCATTCTACAGAAGAGCTACCCGAGGCCGAGAGAGTAACTTGCCCAAGGACACACTGCCGTGGAGTGGAGATCCAGGATTTGCAAGAAGGCGAATGTTTGTATTCTTAATAATTACATTATGCTGTCTCTCTGCGTCGTCCGAGGGCCGGAGAAACAGCATGAGAAACCCCTCCCCCCCTTCAGTTGTGTGATTTCTGTGTAGCCTAAGGAGTCCTGCCTTTGCAGTGGAAGATGATGTTCGGCTTATGTGACACTCACTCATGCTGGGGCATGTCATACTGTGGTCCTGTTGACTCTATTCTGTCACGTGGCCTCCCAACCCTCTTTGGTGCCACAAGCTCTGGCCCTTGTGAAGCATCGGCCTCTTCCCTTGGTTTTATCAGCAAGTTTTCTCCAGGATGATTTAAGTCCTCAAAATTACAAGTATAGGTCTTGAAGGGATAAGAGAGAAAATAGACTCTGGTACTCAGTGGTTAGGAGCAGATGCTCAGGACTGGGTTTGAATCCCAGCTCCACAGCAAGGCGGTGTGACCTTGGCAAGTCCAGGATGACCTTGGCAAGTCTGTGTCCTTCTGCCTGGAATGCCTCAGGGCCTGTAGCTTAGGGAGGTACAGGTGTGCAAAGAAAGTGTTCCCTCGTCCCCAGGGTGAGTCCCAGGGAGCTGCATCTGGCCGCCAGTGTCTTTGTTGACTCCAGCTGTTCATACGGCCGTTATTATTGGTGTTGTCCCGTAAGGGGAAATGGTAGGGACACTGTTATGGCTTCCCGTGTGCCCTGATTATGACTCACCATACTTTGCTTCTCTCTCATAACATTTGGAATATTCTTTCTGCTTTTGGGGTTCCATAATTACCCACATGGTTGCCTTGAAATGGATAGTGCTCATTCATTCTGGGACATGCTCCCCGGCCCTTTGCAATCTAGAAAGTTCTACCCTTTAGTCCCGGAGAATTTCCGTACATTTGTGCTTGCATAATTTTGCTTTGCTCTTGGATCTGTCTAGATGTCACATGGTCCACAGGTCGGAACTCTCGAACTGAGCCCATAAATGCCCGTGTCCTTGTCTCGTTGACATTTCTTGGCCATGAGGTTTCATTTTAAGGGGTTTCAACTGTATCTTTAAACTCTTCCAGTGAAATTTTATTTCTGCGGTATGTTTTATATTGCTAAGAGCTCTTGTCATCCAAATACTCCTTATTATAACCTTCTTGGTTTGTTGGCTTTTTATTTTCTTTAGTTATAAACTCTAAGCTATATGGGGATACAAATTACAGTGTTTTAACAAGTGTTTTCCTCCAGCCTGAATTATCAGAAGTACCTGGCCTCTCCCATTTCTGACCCTTTGCGGGGTTTTGTGTAAGGTAGCCACTCCCCTTTCGCAGACTGTCCCCTCTGCTCTGTAATTAGATTTTAGCATCCTTGTCTGCCATCTTCTAGAATTTGGGGGGAATCTCTCACTTACTGTCTCTTGTCTCACTTTCTCTGTTTTCTGTGAATTTATTCTTCTTTTTTTCCTTCCCCCCCCCCCCCACCCTTTCACTGTTCTTTTTTAAGCGGGGTTTCTGGGTATAGTGGAGACACATGTGTTCAGTCGGCCATATTTAGCCACAGACTGACATTCTTTCCATCGTTTATATTAAGCTCTGTCTGGCAGTGGCCTTGTGCTAAATTGTCTAAGAAAAACATGCATTTATGGACAGTTAGGTGGGTTCCTGTGGAATTTCTCAAATTGTACTCTCCTTGAACTTCTGCTTCATTGGCAGCTGCCGGCTGTGTGTGGAGGCGCTAGGAGGGGGTGGGGCCCCTGATGAGCTGCTGGGGTGGGGGGAGCGCATGTGAGTTCTGTGCTCTTCAAACCTGGCTCCCCCCCCCCGCTCCTGCCCCCACCCACCTCACGGGTGGAAGGGTCTCAAAAGAGAATATTTCTTAAAAAAAGATTTCAATTCTAGAACAACACTCCCATCTAGAGCAACCACAGTAAAAAGAGGGACCTCTTTTAACAGCCAGAAAGATTAATTACCTTCCGTGAGTCTAGCACTTGCTGAATGTATTTGATTATCAGGTTAGAGAAAATCTGAAGGCGGGGGTTTTATGTTCTTCCAAATCCACTTACTGGGCTGTTGTTTCTTTGTAGGCTCTTTCTTCCAAAGGGACCGTGCTGGCTGTGACTGCATGGTCTCTGCCCCCCTGTGGCCACGAGGGGAGTAACAGCCCTACGTCGGTGGCTGTATAAGTTTGCTAGAGCTGCGGTAACAAAGTCCCACAGACTGGAGGGCTTAAAACAACTCATTGATTCTCTCACAGTTCTGGAGGCTGCAGGTCCAAATTCAGGGTGTCATCAGGGCCATGGTCCCTCTGGGTCTCTGGGTAGAATCCTTTTTTGCCTCTTTTAGCTTCTGGGGAGGGAGGGAGGTTGTTAATCCTTGATGCTCCCTGGCTCATAACCACATCATTCAGTCTCTGCCTCTGTGGTCACATCGGATCCTCCCAGTGTCTCTGTCTTCACACCATTTTCTTATAAGGAACCAGTCACATCGGGTTAAAGCCCATGCTGACGACCTCATCTTAACTTGATTATATCTCAAAGCCCCCATTTCTACATAAGGTCACGTTCACAGGCCCTGGGAGATAGCACTTCAGCATATCTTTCTGAGGGGCACAGTTCAACCCATATGCATGGGTTTGGCTTTTTTTTTTTTTTTTGGCTATGGTTGACTCTCAAGCTTCACCTCCACGTGAGCCTCCCACAGAAGTGAGAGTGAGACACCCCAGCGCCAGCCTGCCTGCCCCACGTGTCAAGGACCCACAGGTCACTCAGTAGCAACTCATCGACGTGACTGGCACCTTGCTGCTCAAAGCACAGCCTTTGTACCAGCAGCAGCGGCAGCCCTGGGAGCCCAGGAATGCGGGTCCTTGGACTTCACCCCGTGCCTCCGGGACTGGCACCTGCGGCTTACCGAGGCCTGCAGGTGATTGACGGGCACATGAGTCACGTGTGCTCTTCTGAATCCCCTGCAGCAGGGACCCCGGCATGGCCTCTGCCCCTGGGGACGTTCGCAGGCGGCACGCCGGTAGCTGGGCTGTGTATGCCGTGACCCTGCAGAGGCACGTCTGGGGGTTGGAAAACAGGTCCTCCGTCTCCATGTCAGCTCACGCTCTTGCCATTAATTCTTTTTTTTTTTTTTATTCATTTCTAGGAGAGAGAAAGACAGACAGCGTGAGCAGGGGAGGGTCAGAGAGAGAGGGAGACACAGACTCTGAAATAGTCCTGCCATTAATTCTATAAATTAATGTTTTCCCTTCGCAGTAGAAGCAGCGGTAATTGAGAGCTTGTTCTTAGGTGCCAGGGCCTTGGCTAATAACCACTTTGCAATCACAGTTTTGATCTTGCATTGATCCTGGGAGAGAGATGATAATATCTCCAGTCCTATCATGACTCGCATCCTGAGGACTGATTTATGCTCCCCCGCCCTCAATTCGTATACTGAAGCCCTAGTTTTTATTGTGACCATATTTAGAGTAAGGCAGTAATTAAGGTGAGGTGAAGCCCCAATCGAATAGGATTAGTGTTCTGCTAGGAAGAGAGCGCACGCTCTCTCCCTCCCTCCCTAACACAGCACTTACCCTATATTCTTTTTTTTTTTTAACTTTTAATGTTTATTTACTTTTGAGAGAGAGAGAGAGAGAGAGCGCACGCGCGCTCGCAAACATCAATGGGGGAGGGGCAGAGAGAGAGAGAAGGAGATACAGAATCTAAAGCAGGCTCTAGGCTCTGAGCTGTCAGCACAGAGCCCGACGTGGGGCTCGAACCCACGAACTACGAGATCATGTCCTGAGCTGAAGTCAATGTTTAACCCACTGAGCCACCCAGGTGCCCCAGCACTTCCCATATATTCTTTTTTTTTTTTTTTAATTTCTAGGAGAGAGAGAGAGAGACAGCGTGAGCAGGGGAGGGTCAGAGAGAGAGGGAGTCACAGACTGAAACAGGCTCCAGGCTCCGAACTGGCAGTCAGCACAAAGCCCGACGCGGGGCTAGAACCCACGAACCGCGAGATCGTGACCTAAGCGAAAGTCGGACGCTTAACCGACTAAGCCACCCAGGCGCCCCTTCCCATATATTCTTACCATATATTTAGCTGGTTATTTGTCTGTAGCCCTGACTCCTGTGCACGACCCCTCAGGCCAGCATAGTACATCCCCCCCACCTGGTCAAACTCTAGCAAAGAGCCAGGAAGGAATCTGCAGGATTCTAATGCCCTAAGGTTACACTTGCCGAGGGTTAGTGGGTTATTAGGACTTTGAATAATGTTCTAATAGGTATTACTGGTAAGAAAAGGGGTCGAAGGCCTTTGAGAGAAGCCATTCTCTGCTATGCCCTGGTTGTCATGGTTACATTAATCCTAAACCAGAAAAAAAAAATCATTTCCAGAAACAGCTTTCTGAAACCTCAGCAGATGCAAATTTTTAAAACCTGGTCAAAGTTTATCTTTACAGATTTGTGTCTATGAGATTGTTTTTTGAGAGGTTAGAACCTTAGCTTATATCAAGTAGGGGAAATCGTTTGTTCAGATGCTTCGAGGAATTAGGGAGAGAGAGGAAAATACCATCCCCCCAGAAAGAATTGTCTTTATTCTTTTGGAAGAGAAGAAAAATACTCTCACATAAAACTCTATGTAATAGAAATAGCCTGAGGGCATAGATATATTTTAAAGGTACAATAAACTAAAGCAACTTTGATTCACAATTTTGAGTAACTTCCAGCCAAATGTGAATGAATGTTCATACTATTTGTTGTTCAGTATTCAGTGGCCAGACATTCTCCAAGAATGCAAACCTCCTCCTAAAATGTGCTCTTACAGGATTCTATGAAAAGCCCATTCAAAGTAGAGAACCTCAACGTGGACACCGAGTTTGAAACCAGGAACATTATTTGTGCACTGGGCTAAAATTCAAATGCCTTTTGGAGCATCATTAAAAGTAGCCAATAAGAAAAATGTGATTATGTAGTTTCACTAATTGCTGATTTGTTCTCCAGGATAAAACACGCAATTACTATTTGGTGTCTTTTCTGTAAGGCACACATGTCTAGAATACTTGAATCAAGACTGGCTGAGTGTGGGGTTAGCCAGATTGGCAGTTTCTGAGAGGCTGTGAGAGTCTCAGATCCGTTTCCTCCCCTCCAACACAAACACCTGGTGATCTTTAACAAGCTCATTTGTCATAAGATCCTTTCCATGTTAAACTTCCTGACATATATAGGTTTTCAAATGATTTGTAAATTTCTTGGTTTCCCTTCCTTGTGTAACATAGCTTGTGTAGCATTAAATAGAATTGTGTGTCTTTTTTTAAAATTAATTTTCTTAATCTTTATTTTTGAGAGAGAGACAGAGTATGAGGGCGAGGGGCAGAGGGAGACACAGAATCCGAAGCAGGCTCCGGGCTCTGAGCTCTCAGCACAGAGCCTGACATGGGGCTCAAACCCACCAGCTGTGAGATCACAACCTGAGCCCAAGTCAGACGCTTAACCGACTGAGCCACCCAGGCGCCCCCGAATTCTGTGTGTGCCCTAAAGTAAGTTCCCCTTTGAGAAAATACCTTTACGATTCAGTCTTTCTCGGGGTCTCTGCTTTTGCTCTGGTAACTTTCTCCATGCTCTTGCCTACTGCCCCCATTCATACTTCATCAGCTTATTTCTAGATTTGTTTTAGCAGAAGGGCTCATGGTTTTACAGCTCTTTGAACCCCATCACTGGCTTCTCATACAAAGCCTGCCCCAGACGCAAACATTGCAACTACTCCAGCAGTGGTCATTTCATGCCAAACCCGGAAAAGAGCGCTTTGCACAGAGAAATCTTAGCAGAGGTTGGGTGTGCACACGCAGCTGTTCACTCACTCTGCCCGTGCGATCCAGGCCTTCACAGCCACTCTTCCATGAGCTAGTCTTGCCCCTCAATATTTTTCTAAGATCTAATGTTCTAAGAACTCGTTTTCTTGTTCTTAAAGAAGCTGAACCAGATTGTACTGTACATCACCCTCTCTAGTTATTTAAAGATGTCAACCCCATCCTCAGTTACTTTTTGTTTTTTCTTTTCTGTATCTTTAAAAAACATTTTTTTTGTTGTCGTTGTTTTAGAGAGAACATGCACCAGCGGGGGAGGGGCGGAGGGAGAGAGAGCATCTTAAGCAGGCCCCATGCTCTGTGAGGAGCCCAATGTGGGGTTCGATCCCACGACCCTGGGATCACGACCTGAGCCAAAATCAAGAGTCGTATCCTCAACCGACTAAGCCACTGAGGCATCCCTACATTTTTTATCGTGATAAAATATACGTAACATAAAATTTACCATTTCAGCCAGTAAGTAGACAATTTAGTGGCATTAAGTATATTCACAGTGCTATGCAACCAATCCCGCCATCCTTGGTACATACTGCGATGTGATTTTGAACAAAATTACTTTCAGCGTGAAGTTCAGAAACATGCACTGGAGACGAGACTTGAATGATGGGGCAGACTGTTGGAGCTAACTCACCGGAGGAAGTAAAGGAGGGATGATTTTTCTTAGAGAATGAAAGTGAAGTCTTTCCCTCCTTTTTACTTTATTTATTTTGTATTATTTTTTTAGAGAGTGCTTGAGCAGAGAAGAGGGGCAGAGGGAAAGAGAGAGTCTTAAGCAGGCTCCATGGCCAGTGCAGAGCCTGATGGAGGGCTTGATCCCACAACCCTGGGATCATGACCTGAGCCAAAATCAAGAGTCAGATGCTCAACTGACTGAGCCACCCAGGTGCCTGTCTTTTCCTTCTTTATTAGACGTTACTGTTTTTCAATTATTCCTGCCACAGTGCACGTGAAATGATGCCACCAGAGACCCTTAAACCAAGCACTCAAAGAGCCTGCTGAGTTTGGGATTGTCCAGGGAGAACACTGCACACCTTCGGATAACTCCGACTCTCTTCTGGATTTCAGTGATGAGGAACGTGAGAGTATATAAAGTGGCATCTGTTTAAAAAAAAATGCTTAATCGCTGGACACCAAAGCATCTCTGATGGCTCCTTGGACCAGGCTGGGCCAGGCGAATGGACATGCCCATCAATGTATTCATCAGGCTCTTGCTCTTCCTGACCATTGGTCTCCTGTTACTAATTGGTTCCTAAAATGCTCTGCTCCTCTCAGAGGGAAGGTGAAAGTATAAAGGAAGTAACTAGAGGACTATTTTTTTTTTAAAAAACCTTTTTCTTCCAGCATTTGATCCGTGTGGTGGAATTGGATCCATTTTACTAGCGGGTCATTAGGAATCCACCAGGCAGTGAAGACAAAACCATGGCATGTAGGGTAGAAATCGGGGTCTTCTGTATCCTGTTTCTTTCCCTGCAGTTCTGCACATAGAAAATGAACGTGTAGGGGCGCCTGGGTCGCTTAGTCGGTTGAGCGTCCAACTTTCGCTTAGGTCACGATCTCGCAGTTCGTGGGCTCGAGCCCCGCATCGGGCTCTGTGCTGACTGCCAGTTCAGAGCGTGGAGCCTGTTACAGTCTGTGACTCCCTCTCCCTCTGACCCTCCCCTGCTCACGCTGTCTCTCTCTCTCTCTCTCTGTCTCCTAGAAATAAAAAAAAAAAAAAAATGCACATGTAGTATTGATTTCAGCAGGCATTTGAGGAGTGCCAGGTGCTTTGCTGGCCAATAATAATGATGAAGTACAAAGTAGCCCAGAATTTAATTGGAGAGAGAAGCTTGTGTCTACTTAACCATATATAATACTGTGGAATGAGTAAGTTTTATTCATTGATTCATTCCCTTCAAAGTTGGCTGGTCTTCAGGCTCTGTGGATACCGAGATTAATAAAATGCATCCTTACCTTCCATGTGGGTGTGATGGATGAGAATTCGCACAGAGTGGTAGGTGGATGTAAGGAAGAAAGCCAGAATTACTGCCTTATGCGTGGGGGAGGGCAAGGCAACCAGACGGGGGTTCAGCTTCCACAAAATGGACACAGAATCACGAGCTGAAAACTTAGGTCCACACAAAACCCACACATAAATATTTATAGCAGTTTTCTTCTTTTTTTTTTTAAATATAATTTATTGTCAAGTTGGCCACCATATAGTGTGTACAGTGTGCTCTTGGTTTGGGGAGTCGATTCCCATGATGCATCACCCAGTGCTCGTCCCAACAAGTGCCCTTCTCAAGGCCCATTTTAGCAGCTTTCTTCGTAATTGCCTAAACTTGGGTGAACCAAGATGTCGTTCAGTGGGTGAATGGGTAAATAACCTGGGCACGTTCACACAAGGGAATATTATTCAGCAATACGAATAAATGAACTAAGAAGCCACGAAAAGACATCTAGGGACCTATGTGCATAAACCTGAGAGAAAGAAGCCAATCTGAAAAGGCTGCATACCGTATGACTCCAACCCTATGACCTTCTGGAAGAAGTGAAACCAGCAGTAGCCAGGAGTTGGGAGAAGGGGGTGTGGGTTGACGAGGTGGCACATGGTGAATTCTTAGGATGGTGAAACTTTCCTCCTTGATCCATGGTGTCTCCATGATGTTGTATGTTAGGGTGCACGATATTATATGTTTGGCAGGAAGCATAGAGCTGTATAATGCAGAGTAAACCGTAATATCAACTGTGGACTCAGGGTGATGATAATGTATTGGTGTCGGCTCAACATTTGTAACCAATGCACCACATTGATGCAAGATTAAGACTAAGGATTCTGTGCGTGTAGTGAGAAGAGCTATGTCAGAACTGTCTGAACTTGTTCTCCACTTTTCTGTAAGTCTAATACGGCCTTAAAAAATAAAGTATTTCCAAAAAGGGGCTGGTGCCTGGGACCATGATGGGGAGAAAATGGCCAAGAATTATCATCTAAGTGTGAAAACATCCTGGGAATGAGGTGTGTGGTCAGGGGCCTGGTGGTCAGGGTTCTTGAAGGTGGGCCGTGGGAAGCTGAGAAGGGCCGGAAGGTTCAGGAATGAAGAGGTGGGAGTCGTGGTTGGTTTTCAGGTCTGCCTGTCGCAGAGCGGTGACTCCTATTGTCTCTGTTTCCAGCAAAGAGCCCCCGGGAAGGTGTTGCTGGATGCAGTTTGCAGCCACCTCAACCTCGTGGAAGGAGACTATTTTGGCCTTGAGTTTCCTGACCACAAAAAGATCACGGTAGGTAATGGGAAGTTAATATTGATATTTTATTATCCGTTCAGCTTTGGGAAGGGAGGGTAATCAGTCTGGTTCCTTGGGCATACATACGTGTCATAGAAGAAAAACCGCCAGAGAGCCCTCGTTCAACATTTTTTTTTGAAAGCACTGTGCACAGGGGATTAGCAAGTGCAAAGAGAATACTCTGTGGACACCAGCTCCCTCTGACCCTCTCCCCTGCCTTCCCTCCAGGACCCACCATTACCATTTGCTTCTGTTCTGTGCCCTTCTGATAAAAATCCATGTATGTGGATATATATGTGCATATTATTTTTAAGTTCAGTCCTTTCTTCCTCCCTCTCTCCCTCCCTTCCTTTCAAGAGAGAGTAGAGAAGGTGCAGAGGGAGAATTCTAAGTGGACTCTGAACTCTCAGTGCAGAGCCTGATGCTGGGTTGGATCCCATGAACCTCAAGATCCTGACCTGAGCTTGAAATCAAGAGGCTGACGCTTAACCGACTGAGTCACCCGGGCACCCCACATGCATATTTTTGAAACATACTAGGGGCGCCTGGATGACTCAGTCGGTTAAGCGTCTAACTTCAGCTCAGGCCACGATCTCGTGGTTCGTGTGTTCAAGCCCCACATCGGGTTCTGCACTGACAGCTCAGAGCCTGGAGCATGTTTCAGATTCTGTGTCTCCCTCTCTCTCTGCCCCTCCCCTGCTCACATTCTGTCTCTCCCTGTCTCAAAAATAAATAAACATTTTAAAAACTGAAAAAAAAAAAAAAACCACACTAATGTGGGGAAACAACATACAGTGTCTGGTACCTTACACTCTACTTCAGTTAATGTATCATGAAGATCTTTTCCGTGCATAGAATCCCCTTCCTTCTTTTTCTCTGCTGCATGCTGTTCCGCCAAATAGACATGGCCATAATTTACGTCTGTTACAGATAATGGGATATTTAGGTTGTTCCCAGTCTCTTGCTTTTACAACAAAGGAAGCCACAATAAGTACATTCAAGCTTGCCCTTGAGTGTTTCGGTACATGAGATCCAAGGGCATGGGGTTGCCTAATCTGTGGGCTTGATCATTGTAAAATTTGAACAGTAGGTCATGCTTTTTATGAAGGTTTCACCCATTTGAACCCAAAGTTAGAACATAGCTTATTGTTCCTTTTGTCTTTTAGCTAATGGCACTTTTTTAGGGCTGCATCTGAGTCTTTTATTAAACACCTTATGCAACTATGAGTTCATTAGCTGTATTTCTAGTTATCCTTTCACGCAGGATACAAAGTATCTAGAACTTTTGCTAGCCACAGCACCAGGGACCCAGTAACTGTAAGGTGCAGGGAATGTGTGATCCAGGCAGGGTGTCAGGCTTAGTCAGTGACCTGCACAGCACATGTGGGAGGCATTCTCCGCCAGAGCCGTTGGGCAGAGGGGGTAACAAATAACACTGGTGTTCAGGGAATCCTTCCCAGATATTACAAAGCTGAGTCCCATGAGGCCAGTAGGAGTTGATCTAATAGAAGGCATGTTCCATGGGGCGCCTGGGTGGCTCAGTTGGTCAAGCGTCCAACTTTGGCTCAGGTCATGATCTCACAGTTTGTGGGTTCGAGCCCCACATTGGGCTCTGTGCTGACAGCTCAGAGCCTGGAGCCTACTTCGGATTCTGTATCTCCCTCTCTTTCTCTGCCTCTCCCTCACTCGTTCTCTGCCTCTCTCTCTCAAAAATAAATAAACATTAAAAAAATAGAACGTTCTAGTTGGGGGGGGGGACCCAGGTATAAAGAGCAGAAAGCAGCCTGAAGGAACTGGCAAGGAAGGCCAGAGTAGACAGGTAAGGAGGAGAGGCTCGGGTGAAGGAGTGAGAAAGAGGAAACTGAAAAGTAGGCAGGGAGCCACATCTTTTTATACCATTTATACCACAGGACTTTTTATACCATTGCTGTCCAGTAGAAATAAAATATGAGGGCATGAGCACTGGGTGTTATATGGAAA
This sequence comes from Hyaena hyaena, assembly GCF_003009895.1. Taxonomy (NCBI): domain Eukaryota; kingdom Metazoa; phylum Chordata; class Mammalia; order Carnivora; family Hyaenidae; genus Hyaena; species Hyaena hyaena. The sequence goes on from NW_024081051.1 coordinate 360,156, forward strand.
CCAACCTGACAATAAACTATTTGTAAGAAAAGAAAGAAAGAAAATATGAGCCACATACATCATTTCACATTTTCTAGTTTTATTTTTTAAAAAGTGAAATTAAAAGTATACGTAACTTAACACGTCCAAAACCAGCATCATTTCAACACGTAATCAATAGCAAAAACTGTGAATAAGCTCTTTCACATTTTTTCATGCAGAGTCTTTGAGTCTGGTATGTATTCCACACCTACAGACCCTCTCGATTCACGCCATCCGTGTTCTAGGTGCTCAGTAGACATGTGTAGCGAGCGGCTGCTGTCATCGGACAGCGCGGCTCTGTACCGGCTAAGGTGCTGGGGCAGCTGGCCGTGTGATTTAAAGGGCACATGGTCTGATCTGACTTACGGGTGAGGAAGAGGACTGGGCTGGGCTGCAGCAGGGCAAGGCTAGAGTCAGGAAGGCCATTAGGGGCTTCCTGTGTTTCAGCTGGAGGCGGAGCAGGAAGGAATTAAGGGAGAACTGAGGTGGGGGGGTGGGGGGGGGTGGCTGGAGCCAGGTGGGTGGATTCAAGAGGTTTTGGGGGAGGAGGCGGTTGACGGTATGCTGAATGGATGGGCTTGTGAGAGAGAGCAGGCTCAGAGCAGCTGGGGTTTCCAGCTTTGCCATCTGGGGGGCCGTGGTGCCAGTCGCTGGAGATGAAAGCCCCACCATGTTGCGAAGGGAGAAAGACGATGAGCTCCGTCCCGGACATGAGGACTCGGGGGCGTCAGTGGGCGTCCCAATGGAGGCATCCAGTGGGCAGTGGGTGTGTTTCCTGGAGCACAGGAAAGAGATCTGAGCTGAAATGGAGATTTGAGAATCACAGGATTATTATTTTTTAATTAGATATTTGTATATTTTGAGAGTGTGTGTATGTCTACACGCATGCAAGCAGGGGAGGGGCAGAGAGAGAGAGGGAGAGAGAGAATCTCAACCATGCTCCTGCTGTTAGCAGGGAGCTCAGCCTCACAAACTGCGAGATCATGACCTGAGCTGAAATAAAGAGTTGGACGCTTAACCGACTGAGCCACGCAGGTACCCCTGTAAGATTGTTTTAAATATTAATCGAAGCTCTGACACTGGATGAGAGTGTAGAGAGTAGAGACGAGGCCAGCGGGGAGCACCAGCATTTAAGGGATGGACAGAGAGGGAAGAGTCCTCAGAGGAGGTGCAGATGGGGAGGAGGAAAGCCAGTGGAGGGACACGTCACGGAGCAAAGGAAGAGAGCGTTGCAAGCAAGGCACAGACAGGAGGCGAGTGGGTAGGTGGTGAATGAGCCAATCTGTCACATACCTAAAAGTGGGTGCAAATAGTGATTTCTTAGCATATTCCTGTCTCCAAATACACTTCGCCATTTCCTCATACTTAAATTAAATCTTAGCCTCCCAGACTCCCCAGTCTTTTTTCCCACATGGCACGTGACCACAGATGGGCCAGATCTAATTCTACATTCTATTTATCCAACAAATTTTTTCTGCCTACACTGTCTCAGTCATCGTGCTTTATACCACAGAAGACACATGATATAAAGTGACAGCAAGAGGTGCTTATGGTTTCCATTCATTAGAAGTGCACAGCTTGAAAGAAAAAAGAAAGTGCACAGCTTGGTAAGAGAGACAAGGAAACTAATAATTACAGTACAGTGTTACACGTTGTGTTGAACATTGTTTCATAAACTTATTTTACCTTAAAATAATGACTCACAACACTGGAGGAAATGCTGTCATTACTTCTGACACCTTTGCCTGAATTACTGCAAGGTCCTAATGGCTTCCTGGTCCTGACTCCACTCTTGCCCTGTTCCGAGCCAGGTAGAGATGCCTTTCTAAACAATAGATAGTAATGGCAAGGGTACTAAGATTCTCAGAATCTGTGCCGTATCTGGGTCAGCTGACTACCTAATGGTGGAGTTGGGATTCTAACTATGGTCTTCTGACCCCAAGTTCAGTGCCTTTCTAGAATTTGCACCCGTGCTGGTGTCTTAACTTCTATCACGCTAGATTCTTATGATCTCACTGCTTTCTTGTAATACCTTCAGCTGCAACATACAGAAAGCCTAACGATGGGCAAAAGAATAGGAGTTTATTTGTCGCATGTAACGCAAAAGCCACCACGTGAGTGCTTACCACATGCCAGACTGTTGTAGTCCCTGCAGACATAACAGCTGACACGGCCCATATTCTAAAGCAGGGATCAGTACACTTTGGAAAGGGCCAGATAATAAATACTATAAGAAGGCTTTGCAGGCCGTGGGGTCTCTGCTGCAGCTACTCAAGTCTGCCCTTACAGTGCAGAAGCAGTTGTGGACTATATGTAAATGAATAGATGTGGCTTTGTTCCAATAAAACCTTATTTATGATGCGGGAAGCCACCATTTGCCAACACTTGCCCTGGAGAGTGATAACTTATTGCAAGGTAGCATATTAGTTTTACCTAAAATATTTCATTCATTCCGGGAAAGGCCCATCACATACCCTTTTCTGATGAGGAAGCTAAGGCTTAAAGAGGTTAAGTCATTGTCCAAAGGTACACAGCTAGGAAATGCTTTGATTCAAGTTCAGTTCTGTCTAAACACAAGCTCATGCTCTCCATCACCCTTCCATTCTGACAGCATTTCTGTATTGTGCTCTCTGTCAATTACAAAAATCCCAACCAGACAGCTAATTTCATAAAATTTAAGAAACATGTTGTTTTGACAGAATTGATCTGTGGTGTTAGATGAGGCGGTCGAGGTGACTGGAGAAGGGTACAAGGAGGGACTCTGAGACCATTGGCCATGTCCTGTTTCTTAATCTGGGTGCCGGTTCTGTGCATGCAATCAGCATGTAAAAATTCAATGAACTGTACACTTAACACATGTGCACCGTGCGTGTATAAAACATCAATAATGGGTGCCTGGGTGGCTCAGCATGTTAAGCATTGACTTTGGCTCAGGATATGATCATAGGTTTGTGAATTCGAGCCCCATATCAGGCTCTGTGTGGATATCAGTGTGCAGCCCACTTCAGATCCTCTGTCCCCCTCTCTCTGTTTGTCAAAAAGAAACATTAAAAAAAACAAAAACACTAAAATGTCAGTTAAATTTTATCCCCCAAATGCAATGAAATAAAAGTATAGAGGAGCTTAGTAAAGGTGCTTAAAAATTTAAGATGGGTATCTAGTAGTTTCTGTTGCCTTCCAGATTCTGTTGATTTCTAGCGGGGCGGTATGTTGTAGCAGCCCAGGAAAGGGGGCTCTGCAGGTCAGGCTGTCAGCCCTCCCATCACTGGAGCTGGGTGACCGGAGCAGGGGCTGGCCTTGCCGAGCCTCGCTCTGCTCATGGGTAGAAACGCGGGAACAGTGCCCAGCTTGTGGGGGGGTTGAAAAGATCACATGTGATAATATCTATCAGCGTCATGTGACCCTGTGTCTGGGACCTGTTCAGGTGTTCAGAAAGTATTAGTTACGGGAACTCTTCTCGTTCCCCTTTTTTATTTTTTATTTTTTTAATATTTTATTTATTTCTGAGAGAGAGAGAAAGAGACAGTGTGAGCAGGGGAGGGTCAGAGAGAGAGGGAGACACAGAATCTGAAACAGGCTCCAGGCTCTGAGCTGGCAGTCAGCACAGAGCCAGACGCGGGGCTCGAACCCACGAACCGTGAGATCATGACCTGAGCCGAAGTCGGACGCTCAACCGACTGAGCCACCCAGGTGCCCCTCCCCTTTTTTAAATTGTCAAAAACAGCTAACATAAGAGTTACTACATTCACTATCTTGAAGTGGACGGTACGTAGCGTTCACCGTATCCACGTTATGCCTCATCTTAAAAACCTCCAAGTCCATGCCCATTAAACAACTCCCTTTTCCTCCCGCAGCCCCTGGCAGCCACCAATCTACTTTCCGTTTCTGTCCGTTGGACCCCTCTAGATCCCTCTAAGTGGATTCCTACTGGGTTCGTCTTTTTGTGCCTGGCTTCCTTCACTGCGCACGATGTGAGGCTCCTCCGCGGGGTAGCGTACAACAGGACGTCCGTGCTTTCTGAGGCTCAGTGATACTCTGTTGAATGGCCGTACCACGTTTTGTGTACCTGTTCATCTCCTGGTGGACCCAGGCTGCTTCCACCCGCCGGTGGTTGTGGAAAACACTGTGGTGCGCACGGATGTGTCGTCATTGGTTTTTAAATGCTCCTCTTGTGAGTATCACCATTGTCCGGCTTCCTTTGGGCCACTTACTTCTCTTCCCGAACCACAGGGGAGCGTGGTGGGTCTCAACACATCTGAGCGTGCGCTGTGGCAGCTGGCTTTGCCATGGGCCTGTGCACGTTGCGTGGAAAACTAGGGTCCCCAGAGTCCCTGGCACACACAGTTATGGACCTTTGTGCCCAGATGGCAGGTTCAGGCAGCTCATGTCGCAGCCCAGCCTTGTGCTCCTTGTCCTGTTTCCATCGCGTGAAGCGCCCACGTGAGGGCGTGCTGTTCCGTAAGGGTTTGAAAAAGCCTGAGGGAGAGAAGGAGCGCTTTCTGTGGTCGAAGATGTGTTTCTCGAGATGGGAAATAAACTGGTGATAATTAGTAATCAATTATGCGCTCCCCTTAATTAGACTTGCCCCGTGGCTTGCCAGTTAATAGAGTTGGTTGCTGTGTTTACATGCACGTTTGGTCTGCCCTTGGCCTTGAGTGCAGGAAGCCGTGCCCATGAGAGTGCCCCACAGTAGCAGAGAAGGCAGCTTTTTTATGCATTGGTCTTTCCGTGGCAGAAATGCTATTGATCCTGGGAAACAAGACTCCGTAGTTAGTACGAGAGCTAATTGGTAGCTGGAGTGTGAAGACTGGTAAAAGGCCAGAAAAACAGTAGCTTGCCATTGGAGCGAACTCGAAGACCTTGACCCCACTGCCCTTGAGCTTCCTCTGTGTACCACGGACTCTGCTGCACACCTGAATGAGTCTCATTTGTTCTTCTTATGAGAGGTTGGCAAAAAGCCAGACAGTAAGTGTGTTAGGCTTTGCAGCCCATCCCATCTCCATGGCAACCACCCAACACGCCACCTCAGCATAAAAAGAGCCACAGATAATATTTAAATAGATGTGCATGGTTGTGTACCAATAAAACTTTATTGAGGGGCACGGATATTTGAATTTCAGAGTTTTCATGTCATGAAATACACTCCTTTGTTTTTTTCTGTCCAATCATGAAAAGTGTAAAGGCCGGTCTTGGCTATAACCAAAGCACATGATAGTCAGGATTGGCGCAGGAGCCTTAGTTTGCCAATCTCTGTGTTAAAATATTTCTCTGAGGTAGAGATTTTATCATCTCCATGTTACAGTGAGAAAATTCAGAGAGGTCACTTGCCCAATACTTAACGGTGAGCTGTATAACCAGGTTTATAACCAGGATTTTCATACCTGCCTGTCTCAGCAAGCCATTCTCTGCTACGCTTGGCCCATCTCAGAGAGCTGCAGAGCTACATGAGCCTCAGTGCTGGAGATAGGTGTATAATAAGATTTATCTCACCAGCCTGTTGAGGATCCCGGGGAAAGCGTACATTGTGGCTTGTAAATCTCTGTTCAAACATTTGTTTTGTCATATAGCAGCTGGGCAGCTACTGAACCTCTTTGATGTTGTACTTTATCTGGAAAATGGGATTAATAAGTGACGATTTTACAAGATTGTCATGAGGATTAATTCTGATACTTTACAGTCATGAGCCCAGCAGGATTCCTATGCGTGGGAGGTACTCAGATACCTGTTGTATCTCGTGCTTGCGTTCCAGCTCAGAAACCAGTGACGTTGGATAGAACAGTTCCAGTGTCTAATACAGGCAGGTACAGCTCAGGAAGAAGGTTGGCATCTTCTTGTTTATTTCATATTCTTCTCTGTGCCCAAAGAGAAGTTTTGCCCTTGGTAGGTGATTCAGCCTGCCCTAACGAAATACCGCCGCCTAGGGGGCTTGAACAACACACATTTCTTTCTCACTGTTTTGGAGGCTGAAAGTCTGTGACCAGTGTGTCGGCACAGTCAGGTTCTGGTAAGGATTCTCTTTCTGGCGTGTAGATGGTTACTTCTCACTGTGTCCTCACATGGCAGAAAGAGACCGAGATCTCCCTCCTTTTATAAGGCCACGGTCCTATCCTTTGATGACTTTATTAAACTTTAATTAAGTTGTGAACACCATATCTCCAGATCTAGTCACATTTCGAGGTTAGGGCGTCCACGTAGGAATTTGGAGAGGCGCATTTCACTCTATAGCTGCAGACGGGCTTTCTAGGGGCTTGAAGCAAGAGAAACCACGGCTGCCTCCCTTGCCTGTGGTTTCCCAGCCCCACTGGGGTCAGACAGACTTCCGTCCTGTATGCTTAGTAGCAGTCTCCTGACCTTGCTTCTTCCCCGGGGGGTCTGAAGGCATCATGGCCAGGAGGGGCTCTTTGTGCAAACATGTACAGGATAAAGACGAGCTGAGCCACAGACAGAAGTTTGGGGATCTAGCAGAAGCGAGGCCATGGAGTGCCTCATGGAGTGCTGTCATCTTTGTTCCTTTGTACATAATGTCTTTTTTCTCTGACTGATTATTTATTTATTTATGTGTATTATTTTTGAGAGAGAAATTGTAAGCAAGGAAGAAGGACAGAGAGAAAAAGAGAGAGAGAGAGAATATCCTAAGCAGGCTCCATGCTCAGAGCTTGATATAATACGGCTTGATCCCATGATCTTAAGATCATGACCTGAGCTGAAATTAAGAGTCAGACACTCAATCAACTGAGCTACCCGAGTACTCCATATCTGGCTGGTTTTAAGACTGCCTTTTTATTGCGGTTTTTGAGCAATTTGATGATGGTATGCTTCCATGCACTTTTCTTCACATTTCTTAGGTTAGGGGTCTTCTGAGCTGTTTGAATCTGTTGGGGTTACAGTTTTCATCAAATTTGGAAATTTTTCAGCTGTTATTTCTTTGCATCTTTTGTCCTGTTTTTTGCACCTCCACTGCCACCTCCTCTCCTTTGTGACCCCAGTGCCATGCGTGTTAGGTGCCTAAAGTTGTTCTACAGTTCTCTGATGCTCTATTAATTTCTTGGTAATTTCTTTCTATTTCATTTTGAATAGTTTCTGTTGCTGCACCTTCAAGTTCATTAGTATTTCTTCTCCAGTGTCTAATCTGATTTTCTTCTCGTCAACTGTGTGTGTGTGTGTGCACACGCGTGTGTGCGCGCACATGCGCACGTGTGTTTTAATCTCCTAGTGTGGTTTTTCTCTCTAGAGGTTTCATTGAGACTTTTTGTATCTTCTGTATCTCAACTTTGAACCTAAGGAATACAGTTATAATAACTGTCTTTATATCCTTCTTCTGCTAATTCTAACACTTGCATTCCATGTCAGAGTGTGTTATTTTGGTTTTGTCTGATTATGGGTTTTTCTGCTTTCTTGTATATCTGGTGATTTTCTTTATTGGGTGTCAATATTGGGAGTTTTACCTTGTTGAATACTGGATAGTTTTATATTCCTATAAATTTTTATTGAGTGTTCTGGGATGCAATTAAGTTATTTGGAAACTATTTAACCCTCTCAGATCTGGCTTTTAAGATGTATTTGATGGGTCTGGTATAGTGTATAGTTCAGGGTTAATTATTCCTTACTGCTAAGGGATGGCTCTTCAGTACTCTGCCCAATGCCCAGAATCCTCAGGTTGCCTGATCTGGCTGCTAAGAGTCGGTAGTGTTGTTGACTCTGTGAGCTCCTGGCATTGATACCTTGAATCTTTTCATTGCTTCTTTCTCCCCATTCTTCAGTACTTTCTTCACAAGCTGACATTGATCAGTATTCAGCTGATTACTCAAAAGGAACTTTCTGTACTCTTCCAAATGATCTTTCTGGAGGGAGCTTTCTAGTCTTTGTTACTACCCCCATGAATCTCTGCGCCACCTTTTCAACGCATGGATTTTGCCAGGTTTTTCCTCCCTGTACCACAGCCTAGAAACTTGCTGAAGGCAGACGCCTAGGACAAGAGTAGGGATCATGATCTTATTTTCTTGTCTCTCAGAGATCCCTGTTTCTCATTGTCTGGTGTTTTGTTCTTTGTTGTTGTTTTTTCCTGTAGAAAGATAAATCCAGTCTCTGTAAATTTACGACAGAATCAAAAATCTCTAATAGGTGTAAAAAGAAAGCCACACTTCACATTAATATGAAAAATTACATTTTAACAAATTATTACAAACAAAAATTCAAGGTAAAGTTATTGGAATCAGCTTGTGGAAAGACTACTTTGTTGCAATGAATTCTAGACACTGGATAATTTTCTACCACATTTTATCTGGCTCCTATATATTGGTGGCATTGATGAAATATTTCTGTTGTATGCAGGTTTGATTTTTAAACCTGAAGAGGAAAGCTGAGCTTTTGTCGCGTCTGTTAGCCTTTAGAGGGACAGCATATTGTGTTACAGAAAAAGCACAGGTTTGGGGTCAAACGAACTTGATGTTGAATTCCAGCTATGTGTGACCTTGGGTAGCTTAAATAAGCTTTCTGAGCTTGGCTTCCTTCCTGTGTAAAATGACCACATTGTTAGGAGCATTAAATGAAGACGTATAAAGCACCTGTTTAGTGCCTGACACACAGGATGTGTCCAGGCAATAGTCTCTTCCCAGTGCCCTCCCTGAGTGATATCAAGTAACTGCATCTCTCTCAAATATTTTAGTTGCCTGCAAACTCTACCTGAAATGTCACTCACCAAAATGATAGGGGCTAAAGATGTTAGGGAAAGAAGAGAAACCACTTCAGGAGCAGTGGTTTATCTTGCCCTGCCTTTCATAACCAGGCAGTAAAGTGTTTCTTCTCACTTAACACTAACATTAACAGAAGACCAGAGGAAAATAGGGAGCCTGACTGAAATGTAGGCAAACGGGAGAACACTGGGCTGGAAAGCTGTGTTGAAACCAAATTGTGAAAGATAGATGTTACGGGTTGAGTTGTGTCTGCCCGAGATTTGTGTGTTGAAATGGTAACACGCAGTACCTCAGAGTAAGACTGTTCTTGAGAATAGGGCCTTTATTCTTTTCAAAATAGTTCATTATCAAGTTGGTTTCCGTATAACACCCAATTCTCATTCCCAAAAGTGCCCTCCTCCATGCCCATCACCCCCATCCCCTCCCCCCCACCCCCATCAGCCCTCGGTTTGTTCTCGGCGTTCAAGAGTCTCATGGTTTGCCTTCCTCTCCCTCTCCCCAACTATTTTTCCCCTTCTTCTCCCCCACGGTCCTCTGTTAAGTTCCTCCTAATCCTCCTATACGTGCAAACATATGGTAGCTGTCCTTCTCTGCCTGACTTATTTCACTCAGCATAACACCCTCAAGGTCCATCCATGTTGCTACACATGGCCAGATTTCATTGTTTCTCATTGCCATGTAGTATTCCATGGTATAGATAAACCACTTCTTGATCCATTTGTCCATTGACAAATGGATTTTGTCAATATTAGGCTCTTTCCATGTTTTAGCTATTGTGGAGAGTGCTGCTATGAACATTGGGGTACATGTGCTCCTATGCCTCAGCATTTCTGTATCCCTTGGGTAAATTCCTAGCAGTGCTATTGCTGGGTCATAGGGGAGTTCTATTGTTAATTTTTTGAGGAACCTCCACACTGTTTTCCAGAGGGGCTGCACCAGTTTACATTCCCACCAACAGTGTAGGAGGGTGCCCATATCTCCACATCCTCGCCAGCATCTAGAGTCCTCTAATTTGCTCATTTTGGCCACTCTGACCAGCGTGAGGTGGTATCTCAGTGTGGTTTTGATTTGGATTTCCCTGATGAGGAGGGATGCTGAGCATCGTTTCATGTGTCTGTTGGCCATCTGGATGTCCTCTTTGGAGAAGTGTCTGTTCTTATCTTCTGCCCATTTTTTCATTGGATTGTTTGTTTTTTAGGTGTGGAGTTTGGTGAGTTCCTTATAGATTTTGGATACTAGCCCTTTATCTGATATGTCATTTGCAACTATCTTTTCCCATTCATCGGTTGCCTATTAGTTTTCTGGGTTGTTTCCTTTGCTGTGCAGAAGCTTTTAATCTTGATGAGGTCCCAATAGTTCATTTTTGCTCTTGATTCCCTTGCCTTTGGGGATGTGCCAAGTAAGAAGTTGCTGCGGTGGAGGTCAAGGCGGTTGTTTCCTGCTTTCTCCTCTAGGGTTTTGATGGTTTCCTGTCTCACATTCAGGTCCTTTATCCATTTGGAGTTTATTGTTGTGTATGGTGTGAGAAAATGATCTAGTTTCATTTTTCTGCATGTTGCTGTCCAGTACTCCCAGCACCATCTGTTAAAGAAGCTGTCTTTTTTCCATTGGATACTCTTTTCTGCTTTGTCAAAGATTAGTTGGCTGTACATTTTTGGGCCCAATTCTGAGTTCTCTATTCTAGAGAATAGGACCTTTAAAGAGGTGGCTAAGGGGCACCTGGGTGGCTCAGTCAGTTAAGCTGACTTTGGCTCAGGTCATGGTCTTGCGATTCATGAGTTTGATCCTCGCATTGGGCTCTGTGCTGACAGCTCAGAACCTTGAGCCTGCTTTGGATTCTGTGTCTCCTTCTCCCTCTCCCTCTCTTTCTCTGCACCTCCCCTGTTCACTTTCTATCTCTCTCTCTCAAAAATAAATAAAGATTTAAAAAAAAGAGGTGGTTGGGGGTGATGGGCATGGAGGAGGGCACTTCTGGGGATGAGCACTGGGTGTTGTATGGAAACCAACTTGACAATAAACTATTTATAAAAAAAAAAAAGGGGGGGTGGTTAAATTAAAATGAAGCCATTAGAGTGGGCCCGAATCCAACTGACACTTGTCACCTTACAAAGAGGAAATTTGGAGATACTGGAGACACTGGGGCATATGTGCACAGAAAGGTGGTCGTGGGCATGCGTGTCCAGAAGGCAGACATTTATTTGCAAGTCACGGGAGGTCTCCGGAAAAACCAAACCCACGACACCAGGAGCCTCCAGGACTGTGAGGACATAAATGTCTGTTGTCCAAGCCACCGAGTCTGTGGTTGTTGGGCATGGTGGCCCCAGCGGCCTCTTTCCTATAGGCCATCAAACCCCAGCAGGGGAAGTTCAGTGAGTTTTACTGACTGGAATGACCTTTCTAGAAATCCACTCATTTAAACCAGATCCCTGTATAGGCCGGTCACATGGGTGTGCAGGTGTGCTCTGGAGCCCAGTCGCAAGGGGTTCGAGCAGGGACGTGTGGTCCTGGTAGAAGGGACCCATACGGTTGTGACCATCCGGACTCCATCGGCCAGGAAGGAAAGGTGACGGTGCCCTTGTTGCCTTTTTAACTTGTCTGCACCTCATCCTGTTCTGCTTAGGCTGAGTGAACAAGTGATTGGCCTAAGATGACCTTAGTCTAGTTCACCTGCTTCCCAGGGCCTTGCCCGGATATCAAACTTCAGTCCTTTGCCTCTGGTCAGGCAGCAACCCGATTTTTCTTCATCAGTGTGACTGGTAGGCGGGGAGGTTCCCAGAGGCCCTGAGCTCTCGCCCGGCGGGTGAGCTGTGCGGTGACCCACGGCTGTAGCGCTCCGGCTGCAGAGCTCGACCCGACAGGCGGAGTCGGGCCGGCCTGACGCTCCCAGCCCTGCGGGTTCTAACCCCGCGTGCTCCGCTGGCTCCGGCCGGTGATTGTGTTTGACGCTTTCCACGGCGATGCCAGAAACAGCCGAGGGAGGTTTTAAAACAATTCATGAAATTGGCAACTCCGTGTTGCCAGAGCACAGCCGTTTTGTCCCGAGTGGTTTGCGGAAGCTGAGGAGGAGCTGGCGGCGGGGAAGGTTCTCGGAGACGGTACCCCGAGGCGGTCGGGAGAGCGCAGGGCGGGCAGCCCTGGGAAGTCCCACCGGAGATCTCCAGTTAGTTCCTCCCGGCCCCTGCCTCCCACTTGACTGGGGAAGCAGAAAGCCTCCAGGAGGAACTTCCCTGTTCCTGGCAGGGAACAGAAATTGAAACCCCCATGCTGACAGTGCGGAGCCTGCTTGGGATCCTCTGACCGCCACCCCCCCCCCGCCCTTCCCCCACTTGTGCTCTCTACCAAAAATTTAAAAAAAAAAATTTTTTTTTAAAGCATCGGGATTGACAACCGACTTCGGCTCAGGTCATGATCTCGCGGTTCGTGGGTTCGAGCCCCGCGTCGGGCTCTGTGCTGACAGCCAGCTCAGAGCCTGGAACCTGCTTCGGATTCTGTGTCTTTCTCTCTCTCTCTGACCCTCCCCTGCTCACGCTGCCTCTCTCTCTCTCTCTCTCTCTCATAAATAAATAAAACATTAAAAAAAAAAAAGCAGAGAGATTGAGAATAGGAGCAAGAAGGGTCGGTCACCAGTGTCCTTAGGGGTGTGAGAAGACAGCCCTAAAACCCAGGGCCACGGCCTGAGGTGGAAGGAAGAGCTGTTCCTCTGAGGGAGACAGAAAGGCCCGTCTGTGTGCATGGTGCCAGCATCCGTACAGCTGGCCATTGTCTTCTTTCTCAGCCACCACATCCAATCCATCAGTAAAACCCTCGGGATCTTACCTCTTAAATTTTTTTTTTAATGTTTTATTTATTTCTAGGAGAGAGAGAGAGAGGGACAGCATGAGCAGGGAGGGTCAGAGAGAGAGGGAGTCACAGACTGAAACAGGCTCCAGGCTCCGAGCTGGCAGTCAGCACAGAGCCCGACGCGGGGCTCGAACCCACGAACCGCGAGATCATGACCTAAGCGAAAGTCGGACGCTTAACCGACTAAGCCACCCAGGCGCCCCCCTCTTAACTCTTACATGCACCCGCTCCCCCCAGCTCTCCTTCTGCTCTCCCGGTCCAAAATGTCGGCCTCTCCCGCCTGCACGATTTCTGCAGCCCGCCCGCGTGTACCCGGCGCCTCTGCCTGTTCCCACACTGCCAACTCCGTGTTTTGATAGTGCGCATCCGACTGCATTCGCCCTGGGCTTCCATCCTTCGCGTTGCTCTTAGGAGAAGGATGAAGAAGCTCAGCATGGCTTCCGGGGAGTCGGACCCCTTCCCGACCCACCCGCGCTGCTCTGCAGCTGCCCCCTCGCACCTCTGGCACCCAGACAAAGGTTTTATGTGTGCGTCGCCATGTGCTCGTCTGTTCCCCTTCACATCTCCACACGACATCATCTTCAGGGACATGTTCCCTCCACAGTGTCCTGTTCGTATCAGGTCTCCCATCTGCCTCCCCCCGTGCCTGGGCCAGACCTCTCTGTCCCAGACCCTGGGAGCCCTCTGCTCCTGCCTTCATTCCCTTTGGGTCAGACACGTCTTCACTTCTGTGCAGGTCGGGTGATTCCTGTCGCTTCCTCACTAGACCATAAGCTCCGGGAAGCAGGAGAGCAGGAAGGGCTGCGAAATACAGAAATGAGAATTTCCTTATAAATTCTTACTTACTGACTGGGGGCACCTGGGTGGCTCAGTCAGTTGAGCATCCCGCCTCTCAGTTTTTGCTCCGGTCATGATCTCATGGTTTGTGAGTTCGAAACCATGCAGGGCTCTGCGCTGACAGTGAGGAGCCTGCTTGGGATTTTCTCTTTATCCCCACCCCCCCCCCTTCCTTGCTTGTGTGTGCGCGTGCATTCTCTCCCGCTCTCAAAAATAAATGTTTTTTTTAAAAAATTAAAACAAATCTTACTGATTTGAAAAGGTGATGGGGGAAGAGTAACCTAAATAAGTAGAGACTTAACATTTTTTAGATTTTGCATTATAAGAATTCTTACTGCTCAACTTAAGGTTAATTTGGATAATGGAGAAAGGCAGAGGACTGGAAATCACCCGTCTTCCAACCTCCCAAACACATTTTCCTGCATACTTAAATATTCACCAAGAACATAATTTTTAATGCCTGTATAATAATGTGGCCTATAAATGCAGACTTATTTTATTTACTGTTATTGTAAAATTTTTCGCTGTTAAGAATGCTAATCACAACATTTTTATTTTACATAAATCTTTGTGCATCAATGTATGATTTACCAAAGTTGCATTACTGGATGAAGGAGTATGTATAGGAGCTGTTTTTTTAAGCTTTAGTTATTCCTTAATTAGTCTCCAGAAACGTATCAATTCGTGTATTCGCCAATAGAGGTAAGACAGTGTACATTTCCCGCTCCCTTTGCTAAATCTGGGAATTGTATAATACAAATATGTGCGTACACAGAGGCATAGCTAGATGCACATTTAATGGGTGGAAGTAGTATTTGATTATTCAGACTTGCAGTGCAACTCACTCCTGAATTAGAACATTTCCCTGTTAGCCATTGTTCTTTTTTTCTCTGTCAATTACCTGTTATTCTTTGCATAGTTTGTGAGTGTTTGCTTTTTCCAAACCTCTTTATGTTGTATAATGTAAATCCTCTTTATATTAGGCAAATTAACCTTCTTGTCATACATCCAAGTATGAGCTTCAGTAAAACCCTTTTCAAATGACCAGGAATTTAGAGAAAAGCATGTGTGAAATGGGATAATACGGCTAAATTATGTTTTTTGAATAAGGGCAGCTGGTTTTCCTCTCTCTTTGAATCTTTCTCCCAAAACTGCACGTGTGTGAAGAGTCTGACCTTTGAAGCTGGATAGACCTTGTCTCGATCCTGCGTCTGCCAGCCTGGGACAAATTATTGGTCCCAAAAGTCTCAGGTTACTCTCCTGGGTAGCAGGAATCCTTCTGACCTGTTTAAAGAGGTAAAGAGCGGGGAGCCTGGGTGGCTCAGTCGGTTGAGCTGCCGACTTTGGTTCACGTCATGATCTTGTGGTCTGTAAGTTCGAGCTACAGGTCAGGCTCTGAGCTTTCAGCCTGCTTCAGATTCTGTGTCTATCTCTCTCTCTCTGCCCCTCCTCGCTCGCTCGCTCGCTCTCTCTCAAAAATAAATAAGCATTAAAAAAAATTAAGGAAAGGGGTAAAAGCTTATGGAGAGTGCCCAATGCAGAGGTAATATTCTAAACATTCATTCCCATCCCATATCCCTCAGAGACGTGCTGTTCTGTAAATGCATATATATTCACGTATTTCGTTTCATTGAGGAGCATGCATATTTCACCCAGCTGGTAGCCAGCCATGCAATCATACACCCGTGTTTGCTGAGTAGCTAACTCTGAATAGAACAGTGCAAATGACAGGAGACACATTCTTAGTTAACCATTGGAGTCTGGGAGAGATTGTAACTTTGAAGCTCAGGGATAATGTCAGCCAGTTTGGACCTGTGCTATAAAATCGGTCGATGATGTCAGATACACCGCCCTGCAGAAAATAGGCACAGATGGCCTCGAATACTCAAAAGTATTTTGATTTTAAACAGCTCCAAGTCAAGCCTCCAAACACTTGCATTCTTTCATTGAGAATTTGTCTCAATCTGTTTTTTCCTTTGTAGGTGTGGCTGGATCTCTTAAAACCTATTGTCAAGCAGATTAGAAGTAAGTATATACCGTGTGTTTCACAGTGATGTTAAATATCAAGGCAGACATTTTCCTCCTCTGGACGTCCTTTGCTCTGCGGCATCCAGCACTGGTGATGCAGATTCTTTTTTTTTCTCCATAATTTCCTTTCATTCACGAATCCACATGCCATTAAAATGTCTCTTCTGCAGTTTTAATATTTAACAATTTGGCAATCAGAACCTTGCTTGGAAAATCAGATCTCATTTTGATTAACGACGAAAGCATGCTATTAATTCTGGACTAATTGAGCTTGCCTGGTCTCTGCCTGGTGTCGTTACTGTCACTTTCGAAGAGGAAGGTGGAGCCACGGATTCATATAACTGGTGTTAGGTTTTCTGTCCAGCCTCTTCAAAGCCTGTGAGATCAGAGTGCAGGTGTTGCTTGGAAAAATAAAGTCCCCGAAAATTGTGTGTGTGTGTGTGTGTGTCTGTGTCTGAATGGCAGGCAGAACTGAAGGGAGCCTGGCTTGCATTTATACCGTGTTTTGGGGAAGATTTAGGGGAGGAGTGAGGGAAGGCGGCTTGCTTTCTCTCTGCCTTCTCATTGTGCCTCAGGACCAGGACCATTCCCCTCCTCTCGGCTTTGAGGTCAAGCTCAGAGTGAGACAAGTCATCCCAAATGCTCCTTCCCTGCAGCCAGAGCAAAAGTCTGAGGATAGTAACAAAATTGCATTGCATTAGTTGAGCTCCAGGCTCCCCACTACTTTGCTGGGATTGTTATAATGTCTGGTTAAGAAATCCCACTGGGCCACTTCTAGCAGTTTATGTGGGTGTACTGAACAGGCACACTGTCTGGGTGGGCCTTGTGCATTTGAAATTGATGTTGAGCGTCTGTCATTTAAATTAAGCAATTATCGATGCTGAAAATGAAACTGCCATTGTGTGTTTAACATTTACCGGGGTGGCTGGCCTGCAACCTGCATGTGGGGGAGGGGGACACATTGCTGAGAGAAGCCCCCAGGCCTGACGGGTGGAGGTGGCGAAGCATCCAGAGTGATGACATGTGTCCCTGTGTTACCTCCTGGAAATGCTAACTGTGGCAAGGTGTCTTTTAGCCCATTGCCAAATGCAGACGGAAGACCGCGTCTGTCACTGCTGGGTCCACACCGAGTGAGGATTCTCCTTCGGTCTCCATCTCCGTGTGCTGTGACTAGTTGTGTGTGAGACAAAGCTGTCATTGTGCGTTGAGGGGTAGCACCTTCCTACTTTCCGGTTTTCTAAGGATCTGCCGTAGCCTCATGGGATCCCTGTAGGGAGGAGACGGCATGGCTTTTCCTGACCTTCCCCATTTTGCTATTGTTACTTTATGATCCGGGCGAGGGTTTCTATTCACTGTTAGAGTGAGTGGTCGGGACAAGGCGGCCCAGTGTCTCTGGGCTTTGTTATTTCCGTGCCTTGTTTTTCTCCTCATTTTGGATATATTGCCTACATCGTCATCTTCTATTGCTCTTGGGTTTTTTCCCTAAACTTAAATATGTGATCACAGAAATGATAATATAACATCTGTTTTTTGTGACAGCAAAAGGTGGAGCAAAGAGATATTTTCTGCTTTTATGCAACTGCTGTTAAAATTTGGATTTCATTATAGTGCCTTATATTTCATAGAACATAAATTCACTGCTGTCATTCCAAATGATAGAACCCAGAAAACTGCTCTTATATTGAGCATAAATATATATAGATAGATATAGATACAGACATAGATATGTATATAGATACATATATAGATACATGTATAAAATTTGATTCATACCTCAAAACAAGCTCTGATTAAGGTTACAAATTATTATTTGATGTTTTAATTCTGACAGGTGACCCATCTCCTTGATCCTTCACCCACCCCAGATCTGCTTTCTGATTTTGCCTGAACACCTCTGTAAGGTGGTTTATAAGACACACATAAGGGCTGTAGCTGGCTGACGAGGGCAGGGTCCCGTCTTCTTTATGTTTTCTCTCCGGAGCTCGGGGAGCACCTGACATGCAGATGCCCATACGTATTTGATGAACACAGTGGAATCTACCTTGTAGATCATTTAAAATACCAAATTGTAAAACTGATTTACATTTTCATTATTTCCTCATTATCTAAAGCCCATATTTTGACTGAAAGGGCCAATTAGATAAATTTTTTAAGCTAAATGCCTGTTTTTTTAAAAATGTTTTAACATTTATTTATTTTTGAGAGACAGAGTATGAGCAGGGGAGGAATAGAGAGGAAGTCACAGAATTCAAAGCTGATGAATGGCTGTTTTTAAAATTTGGGTACAGTTTAAGTCTTCGGAGAAAAAAAATTAATACCCGAATGAAATACTCTTGTCAGATCATTATTTTATAAGGGCTCTCTGCCTCCCTGCAATATGGAAGTACGGATTAGGAACTGAACCACCTCGTTCAGCAACCTGGATGTCAGCAGATGAATTCTTGGCAACTTGGAATGAGCTCCATTATTTGATGTATAATATACCTTCTAAAGTCTTTTTCTTTAATTGCGTTTGAAACGATTCAAACATGCTTTACTGTTTTTCCCCCGTTTTAGGGCCAAAGCATGTTGTTGTGAAGTTCGTGGTGAAATTCTTTCCACCTGACCATACGCAACTCCAAGAAGAACTCACAAGGTTAGTGGTTTAGAAACTTGCTATTTATTGCCACAGGGTGCCGAGGAGAAGAGAAAGTTAATGTTCTCAGCCAACTGATTCAACATGTTCACAGCACTTACCCGGCCCCCATCTGCCCTGTGCCCCCAGTGGTGCTGACCAACGTGGGGGGAAAGGAGGTGCCACGTTTTCCTTGAGTCCTGGGTTTCTGCAAAGCTGGGCTGTGAACTGATCTTATAACCTCTTGCTGTCATATTTGACTTCTGTCACATCACGGGACAGTTTGGGGAAATCAGACCCTGTGAAAGGGTTAGCTCCGTGTCTCTCTGTTGCTGCCGTGGGTGGGTGGGCCTGAGCTGAAGATGGACTGCTTTGCGGGCTGGCCCAAGTGGGAGAAGCGTGAGCACGGCGTCATGCCTGCCGTGGGTCCCCCTGTGACTGGCTGGTCTACTTGTTTCCTCTGTGCCTCTGCTAACTCCCGTGTCACCGCCACCACGCTGGTTGCTTGGCCGCAGTTATTTTGAGGATGAGCAGTAGGAGACATAAAGTGGCTGGCGCCGGTAGGGATGCTCTGAGTGATAACCCTCACCACCCTAGCTATTCCTCATTTTCTAATTTGCACAAGGCACACGGATGCTGAAGGAGAACAGGGCCTGGTGGGAGTGTGTGAAGGCACACTGCCTCCCGTCTGGGCGTGCTCTCTCTTACGAGCGGTACACGAGTCTGACCAGCCAGAGTCCCGCTGCCCGTGGCTTTCAGTCTTGCAGCTGATTAGACCAAGCCTATCACATCTTTCTCCTCACCCTTGGTACGGAGCACAGGATCCTGGATACTGTGGGTGGTTGACCGTCATTTAGCAAAGGGATGACGACGTAAAGTCAGCAGTACTTCTGATGTGGACGCTCTGTGCAAGCATGGCTCCAGGCACTGGGAACAGAATGGGGAAAAGACCAGCCTGACTGCGCAGGGGAGCAGACAAAATGACTGTGAAGCAAAAAGGATCAGGTCATAGTAAGAGGTAATTGAAGGAGCAGGTGTGTGATTGAAGGTAGGAGGTAGGTAACTGAAGGAGGAGAAGATGGTAGAAGGTGACCAAGTGAACCACTTGCGATGGGTCAGTCTGTGGTGCCTTTGAGGAATTTGTGGGACTCTGTCCCTCCTTTTTGGAGGAAGAGCTTTCTGAGTGGAAAGAAGAGCTGGGCAGCATCCGAGGCAGGAACAAGTTCTAGATGTTCAAGTACACTGGACCTTGAACAACACAGCTTTGCACTGCACGCATCCACTGATATGCACATTTTTTTGTACAAATCCAGCACAGGACTGTAAATGTGTTTTGTCTTCCATAGGGTTTTCTTCATCACATTTCTTTTCTATAACCTACTGTATTGTAAGAACACAGTGTACGATACATATAATTTACAAAATACGTGTTAATCATGTTTGTTATTGGCAAACCTTCTAGTTAACAGTAGGTAAGTTTTGGGGACGTCAAAAGTTACATGCAGGGGCGCCTGGGTGACTCAGTCGGTTATGCCTCCAACTTTGGCTCAGGTCATGATCTCGCAGTTCGTGGGTTCGAGCCCCGCGTCGGCCTCTGTGCTGACTGCCAGCTCAGAGCCTGGAGCCTGCTTCAGATTCTGTGTCTCCCTCTCTCTCTGACCCTCCCCTGCTCATGCTGTCTCTCTCTTTCTCTCTCAGAAATAAATAAAACATTAAAAAAAATTTTTTTTAAAGTTACATGCAGATTTTTGTGCACGGGGTTGGAGCCCTAATCTCTGTGATGTTCAAGGCTCAGCTGTACCTAAGAGAAGGCTGGCATGGCAGGAACAGAGAGGGCGAAGTGCAGTGAGGTGAGACGGAGGTCGGATGGTTGGTGCGGTTAAAAGTCTAGCTGCGTGTGGGTGCTGGGGGACAGTGACAGCTGGGAGTCCAGTGAGGAGGCCATTGCTGTTGTCCGCACACAGTGGTGGCAGCAAAGGAGTTGGCAGGCGTGGAAGTGGAAAAGGGTGGCCGCAGATGCTGGCTTGTGGCTGGGGATGGGCTCCCTGCATCCTGGCGATGGGCTGGCGGTGGAGGCTGAGGGGACAGAGCGTTGCTTAGATTTGACTTAAGCAGCTGGCGATAACTAAAATGGGAAAGGGCAGACGGAAGGAGGGGGTGACGGAGGGCTGGAGCGTCAGGAGTTTGGTTCTGCCGGCTTACGTCTGAGATGCCAGCCAGACATCGCGGGCAGGTCCGGAAGGGCACCGGGAACACAGATGTGGAGTTCCAGGAAGAAGCGAAGGTCGTGACTCTTCGCGTGGCTTTGAGTTTTCTGAATGAGTTGCTGATTGTCTCCCTCTACTTGCAATCCTCAAATCCACGCAGTGGCCAGCAATTGCGGGAGCCGGCAGCCTTTTGGGAGGCGTGCACAGTGGCCTAAGAATGGTTCACATAGAGGTGACACCGCTAGGCTGGGACTCCAGGAGGCACGAGACAAGCCCGTGACAGTAGGCTCTTCTGTGGGGTCCTTGCTGGGGCCACTGTGTCTCTGTTTCTGTGCTGGGTTTCTTCTCGTTGGAATGTGCTTTGCTTGAAGCTCCGACTAGGATGTGAATCTAAAGGCAAGTCCAGCTCTTGGGCAGGAGCCTTTGCCTCCTGCCTCTGTCCGGCTTATGAAGTTGACATAAATCCTTTTCTTCCCCATCCCTATTCCACTTTGCTTTGAGTTTTGCACCTTTTCCATTCTTGTGAATCATTGTCTCCAGAGGCTTATAGTTTTCTCTCTCTTTTTTTTTTTTTTCATGTTTATTTTTGAGAGAGAGAGCAGGAGAGGGGCAGAGAGAGAGGGAGACACAGAATCAGAAGCAGGCTCCAGGCTCTGAGCTGGCAGTCAGCACAGAGCCTGACACGGGGCTCAAACTCACGAACTGCAAGATCATGACCTGAGCCAAAGTCGGACCCTAAATAGACAGAACCACCCAGGCGCCCCTGGTTTTCAACCATTCTGGTTTTTCTTCTAAAATTCCATGTAACTGTGACCATCGAGCCACGTGTGCCCAGGATGTCGCCAGCTGCTCTGGAATCTAAATTCCTCAGCGAACACAGGCTCAGCTGGATGGAGCAGATTTGGGGCTGCTGTCTTTGCTTTCTGGCTTCCGGTGTTAACTGACATTTTAATCATCTTTTCCAAGAAGAGAATCCTTTTGTGCCAGGGCGAGCGAAACTGGTATGAAACTTAGAAGCTCCTTGTCACTTTTGACTTTGTCGTAAGGTGTGGCAGGAAGGGGACCTTCCAGATCCAGTGTGCTGCCTCCCTCATTCTCACGTTCCCATGTAAGCAGAAATTGAACCATGTGACCCTTGAGGTTCTGGCACTTTCCTATAGCAGATGGGGAGTGCTGGGGGGCGGGGGGGAGCGTTGGGGAGAAGCTCTGTGTGGACAGCACTTTGGGCAAGGGACATGGGGACAAGAGCAGAACAGAGGTGGGCCTGCAGTTCAGCAGACTATAAGGGACTTTAACTCTCTGGTTCATTCCGCTACTTTCATGCACAGCTTTCAGCTTCCCAGTTGTGGACAGAGCAGATTGAATTGCACTTTGCTGTTAACCGAGAGGCTGAATTCCTTTCTACTTGCCGAACTGCGCTTTCAGCAACCGTTGTGTCCTATTGCTGCCAGGGCCCCAAGCCTCTAGAAGGAGAGAGAAACGCAGTGACTCAGAGGCGCAGGTTTGAAATAGCTAGGGGAGGGGTCTTCGGAAAAGGACTCGCCGGGTTTTCTCATCGCAGAGTTCCGAGTCACTCCCGCTGGGCTGTAGGGCTTCCGCACACTTTGTCCTGGGCCTCAGGTCTCCGGAAGGATCCCACCTCTCCTTGGCGCTGCTCTCCGTGGGGGTGGAGTGACCCCTGAGAACTTGCAGCATTCGACAAGGCCTCGGATGCTTCCTCAGGCTGGCAGAGAACTTGTCAGTTACTTTCCACTGGAGAAGAAAGGAGACTCAGACCTCCCAGGTGGAAACATCAAAATAGACCCGTTTAAAGCAAGGTGTCAGGTTGATGTGATCTGTAACCTTGACCATCCCTGGAAGCCAGAAGCCGTCTTCATTAGCCTGGGCACAGTCATGCCCTTCTCCTGATACCCACCCTTCCACCAGGGACTGACTCTACTCGGAGCGCTTTGCACTTTGAGCGTTCACTCCTTGAATTGTATTTAGTGCCTGCTGAGTTCAGCCTCACCTGATTTAGCCCCCCGGTGTTTGATTGGGACTGTTTCTGTTTATAATGTGAAAGGTGTTGCTGAGTCTCTAAAGTTAGCATGGCAGCCAGCTTGCTCAAGATTTATGGCTGTCATTAGGAAGTCAACAGTTAGTACCCAGGAAGATCTTTCTCGTATTACAGGGGCCTCTGAACAGGGAGACTCAGCGTGATTAGGGAGTGACAGGTTCACCACAGTCTTCAGAAGGGCCCTTGCCCTGTGCCTAAATGTGTGAGCTTTCTGAACCCCTGCTGACTCGAAGGCTATGTGAGCCCATCAGCCAACGTCCCCAGAGCCGATCAGATTCTGACCGTTGATCCGTCCCTGAACATTTCTCTGCGGACACAAGACCCTGTGTTTGAACTGGTAGATGGTAAAATATTCACAGTGTAATGCTTTTATGCCCTCTACTAAAAAATTAACCGGATAGAAGATTAAAGCCTGTAGCTCTAAGTGTTCAGCTCAAAAAAATAGTTCCCCCTGCCGAATCCAGAAAGATGGCAGATACAGCCTTTTCCCTTGTAAACCCATATGTTGGTGTTTTGGTTCTTTTATATTCTCTGACTTTCTTTCCTTTGACTTTCCAGAGACAGAGAGCATGAGAGCAAGAATAAATATCAGGGGGCTGGGTAAAGACCAACTTATCAACAAGTGGATCTGTGGGTGATTTTTGTTTTGGGTTTTTTGGGGGGCTGGTTACAGAATTGCCTCTGTAGTTTTTTAGTTTATTTTTATTTTTTTTAGTTCTTAATAATGGAGTTTCTTAAGTAACAAAGGTAATTCATATCTTTTTTTCCCTTTTTTTAAAAAATACTTATTTTTGAGAGAGACAGAGACAGAGCACAAGTTGGGGAGGGGCAGAGAGAGAGGAAGACACAGAATCCCAAGCAGGCTCCAGGCTCTGAGCTGTCAGCACAGACCCCGAGGCAGGGCTCAACTATACGAATCGCGAGATCATGACTTGAACTGAAGTTGGATACTTTACCGACTGAGCCACCCAGGCACCCCTCTTCCTTCCTTCCTTCCTTCCTTCCTTCCTTCCTTCCTTCCTTCCTTCCTTCCTTCCTTCCTTCCTTCCTTCCTTCCTTCCTTCCTTCCTAACTCTCTCTCTCTCTCTCCCTCTCCTTTTCTCCCTCACTTCCTCCCTCTCTTCTCTCTTTCTTTCTTAATAAGTAAGCTCTATACCCAACATGGAGCTTGAACTCACAACCCTGAGATCAAGAGCCCCATGCTCTACCAGCTGATCCAGCCAGGCGCCCCTAGTTTTTCTTTTATAGGAGAAAATTTGCTAACATTTACTGAATGTTTTTATTCTAGTCACTGTACTTTCCATGTATTACTTCATTTAATTTTTATAGAACCCTCTGTGGTTGGTCTTATAAAAAGCCCCCCCTTTTTTAAAATTAAAAATAACCTTTCATTTTTATAAAAATAGCAAATGTATACTATGCAAAGTTAGAATATACAGATAAACAAGTATAAGAAGATAAAATACTGTATTCCTGTTCCCCAGGGGTGATCATTGTTAATTCATTACTGTGATATCCTGATTTTTTTCTACGCATAAATATGTACTTTTCATATAATATCTTGGCCATACTCAAATCTGTCCCATATATGTCGTTTGTATCTGCTCATCTAAAGTAAGATTCACAGGGCGCCTGGGTGGCTCAGTTGGTTAAGCGTCCAACTTTGGCTCAGGTCATGATCTCACAGTTCATGAGTTGGAGTCACAGGCTCACCGCTATCAGCATAGATCTCGCTTTGGATCCTATGACCCTCTATCTCTCTCTTTGCTCTCCCAACTCTCATGTGCTCTATCTCTCTTTGAAAAATAAATAAATGTTAGGGGCAACTAGGTGGCTGAGTCGGTTAAGTGTCCACTGTGGCTCAAGTCTTGGTCTCCTGATTCACAGTTCAAGCTCTGCATCAGGCTTTATTTTGATAGCTTGAGGCCTGGAGCCTGCTTCAGATTCTGTGTCTCCCCCTCTCTCTTCCCCTCCCCTGCTCGTCCTCTCTACCTCTCTCAAAAATAAACATTAAAATTTTTTTAAATAAAAATAAATAAACATTAAAAAATAAAATGAGATTCACTATAGGACCATAACTGCACTTGGTTATGTCCTTGGATCTCATTTAATCTAGCAGAGGCCCACCTTATTTTTTTTTCATAATACCATCTTGTTGATGGACCAGTTATCTATAAAATATCCTACCTCCTGAATTTGTCAAATGTCTTCCTTGTGGTGCCACTTAGTTTCTTCCTCTATTCTCTGCATTTCCAGAAAACCTGAAGTTAGTTCTATAGGCTTGATGGATCCAAGCTGAATGCTTTGGGCCAGAATCCACCAGAAGTGACGTGTGCTTCCCATTTCATTCATGGTGCTAAGATTCATCATAAACTGGGGCGGCAATGTTCTGATCTTGTCATTGTGAGGCAAAGTCATGTTCCTTTGTCTTTATGCAAATGTCCAGTCTCCAGAATGGTTCTTACAGCAATTAACAGTGCTTGCCAGAGTCCATCATTTTCTTCAATGTTGTGGAATGAGGATTCTTGCTGTCATTAGTTGGCGTATTTCCCGAAAGAACTTTGCCTCATTTTTCTGTATATCCTGAAATACCCCTTCTACTGGAGAAGCAGAGCCCATCCTCAATTTTTTGATTTGGTTACCAAGTTTTGAATAAAGAAATGCTTTGGGAGTCTTCTCCACTGGTGATAACATTTTCTGACTTTCTGGTTGAGTATTGAAATGGCCTCATGACTTTTCATCAATTCCGTGTGTTTTGATTCACTTTAATTATTCTTGTTGCTACTCAAGGTGCCCCAGCATTGGCGAGTGGACATCCCTTCCAGATGTTTCTTTTGCTTTTTAATACAACCCATTTATATTTCAAACCTGTCTTGCTTCCTGGCATCACTAGATATTACAAGCTCACTTTGTACCTTGCCTTACCTCATGCTTGAAATCTCCTGTTTCTCTATGGAGAAAATTTAGGCATTCATACTGATTTTTGTTTTCAAATCAAATTTCTACATTGCACTAGTTTTTATTTAATTCCTTTTATTTATAAATACATCATCTCTTGGGGCACCTGGGCTCAGTTGGTTGAGTGTCTGACTCTTGATTTCGGCTCAAGTCATGATCCCAGGGTCATGGGATTGAGCCTTACATAGGGCTCTGTGCTGAGCCTGGAGCCTACGTGGGATTCTTTCTCTCTCTACTCCTCCCCCATTCATGCATGCTCTCTGTCTCCTTTTCTCTCCCTCAAAATAAATAAGTGCCTCTTCTCTTTCACCAAAAAATGTTTACTTGCTTTATTCTGCAATATGGAGAAAATAACTTTAAATTAATTTTTATAGATCCTGCAACTGAGGCTTTTGAAGGAACCTAAGTGAATATTAATTACACCACACAAAAAAAGACACTCTTGTCTTTCAAATTCCATTGGCAAAAAAAAACTCTCCCTAACCATTATAGCTATTATTATTAGCTGAGCCTTCAAGTTATTTTTTAGTATACTTGATCTGCAAAAAAAATGTAATGTTTATTATGCCCTGCAAAAATTATAGACAGAGTAGTAAGATACAGTCTTGGGGTTTTTTTTTGTTTTGTTTTTTAATAGTTTAAAGAGTGAGCGGGGGAGGGGCAGTGAGAGAGGGAGAGAGGGAATCCCAAGCAGACTCCACGCTGTCAGCATAGAGCCCGACGTGGGGCTCAAACTTGCAGACTGTGAGATCATGACCTGAGCCAAAACTACGAGTTGGAGACTCAACCGACTGAGCCACCCAGGCGCCCCATCCTAGGTTTTGACATGGAGAGATAGAGCCATAGAACAAAATGTGTTATTCATCATGTGAAAAGATTACAGTGTGTCTCCTGGTCCTTTTAATGAGGTAGGAGTATTTACGCTGCAGCCAGTGGTGCCGGGAACTCATTCCAGCCAGCGCAGACTTTCTTTTCCTCGGTTTGTATACCTTTCTCTAGTCCCTCTCCGTGTGGACGAGTTGCCAGAATGAACCTGACTTTGACACCAAATCTTCCGCCCTCTTCACATGACGCCAGCCTCTAGGTGTGTGACGCGTCCTCTGTGTTTGCGTTCACAGGTACCTGTTTGCGCTGCAGGTGAAGCAGGACCTGGCTCAAGGCAGGCTGACGTGCAATGATACCAGCGCGGCTCTCTTGATCTCCCACATCGTACAATGTAAGTTCTGATGGTTTCTTTATGAGGTCGTGTTGGAAATAACAGTGATCTGGTCGATGGGGGAAAATAATCACATCCACTAAAAACAGTAATTATGTCTTTGTGTTATTTTGCTGTTAGCATGAGTGCCCATGGATTGCAAACAGTACTCCTAAAATATCATTTAATAAGTGTAGCCCCCAAATACTGGCCTGTGAATTTTGTGTCCTTTTCAGGACGAGTATGCTTCTGTTGATACTTCTGTTGATGCAGAGGAGAAGCTTGGACAGATGGCGGCCAAGTAAACTAAACTCGATCAGTCCTGTTCTCGGATTTAACATTCATTATTGAACATGGCACATTAGCCTTAAGAAGTAAAACTGTCAAAGATGACACTTCTTGTCTTCTGCTCTCCCAAGTTCAGTAAACCCCAAGATGTATGAAGCTGGCCCGAATCCTAGTGATGCTTGAAACTAGATATTTTGCTTTCTTAATCTAGGCAAAGGATCACTTAGATTGTGCTCATTCTAAAGCATATTGACAACCCAGCTGGGCATTTTTTTTTCCTTCTTGGACAAGACAGGAGTTACTTGAAATGGAATATACACATTATGTTTCAGGAAGATGATTATGTCCCATATATTAGCACTAGTATAAAAAAAAAAATGTGCTATCGTATATCATTTTACAATTTCCGTTGTATCCAGAGTAGTCCCGTTTAATTATCCTGTTCGGATAACCACCCACTTAACACTATTTCCAAAGGTTCGTAGGAAGTGTTGCCCCTAGTGGTCAATACATTACTTAGCCTAATGGGATCGGGTGTTTTCTAGGGATCATGCTTATCCTATTTTTTATACATGGGCCTTACTGCAGACTTACTGGACTTAGAAAGTCATGTTATTGATTCGCCACGGCAGCAGGAAACTAGAGTGATTGCCGTGCTGGCCCAGCTGGAATCAGATGAATTGGTGCTCTTTTGTGCAGAGCAAATATTCACGGGGCTTGTGATTTATAGCAACCTGTGGGCCACATCCTGCACGATGAGTGGAGGTGTATTGCCCAAAGTGTGACGGGCTGCTTCACATGACAAAATGAAAGGGACGTATCATGGCAGCCATTCACTGGCTTTTACTCACAACAGCTGGGCTCTGGTCATTAGGCTACTTTTTATTAAGCTTGTTACAGAGTCCATATGATTCAAAGAAAACGACTTGCTGTCCCAGAGGTATTAAGTTGATACAAACTGAGCTGGAGCTAGTGTTGTTAAGGTACAATTATTACCTTAAAGGTCTTTCCTTTAGATTTCCAGATCACAGCAATTTGGGGACTATGTAGAGGTTACATGAGAAAAACGGGCCTCCTCGTCCTTCTAAATGAAAAATTTGTAAGAAGCTGCCATCTGATCAGTCATTTCTGGCACCAGGACTATAAGAAGCCTCATAAACTTTAGTTGTTTTACTTTACCAAATTACATTGTGTATGTTTATATCTATTTACCGTTGGCTTTTCTCTACATGGTAAAGCCTTTGGGGTTTGCAGTAGTAATTATTATCTATAAGAGTTTCAAAGTTGATTTTTTTGAGTCCCCAAATTCTGGGGCTTATTTAGAAGTCATAAGGTCATGGTCCACATGTCTAGAATTGACTGCCTAGAACAGAAATGGTTCTAGTTGGGGGCACGGGGTGGGGGCTAACAAATCAGGAATGTGGATGGATGAAGATGGTAATGCAGAAGTTTTCTTTCTAACTGGTAAGGACGAGAGTGGAGACCAGCCTCTTACTTGGGCACAGCTGTTAATTCCATCCTCACAAGGTACCTTCTGGCATCCAGCCCCTTAGGATGCCCACAGGCTGGGACCGCCTTGTCCATTGCCGTCTGGTTTGCTAGCCGGAGAATGCTGCCCGAGGAATGTAATGGACTGTGAAGTATTAATCGTACGTGACTGGGTTTTCTCTCTCTGTTTCTTGGTAGCCGAGATTGGGGATTTTGACGAAGCGTCAGACAGAGAGCATTTGGCAAAAAACAAGTACATACCTCAGCAAGATGCGCTAGAAGACAAAATCGTGGAGTATCACCATAACCACATGTAAGTCCCACGGGTCACTTAGTGTTTCCCTTGAGCGGTTTCTCCCTGTCCTTCCAGCATAGGTGGGTGTAGATGCGCACGCGCGCACACATGCACACATAGTAGCTATTGGGAAGAAATATACAAGGTGTGAGGGAGAAGAGCACAGAGGTTGCTGGGGGCCGTTGTTCCTCACCTTGGATTCTCAAATGCAGGTTCCCCGCTGGTGACCAAAGCTCTAAGATCCTTGCTTGATTTTCTGTGCTACTGGGGTCGGTCTGGAATTGAGGAAACCCATTCCGTGGAATTAAATGGAGAGCATAAGATGAGTGAACAGGAAATCAGGAAAGGGACACGGTCAACTAGAGGCAAAGTAGCAATGTCACGAAACTCTAGCATCTTGGTATCCTCTTCATTTTTGTTTCGTTTAGTTTTGTTTTGATCAGTAAAATATTTTCAAAAGATGCTCTGTGTCTCTCGTTTTTGTTGCTGTTTTTAAGGAGGGTACTTGAGCCCTGGGGATAGTATGCCAGGGTGTTGCCTTGAACTTCGCTTACAAGTTTAGGCCCATTGTAAGCGACTAAAAATGTGTTTGAACACGATGGTATTTTCCTTTTATATGACCTTAAAGGAAACTCTTTGAGATTCCAAAAAACAACTAGACAAACGTGAGACGGACTTTTGGGGTGTTGTGTTACACAGGCAATGATGCTTTTGTCCTAGCTGCTCGACCTTGGGTTGCAGTGAATGGGAAGCTGGGTGTCATCTGATGAGGTAGCTCCGTTGTTGGGGATGAAATGCCTTTTTATTTCCCAAGAGAAGTTGCCGAGTCTCAAATTAATAGACACAGGCAATTCATATCACCTGGCCTTTCTCTTTAATTTTTGTCTGTCAGTGGACAAACACCAGCAGAATCAGATTTCCAGCTTCTGGAGATTGCCCGTAGGCTGGAGATGTATGGGATCCGGCTGCACCCGGCTAAGGACAGGGAAGGTACGAAGATCAACCTGGCTGTTGCCAACACGGGAATTCTCGTGTTTCAGGTAAGAGCATTGAGAACACAGCTCCGTTCCCCTGGTGATGGAGAGATAAGAGTTGGCCCTTCGGTTCTGATTGCATGTTGGGTGGGCGAAGTTAAGACCTCTGATGGTTAATTTTAGGTGAACAGGGAGAAACTAACCTCACCTTAGGATTTCCATTTCTTTCTAGGCCCTCAGCTTCCAGATTCTATTTCATTTGCCCTTGCTCTGGCTGAGGAACGCACAGTAAAAGATTTGCCTGTTTTTATTGACCTTGCAGGACCATGGGAATCCCTATCAGTGGATTTGTGCTCAAAACACAGCGTCATAGAAGCAGGACTTCAGACCCCCCCCAAAATAAACACTTCCTTCACACTGGCACGTGATCCTGATGTGTCCCCTCTTTTTACCTGTTGAGATTTTTTTTTTTTAATCAAATTTAGGGATTTTAAAACCTAATTTAGGTTTTTTACCCAAGTTTGCTTATTTGTGGCTTCACATATACATAACTTGAAAAGGGTAACGTGTACTTTTAAGAGACAGCAGTTTTATAAATTTCTAAAAGGCACGTAATGTAGTAATTTTGAAGCAAAACACTGCACTTGAATTCTTACCTGTGTTTTACTTAAGGACATAGTTTTCTGTACTCTGAAATGTGTACTCTTTTTTCTTAATTTTTTAAAATATTTTTTAAATTTTTATTCTTGAGAGAAAGAGAGAGAGCACAGTGGGGGCAGGGGGAGCAGAGAGAAAGGGAGACACAGAATTCGAAGCAGGCTCCAGGCTCTGAGCTGTCGGCGCAGAGCCCGATGCGGGGCTCAAACCCACGAGCTGCAAGATCATGACCTGATCCAGAATCCAACGCTTAACCTCTTGAGCCACCCAGGCGCCCCATGCAGTGTGTGCTGTCTTGATCGCATTGCTATTGTATTCGGATCAGTGCTTCTTTTTGTTTCTTAACAGCTTCATTGAGGTGTTATTGACATAGAATAAAATACACATATTTAAAAACATATTTCATGTGTTCTTATATATGTAAATCCTGAAGCCATCAATGAAATCAAGACAATGAACATATTCATCAGCCTCAAAAGTGTCCTCAGTGCTTTTCTTTTAAACAAAGCGAGTGATCCGTGCTTTGGTTTCATAGGGGTATAGAGACGTGGGGGTAATCTTCACCAGTTTTGAAGGTGTAGATACGTACACAACCTAAAACACTTTGGTTTATATTTGGTTTTGGTTATTTTTTCCCTTCGTATTTTACCAAAATAGTCCCAGTGCTTCTCTGCTCTTGTATCCGATGTTTACAACGGACGCTGATTATCACAGGACCCTGTCCCAGGAGGAGTCGAGGTTGGGTTTCATATGAGAGAGTAAGAAGGGAAGGTTTGAAAGCGGTGTACGTATTTGAGGTGACTGCTCTCAACAGTTTTTGACCTGCCAAGATGATCTAGGAGTACTTGAGCGAAACGACAGTAAACCAAGTGTTAAAGTTTTCAGTCCTACTGTTAAATTTTAAAATCAGAGCCCTTAAAGGTTTTTTAAAATCATAGGGGGAAGAAGAAGAGCCTCACAATTGAATTAATGTGCTTTGATTATGTTTGATACAATCTAAATATTGAGAATCGCGCAGTAATTTAATCATGTACAAGGGCTGTATCTTGGAATTAATCTTCTCGCCAGTGCCTAATTGTTTCATTCTTACCAATTTAAATAAACGGTCCGGGTGTCCCAGCAGGCTCAGGGGGATTCGGATTTTAGTTGAGATGACAGGACAGATGGGAGCTGGTATCTGGCAGCTTTCCTCTTGCTTCTCCGTCACCCTATCCCTGCACGCCTGACTTTGAGAGACAAGGATGTGTGGGTCCTTCCCAGAGACGGTGCTCTGGTCTAGAAGACGCACCACAGGCCGGCGCTCCCTTCCCCATCCTGCTTGTGCTGACGGGAGCCAGACCAGCGTGCATGATGGGGGTTGATCAACCTGCTGCGTCGCTTTTATGGAAATTTAAGTCGCTGCTGGTTAAGGCACATGCTGGGGATCCTCATTCTGTCACGTGAACTGTGTGATTTGGGGCAAATTAAAATAAATCCATGCAGCAGTTTCCACATCTGTAAAAGAGAAATGATAAACCCTTCTCACTGGGTTTGCTATAAGGTTTGATAAGATAAGGTCTGTAAAGTCCTTCCCGAGGCACTCAGAAAGTGATGATCACTAATTATTCTGGTTGCCATGGATTTTATTGTTATTTATCTTTCTTTTTATCCTTCCTTTGGCCAGGCCCGCTTCTCTCCCTGGAGGCAAACTTAGTTTGAATACCAAAGTGTATAATTAGTGAAAAATAATGTTCCAGGAACAGGAATCATCCACAGCTGCAAATCCTAGCAAATTCTCTAGCAAAAGGCATTCTTACCGAGCAGGCGAACAGCGGCTCCCCCCACGCAAGGAAAACCACGTTCTGTGTTGCTTATTAGGGCGTTTCCTGGCTCACTGGCTGATCCCTTTCTTCTCAGGGTTTCACGAAGATCAATGCCTTCAACTGGGCAAAGGTGCGCAAGCTGAGCTTCAAGAGGAAGCGCTTTCTCATCAAGCTCCGCCCAGATGCGAATGTAAGTGGATGGGGGGGAGGGGGAGGCAGACCCTCAGTCACCACTCTGTCACCTGGCTAGACACAGGCAGGGTAAAGTGTTCAGCCCCCCCCCCCCGCCCCCACACACACCCATGCACTTGCTGGGGCTCCAGCCTCCAGGCCATCCCTTCAAGACTCCATTCAGCATCCGCAGTATTCGGGGTGTACGAGCCTCCAAATGTCCCCAGCCCTTGCTGCCCTTGTCCCCAAACCTCCGACAGCACATTCTCAGAAGCTAAACAGGTCCACCCTGTTTTCTGGAGAACCCCTGAGGATGTCGCTCACCCCAGGACCAGGTCAGAGAAAGGAGCATCTCCTTAAATGTCTGGAAATGGCCGATGGCAGAGACAGATGCTTCATTCCTGGTATCCCCAACCAGAACTTGGGAGAGTTTTGTTCCCATGGGAAAAAACAGGAGAAACGGCAGTCTAGCCTTATCGAGTTCAGCTACAGAATGGATTAAATCAGCATTTAGGGCCTGACCTAGGAAGCAACCACCCATTATAAGTTGTTTACTATGGGAAAGTGCTTTTGGAGTTCTAGAAGGCTACTTGCAAATGCAGAATGGTCTCAGCTTGTTTGGAAGTTGGGTCTGCCCGGAGCTGTGAGATCTTCCCGAAATAGTTGGAATTGCCGGAAACTGTTAAGGGCTTTAGTAACCCCTGTTCATATAATAGAGCAACTTACAGTGAGAGCCTTCAACCTGGGAGCACAAAATTACACTATCCCCTTTCCAGAATCAAAGGACATGTTTTTCAGCCTTGAGTGATACTTTTGTGTTCCAGAAAAAAAAAAAAAAAATGTTCATTTCCTGTGTGGTCCGTGGGGCCACCTGGAGGTTTGAACCATATGCTGCTTGACAGAGAAAAGACTTAGGACCAGTATGCGAAGTTGGCATGAGCCATGAGGGAGAAAACAGAAAGAAGAGTGTGTTTCAGTTATTTTAAGGAGGCAAAATAGGAATTTCAGTACGTGGATTTTTTTTTCTTAAGAAGGAAATATAGGGGCGCCTGGGGAGGCTCAGTCAGTTGAGCGTCCGACTCTTGGTTTCGGCTCAGGTCGTGATCTCACAGTTTGTGGGATGGAGCCCCGCATCGGGCTCTGCACTGACAGTATGGAGCGTGCTTGGGATTCTCTTTCTCTCGGTCCCTCCTCAGCTTGTGCTCCCTATTTATCTCTCTCAAAGTAAATAAATAAACATAAAAAAAAAAAAAAAAGAAGGAAATATAAGCCACATAAACAAAATTTGTGTATGAATTCTTTCACAAGAAATGTCAGGAGTTCTGTGAATCACCCCTCTTTTCTGTTAGCTCCTCTAGGAAATTCTGTGAGGGGAAAATGGTTAAATGATGACAATATATTGTCATTCGGAACAACTCTATTTTACTAACTATGTGAATTTGTGGTCATGCTATAATAAAATGCACAACTGAAATTTTCTTGGACATACTTCTTTTCTGGCCCTTTTCTCATGTGTCAACCTATTGTCTGTGGGTCCTGGGGGAAAAAAAAAGTGGTATTTTCTCTTTTTAGAGCTCGTACCAGGATACCTTGGAATTTCTAATGGCCAGTCGGGATTTTTGCAAGTCGTTCTGGAAAATCTGTGTTGAACATCATGCCTTTTTTAGACTTTTTGAAGAGCCCAAACCAAAGCCAAAGCCCGTTCTCTTTAGTCGAGGGTCATCATTCCGGTTCAGGTAAGGATTCTACTGCACACCTGTTGCGTCTGCCATGGGAACGTCTGTCCCAAGGCTGTTCTCGGTTCAGCAAGGAGATAAGTGGAAAGTTAGCCTCCGGGAACTACTGCTGATGGGGCGATTGCTCGGTCATTCCGGCCGACTCCTGGCATCTCCTCGCTGGGTTCTCCTCGAACCTTGGCCCAGAGGCCATTCACCCCATCACAGCAAACTCCAAACAGGACCCTCTAATTCAGAAAGGATTTCCTTTCCCTGGAGAAGCAAGTGTCTTGTTAATATTTGGTGTGGCCTCCTGGAATGTTGTGTACACTTGCCCAGGATTGCTTCACTTTCTCCATCTTTCCGCAAACACTGGAGTGTCTCCTGCCTATCCAGTCCTGTTCTGGCCACTGGGGACAGTGAACAGAATTATCCCTGTGTTCCCGAGGCATATAGACCCTTGCTTGGGGTGGTGGCTTAATAATCAAACAGAAAAATTTATAAGGGAAATGCCAAGAAATGGAATGGACCCACATTTTTCTTAGAGAAACACAAGTTTCTCTTAGAACCGCTTTTATTCCCGGCAGCTGAGAAAGCCCACCCATCTCCCAGTTATGGAAGGAGGGGAGGCAGAGACGGGGTGTTGCGTGTTCAAATAGGAATCCCTTGCCGTCTCCTTCTCTTCCCTCTCGCCATCTTCCCTTTAGCGGTCGGACTCAGAAGCAGGTTCTCGACCATGTTAAAGAAGGAGGACATAAGAAAGTGCAGTTTGAAAGGTAAGAGAAACTTCGATGTTACTTCGACTTGACAAGAGTCATTCTCTCCAGGTGACCGTGCTTTGCTCCTAAACCTCCTTCTCCCGGGCCTGGTGAATTACCGAATTCGTGCTTCACAGTCAACCTGGGCCAGTTTAGTGTTAGACAGGAACGTTCGAGGGCTGGGGCGCTTCCTCAAGGGTGAGATGAGACGGGGACAGACAGGCGGGCCGAGGGAGGAAGAAGAGGAAGCCCCCAGAGGGCAGGAGGGAAGAGGAACAGGAGATGGCAGTGGGGATAAAGCACGGTAAAAACTTAGTCTTTGTGGGGCATCAGGGTGGCTCAGTCGGTTAAGCGTCCAACTGAATCTCAGAGCCTGGAGCCTTCTCTGGATTCTGTCTTCCTCTCTCTCTCTCTCTCTCTCTCTCTCTCTCTCTCTCTGCCCCTCCCCACTCATGCTCTGTCTCTCTCCATCTCTCAAAAATGAATAGATGTTAAAAAAAAAAATTAAAAAATTAATCCTCTCTTTGTCCATAAGTATCTTGGGATTTGAATCAAAAGTATTTCTGTAAACTTTTAACTTGAATACAGCTTGGATGAGAAGAAGCAGGATTTATTGCTGCTGTGAGCAAACACTTACAGCTCTTGTTATGTTCCATGCACTTTGTATACAATAACTCAGAGAGCTTTCATACCAGCTCTGTGAGGTCAGTGCTCTCCTAGTCCCTTTTTTTTTTTTAAATGTTTATTTATTTTTGAGAGACACAGATGGTGAACAGGGGAGGGGCAGAGAGAGAAAGGAAGACAGAATCCAAAGCAGGCTCCAGAGTGTCAGTGCGCAGCCCAGTGCGGGGCTCAAACTCCCAAACCATGAGATCGTAACCTGAGCTGAAACTAAGAGTCAGATGCTTAGCCGACTGAGCCACCCAGGTGCCTGTCTCCTGGTCCTTTTATAAAGATGGAGACACCGCAGCTCAAAGAACTCAGGTCCCAGAGCTGGCAAGTGGGCCCTGGTCAACCAGCATCAAAGCCCCCTGCGCAGAGAAGGCTCTGCTACCCGGAGAGGGAGAAGCAGAGAATCCAGAGATTAAGATAAAAGGGTAAAAGGTTGTGGCTGCGCTGCACTGAGGGCTGTTTGGTGCGTGCATGTTGTTTAAAAACATTTTTCTTTTTTATATTTTAATACATCTTAAAATTACAGTAAAGTACAGGGGCGCCTGGGCGGCTTAGTCGGTTAAGCGTCCGACTTTCGCTTGGGTCATGATCTCGCGGTTCATGGGTTCGGGCCCCGCATCGGGCTCTGTGCTGACTGCCAGCTCAGAGCCTGGAGCCTGTTTCAGTCTGTGACTCCCTCTCTCTCTGACCCTCCCCTGCTCACGCTGTCTCTCTCTCTCTCTCTCCTAGAAATAAATTTAAAAAACCTTAAAAAAAAAAATTTAAAAAAAAAATTACAGTAAAGTACAGAGAACACAGTAATCGTCCATATTTCTTTCTGTTTCTGGGTGTTTTTTTCCTTTTTGTGTATAATTACTGTTGTGCCAGATGTGGCTAAACCCCCTTAACCAACAGCCGCCTGTGTTATTTCCCTTCTCCCCTTCCCAAAGGCAACAACTGCCAACTTAGGCTCTGTGTCTGTCTGTCTCTCTCGCTCTCTCTCTCTCAAAAATAAACATTAAAAAAAATTTTTTAAAGAATATTCAGGATTTCTCTGGGGTGTGCTTTTTCATTGATTTAATCTCACACTGTACATAATTCTGCATCTTGTTTTTTTTCAATTTTTTTAATATTTATTTTTGAGAGAGAGCATGAGTAGGGGAGGGACAGAGAGAATGAGAGAGAGAGAGAGAGACAGAATCCAAAGAAGGCTCCACATTCTGAGCTGTCAGCAAAGAGCCAGACGCAGGGCTCAAACTCAGGGACCGTGAGGTCATGACCTGATCTGAAGTCGGACGCTTAACCAAACTGAGCCCCCCAGCATCCTGCTTTTTAAACCCTGCCCTGATTTGAAGATCTCTGTTGGTGTTCTTCCGATTGTGAAAGTTTTTCATTATATTTATCTGATTCTCTATTGATAAACATTCAGGCTGCTTGGTATTTTGTTTCACTTTGGCCGAAACAAACTTGCAGCTGTGACCACCCTTGTATATTTGGAGTATTTTGAAGAAAAGCTGAATGTACATTAGCATTTAATCCCTCTGTGTTTATCGTTGCATCATTTGAGTGCCTGAAAAGTTTCTAAGGCCTGTTCGCTGAGGAAGAGGAGGGCACTGACAAAGGAAGGGAATGGATTAAGGAGTTAGTGGCATTAAAGCCAGTTCCTTTTCCTGTGTGTCTGTAAGTTCATTCATGGGGCAGCAGTTCTCTGAACTCAACACTGGGAAAGAGTTTGCTGATGAGCGGTAGTCACCTCTCTTACAGAACTGATCTAGAAAATCGTTTCCCAGAATACATGAACTGTTTTCATATTGTCAGACCAGAACTTGCAATTCAGAGAGTCCTCAGGCCCCAGCCACCTCCCCGTCCCTCCCTTTCCTATACCTAGAAAGGTAATGCGCAATGCCTAGCATTCCTGACCGGCTGTACCATTTGACCAGGAGCAGAGGGTTGCTGAGAATGTTTTCAGGGTTTAAGTACCCCTGAACCCTGTAAGTATTAAGAAACGGATGACTGTTTCCAGGAAGCATCCATACACCCTGCTTGAGGTGTCTTCGTATTGAGGAAGGGCATAAGACTGTTATTTTTCATTTAAGAGAACAACTTACGTATCTAATGTGATTTCTCCCAGGAAACATAGCAAGATCCAGTCCATCAGAAGCCTTGCCACACAGCCTACAGAGCTGAATTCAGAAGTGCCAAGACAGGTCAGTAACGCCGATCAACTATTACGGCTGTGTTTTTTGTTTGGTTTGGTTTTTTACCAGACTTTCTCTGCTGAGTACTGTGTTTTATAGTATGCTTCTGCGTTATCTGCCCTTCACCTTCAGGGTTTCTTTTTGTAGAAAAGAGTGTAGACGTGTGCCCTGGCTTTGAGCACACTCGGGCTCTGTGGTCCGTGCACCCCAGCCTGGGCTCAGCCAGCCCTGGAGCGGGATTTCCTGTCCTGCATCCCATGCTTTGGCCCGGAGAAGTTTGCTCTGTTGGCCCTAACCCGCTTAGGCGTAGAACCATCCATGGGAGTCTACAGAGAGGAGCTCAGCGCCAGCCAAATGGGTGTGGAGAGATTGGGACCTCCTTTGCACCTGATGGGTGTAGCTCCCATTTTCAGGGCCAACGGCAGATCCCTTTATTGGCACAAGACTGGGTGGTGAGTTCCCAGGGCTCCTGTTACACGGCAGTGAACACAACTGGCACCAAGAGACATTATCACCCTTGCCCCGAGGGTGATGAGAGCTCGTTTTCCCTCTCGGCTTGGCCCCTGCGTGTGTTTTCAGGGTTTTCTCTACAAGAGAATAAGAACTTTGTTGGGGCAGAACATGAAGATTTCCTTTGTGCGCCTGACCTGCCTGTACCTCCCTTGGAAGTATAAACAAAGGCAGTTTTTGTCATTTGTCTGAAATCCATGTCAACTTGCCTTTCGGGGATACGGGGATCCGCGGTGTGTTTTCTGCTGCTCCACGGACACCCAGAACCCCAGTATGAGCCCGGGGGTCCTAGAGAGCAGAGGCTGCGGCGCACTTGGGCCGCTAGGGACCCTGCATGGTGAGAGAACTTTCTGGACGCTGACCAAACGCACTTGGCAGTGCCTGCTCTCTGGCGGTGCTCCGCTGGAGCCCTGAGGAGGGCAGCGTTGGGGGGCGGAGCGGGGGTGGGGCTTGTGGGTACCGTAGACTCGGACAGCCCCGCCCCTCCAGCTCAGGTTAACCCTCCCCCTTTCTCGCCCCGCCCCGCGCAGGCGCAGCAGAGTGCCAGTCTTCCGCCCGGAGAGGGCGCGGAGCCCGCGGGAGGCGCGGGCGGCCGGGAGGCCGCGGAGCCGAGCGCCTCGGCAGAAGAGCGCCGGAGCCCCGCGCTGCCCAAGAGCCCCGCGGGCGGCGGGAAGGCGGACGGAGCCCCGCGGGCGCCGGCCGACGAAGAGGAGGAGGTCGTTAAGGATAGGACCCAGCAGAGTAAAGCTCAGCCCCCGCAGCCGAGCACAGGTCCAGCATCCAGGGCTGCCAGAGGCAGCAGCACTTCCATTCCTTTCATTGACTGCAGTGACGTAGATAGTGAATCCGACCTGCTCAGGGAGCAAGCGTCCCAGTCCCAAACAAATGACAATTATGAGGGTGATTTGACCAGTGGGGTGTATCTGCTGTCCGGGGATGAGAGGCGGACAGAGGCTGGGCGCAGGGCTTCCCCTCCCTCCGTGAAGTCCTCCCGGCCTCCTTCCAGAGAGTTCCTGGATGATGATTCCGCAGACCTAACCTTTGACGTGAGCGGGAGCCCCCGACTCCCGAGGCATAGCTCCCTCATAGATGAGCTGTTCAGGGGCTCGGGCGGTCGCAGCCCCCCGGCCACCCCTCTGTCTCCCTGTAGCAGACGGTCGAGTCCAAGTAGGAGTTGGGACAGGACTGGGTCTCAGGGCTATGTTTCCGAAAACGGGCATGACCCAAGAGAGGAGAGCACGGGAGAAGATCCTCTCCCAAGTCAGGGTACTCCTCATGAAAGCTCGTCCCCCGTCCAGCCAAGGCCATACTTACGGAGTCTTCCCAGTCGATACAATAAATCAGAGACCGATCCACTCATCCTTAGCCAGGTGGCATCGACCCCAGAGGCAGTGGATGGGCTTGGTGGCCGTGGAAAGGGAGGACTGGCCAGCCTGGGTGCTTCAGAAGGTAGAATGCTGGCTAACGGTGCGCCTCAGCTGGGTCCCCCCTCAAAGATCCCTGTTGTGCGGTCAGTGGGTGCCAGCGGCCTGGCAGACCAGCGGGCGCCCCTGCAGGTGACCGAGGGCTCCACCAGCAGCGGATCTGAATCCAGCGATTCAGACTCCGAGATGGTGGCCCACTTGAGCCAGCCGCTCACATTTGGCAACCCAGCCGTGCTGAGCTCCCCTTCCGCGCTGAGAAGTAAGAAGCCCCTGGGTGGCCTTCATGTGAGTGAAGAGGAAGAGGAGGATGAGTAGAGGGCGGGCTTCACGTGTTGGGAATGTGGAGTCTTGAGTCCAGGTTATCTGTGCTAGTGGCTCGTTAATCTTTAATCAACGCTTGTTAGAGGAAGCTTTGGACAGACATGTTTGGATAGGGTGTGCCCGACTCTCTCATCCTTAAGAAAAAATGAAACGTCGCACAGTGGCTTGCTTTCCAAAAAACGTGGACAAGAGAAACAGTAAGACAGGGAATCAAGAGCTTGTTTCTCTCTCTGATTGAAGGCTAGGGAAGAAATACTTGATTATGGATCTGATCATGTGTATAGTGTGTCATATTTATGCAGAAATTGTGTATGTTGAGTTTGTGTGCAGATCACGCTTCTATCGATTGAATGTTTGGACTGAAGTGTCACTGAGATCCCAGGAAAGGTGTCGGTTTTACTCCCCCCCCCCCTTTAAAAGGAGGTGCTGCTTTTCTGAGCCTGAGAAAATGAGTGATTGACAAAATTCAAGACCAAATGTAAGTTGATTGCTGGTTGAGATTAAGTGTCGGTGAAATCTTAGGAATCATGGATATTTTAATAGGAAGAATGTGGAGTTATTTCTTCTTTCCAGATTTCATATGAAACGATGTAAAAGATGTGAAGTGAAACTGTAATTTACAAGGGATCGCTGGTGTGTTTTGGGTTTGCATGTGTGGGTCAGACCGTTAGCTATGTTTTAAGAAGCTGTAACTCTGGATGTCAGAACTTCTAATTGAAACACAGAAATGCTGTTGAGTGGTGATTCAGGGCAACGTAAGACCCCACAAAAGGCACTGTAGTCCCCAGGCTCGCAAACAAAAGGCCCTCCTTTGAATCATGGGCAGCAGAGAGAAGAATCGTTTTCCAGAATTGCTTCCCCTTGGTTGGTTAATTGTGTACATTCTTAACATTCGCACTTCTGTGAACAGGGTCTTCTCTTGAGAATAGTGACTTCTGGATGTTTCTATGTGCAGGAAAAAAGTGTACGTAGTGAGAGGTTTGATTTCTTTTTAAATCTTGCCCACCTCTGCCCGTGCCTTTCACTCAGCATTCCTGAATTCAAAGATCAAAGGGTCTCAGCTGCACGTGGGAATCACCGGGGACATTTTAAAAATCAGTGATGCCTGGGCCCTGACCTTAGAAATTTTTATCTAATTGGCCTGGGGTGCCACTGAGTTCCCCAGACGGTTGTGCTGGGCAGTCAGGGTCACTGTTCTGGAATCTAGTAGAATAAGCTTCTGGCTTCCTTGCAGAGTAAGGAAAGCATCACACATGAAATACTTTGAATAATTAGTGCCTGTTTGGTACTTTTCGGTCTTTGGTACTTTTTTTTCAAGAAGATGAATTGCAGAATCAAATTTTTAGATCCTGGGTCACTACCAAATTATTGGAAAGAGTTTTAACTGTGACCCATCCCTGGCGTGCCACCACACCAACGGCCTTACTAAACCATTGTGTGATGTTGTCATAGGGAGGAGCTAGTACACACACTTAGGAAGCGGGGTAGAATTTGGCAGCCATATGCAACAAACGGAAGTATTGACTGATGCTTTGTGGCTCACCAGTGATTATCGGTCCACACGAATGTTGACAAGTTGATTTTAAAGACTCTGAAAACTTAATCCATTTCTGTACAAACTTTTTGGGGGTTTTGGGTTTTTTTTTTCCCTGCTCATTTGATTCAGTGCATGATTGATGAATCAAACTGAGTATTGGATAGTTTGAAAGATGTTCATTGAAGTAGCCTATTGATATCTTACTTTAGATTTATGTATTTAACAGAGTCACAGAATTTTAAAACTAGAAGGGACCTTCAAGACCATCTAGGGTAAACCTTCGTTTTTAGGGATGACAAACCTTGTTCTGTCAATGACTTCACGTGGCCCTACAGCTCCTGCATGACAAAGCTAACACTGGAACTTTGACCTCTGGTCTTCAGCTTTAGTCTGTGTGACATCTTGGTGCAATAGAAGCCTTTGGATTCAGTACTTTAATTTTGGAGACGCTTGTACAGATTAAGAATTAAAATCAGATGAGACCAGGGATCATGCAGACGTAGGCACTTACACTCCTTACCTAAAACGTAGGAAGAACCGCTTTTTCTAGCGTGGGGTTTTGCACTTAAAACATGTCTTTTGCGTATTTTGTTCTGGACTTAGAAAAAGATGTCAATTTGCTATATATATATTTAGTCAAAGTGAGTGAGGCAGAGTCACATTTGGAATCCTGTGGTTTATTTGTGAAGGTGATTTGTTCAAATGAGTTTTCTCTTTACTTCTAATTGCACCGCAGTCTGACAAAGGATGAACAAGCGGTGGGTGTGAGCATCCCCAGCATACAGTGTGAACCGTCACACACAAACCCCCAAAGCAAACATGCTCCAGTCA
Organism: Hyaena hyaena; assembly: GCF_003009895.1. Classification (NCBI taxonomy): domain Eukaryota; kingdom Metazoa; phylum Chordata; class Mammalia; order Carnivora; family Hyaenidae; genus Hyaena; species Hyaena hyaena. The sequence continues at coordinate 402,225 of NW_024081051.1, forward strand.
TTACTTTGTTTTGCTTTTTGCTAAAGGAGTGATTGTTTTTTTATCTGAAGTATTTTAAAACCAGCTGATCAATGATCATGTACTCACTCAGTTCTGTATTGACAAACTTTCCACTTTGAGGGTTGCTCATAAACTTTTTCTCTGGTTGGTTTTATACCAGCCAGGCAACTCCATTTCTGCTGCTTGGCCAGTATTTATGAAAGCAGCAATCCCCATGTGATTAATGGTGCTTAAAGGGGAAGGGGTGTGGTTTGTTCAAAAGCCACAGAGCGGAAAGTGCTGAGAATATTCACCAGTTGCCTCTGGGCCAGTTTGCCCTGCACTAAAAGATTCCCAGTATGGGTGGGGGAGTAAATAGAAGCATTCTTTGAGCCCGGTGGAGCCAGAGGTGTGATGTGGTTAGGGAAAGCCTGCAGCCTCCCACCTTCCACACCCCCCTGCCTGTTGTCAGACTCTGGTTCCCCATGTCTTTACCTGGTGCCCGGGGTCTCCCTCTGTGTCAGAGAAGGGCGCATGTACACAGAGTTGAACTGAGAGTGCAACGAGACTAGCAGTGGAGTTGGGTGTAAAGAATTCATTGCAGGTTCCAAAGGGTTTCCCAAGACCTGTCCATCTGTATCTCTAAGATGAGAGCGTAGAGGTCTCCTCAAGTCAATCAGGAGGTCCCTCTGGGACTTAGGCAGGCAAGAGCTGCTCTGTGAAATGATACCGAAGGCCTTGGATAGAAGACAAATCATATATAGAAACAAATCTCCAAGCCACCCCAGATCTACTCGGGGCCTCCTTGCATTAATATCTTTTGTTAGATGGTATTTCAAAGTATGTAAATTGTAGCCCCCTTTGTGGTTGATTTTTGTTGCTGCTGATTCAGGGCAGAATAAAAAATGCAAGAAATTCTTTAAGCATGAAGAAATGCATTTAATGAGTTTCGGAACTTAAAGTGAACTACCACCCCTCCTTCAACAGGCATCTGTATGCCATTGTCGATATTTTATTAGATAGGCATTTAATGAAAGGAAGTCTGTGGGCCAGATTCTTCCCCACATATGTGACTCCTATTTGGGAATTTCTCACAGATTTATCGCCACATTGTGCCACGTGGCCTGCACGTACAATGCAAATTGTTCTGATTTTATTCTCAAGAACTTCTTGGAAGATTCAAACCAAGCGATGCTAAAAAAAGCCAGGCCCATGAAACTAAAGCACAGCCTGAGACTGGAGATTTGCACTAAGTTTACAAAATCTGTTCTGTCCTCAGTTGAATCAGAAACTCAGCCTGCACATTAACCCTGGAATCCTTTCGCTTGTATTGTGAAGAGGTATCCAAAAGAAGGAAAACTTAGTAAGATGAAATTCCTTTCAGATTTTGTTACAGCTTGTGAATGTGCATACAGCTTCCTTTTTGTGTCTGTACTCAGTGTTCACATGCTCTCGGTCTACTTTTTCCGCTTGAAATGTTATCCCATATTCGGCACAGAATGGGTCTGGTACAGTTGTTGTGAGTCAACAATTGGCCCAGCCTTAAATTAAGAAATATGGGGGCCCCCTTCACCACTGGGCTTATTCTGAGTTTATTTTAATCACTCTTTTCTTAGGCCCTTATTCTTATTAGAATTTAAAGAGATCTCAGAGTTGCATTCCTAAGAAAGACTTGCTTTTCTGGATCTTCTCTCTAGTAGTCTGGAAACCTTCCTTCTCTGATAGGAGCTTAGTTACTCCAAGTGATAGGAGCTTAGTTCCTCCAAGACCGGCTGGCCTTCCTCTGGTTTCATGGGATGAGTCCACATCATTGCTGCACACTTTACAGATCAAACTGCCAAAGAATGTTTCTCCGCAATCCCTGCAACGTAGAGCGAGTTTCTTTTGAAACTGTAAGAAGTGAGCGTCTCAGAATCACCCGCTGCTGGTGGCTCTCTGAGGAGCTGTACCTTCAACCACATTAGCCAAACCTACAGGAGCGTCTGGAAGTGGGGATCAGAAACCTCTAGAGCAGAAAGTGATTAACACACTTGACTCTGGCGGCGACATTAGGGAATTTACTGGCACTGCTTTTTCCTTGTTAGTTTAATTCTGTCTGTTTCTGTGGAGCTGAGCAAAATTCAATACAGGGAAATGGGGTCTGTCGTGCATACTTGTACTGACCTCTGACACTGTTTGCCGGTTTTTAAAATGAAGCCGGGACTCTTAGATCGAAGCAAGCATGCCCCTTAGTGTAGCAGTTCTCTTTTTGTTAATAATAATAATGAAAAGAAAAAAAAAATTGCACTCTGATTTGGCCTTGTGTTGTAGGTATCCAAGATTCAGAGTGGTCTGTTTGCCATTTATTTAGAGCCATCCTTGAAGAGGGCTACTTATTTACTCCCTTGAATCACCTAGAGATTTCCAAATAATTCCCTTATGAACAAAAGTCACATGTGCTGATTTGTATGCTGTACATATGTTTGGGAACTGGTGGGTGGAGTCTTGTTTTGGCCACACACACAAAAATTTAGTACCTCATCCCAAAAAACATAATTGACACTTCTGGCACAAGGAATTTTTTTCTTCTTTTCCAGGGAAAGCAATTAAATATTCCCCTTGTGGAAGCTGGGAAAGAAGCAGGAAATCATTTCCTCAAAGCCTTCAAAATGGAATAGGCTGATTGGTTCAGGATCCTTTCAGTGTGGATTGCAGACACCACACCTGAGCCCAGAAACAGCCTTTGGCATCTCATTGGCCTTGGTGTTTGATAGCAGCTTCTGGGGGAAGGCATCTCCTTTGCATCTTTGTGTGGGCTCTAGATCAGTTCCTCTGGAATGTCTTGGGTGCCTTTATCTTTGAGAGTAGGGAGGATCAAAACCCAGCTGTTGACATGACACATATGATCTTCACGTGGAGCAGAGAGCCCGTGTGAAAGGCTGACTGCAAGGCTAGTGCCATTAATGCCATCATGGAAATGGCGCTGGAAGGTACTTGAACTTGCTACTGGGCCAGGCGCAGCAGCAGTCTCAGAATATTGAAAAGTAAGTACAGATCACTGCAAAACGCAACACACACTAAGGGCATGGAGGATGGAGTGAGGCCTGCGTGTGTGTTTGTGCACCTGTGTGTGTGTGTTTAGCAAAAAGCATCAAACAGCGATTCATTCTGCTTTTGAGTAAGAGGTAGAGGTAGTAAGCGGTATGCAGAGTCTGCAGGCAGAGTTCTGCTTTTTTGTGAATTTGCGTTGTTAACTGGCTCTCAAATAGGAAATAGGAGAAAGTCCAGTGGTGTCGCTAACTCACGGACAAGCTTTTTGGCCCACGAAACTAGGCTAACAACTCCTTTTCCCAGCCCTCGAAGTTCCTTTGTGAAGAAAGCAAGCATTTGCCACTCTGCCTGCAGTGACGGATAGACAGACTGAAGACGGGCCTTCCCTAGTGAAGAACACACGCCTGCCGCTCTTCTCCCAACCCGCACCTAAATCCAGTCCCTCACGCTCAACCCCCTTTCTGCCTGGAAAGTTGCCGTGAAACCTAACTAACCAGATTTCACCAGCTTGGCCTAGATTATTAATCCAGTTCCCTTCTGCTCTTGCTGTGTGTATATTTAATACTATAGATAAAACACTTCCTTAAAAATTTCTAATACACCAAATTTTAAAACAGAAAAGGCTGGGGATTTCATTCTCATTTTTGTCATTTGTTTAATAAATTCGAGAAGACATTTTTCTGTTGTTCCATTGTATGCACTGTTTTGTCAGCATGTACCTTTCTAGGAGAGAAAGCTTTTTCCCCCAACGGTCTGTCTTGATCCTCAGAGCATGGTGTGCCTTCTGTTCCCTGCATTGTTGGAGCACTGTCTGATGTCTTTTTTTTTTTTTTTTTTTTTTTTAACACTGCTGAAGACCAGTTTGTACCTGGAATACCCATCTTCTCCGGAATACAGTGATCCTGGTCGCTATAAGCAAGCTTTAGCACCGAACCATGCCGGGTTCTACCCTAGTCCACTGAGGGTGGGGACTAGAAGGTGAATGGAAGACTTGATCTCTCTCATTGCACCTTCTAACCAGCCTGCACTTTGCACTGCAGGTACCTGGGGGCAGGGAGGTCTTTGGAAGCCAACAGGATCACTGTAGTGGGGGGAGAGGTCTCATGGAAACAGAGAGCATCTGTGGCAGTAGCTTACACAGGGGAGCTCCAACACCCAACCACAGGATTGGCCTCACCTTTGGACTGGGAACATCAACTGACACGGGCACTAGAATGCACTTGTTTGGGTGGGGGTGGGGGTGAGGGGGCATGTAGAGAAGACCCCGCCCCATTCCCATTGGCTACTCATTGCTGATAAGCTGGTTTTGGTTTTGAGGTGTCCCCAAAATGTAGGCTCTCACAGATACTGCCTGGTTTCATCTTCTCTCCACGGCCTAAGAGCGCAGCATCTCAATAAAGCATGAATTTATACCACCGGGAAGGGTTCTGGCTTCTCCAATAACAATGAGCTTGGGGGGTCTTTCAGCATGGAAGGCCAAACTCCTGTAACGGTGTATGCACGATATTAATATCGCTTGTTAATCTGAACTGAAGAGGCTTTTACTTGTCCTAACAGGTATCTTGCTGTAAAAACTGTCAATTGTAACTGTTCTTTCCCCCTGATGGCCGAAGCTCTGTCCCGAGTACGAGATGGTATCTTTCATTGGTACGAAGCACCATGTTCCCCAGCCCGACACTGCCACTGCCTCCGCCACCATGTTTGAACAAAGGGAAATTCTCCTTTCTCTTTTTCCCATAAGGAAGAGCACGCTAGAACATTCTGTCATTCCACCATTGGTAGCATTTCTATCTTTATTTCTCTGCAAGTTGCATTGCTGTTGCGTTTCTGAGTTGCTGGATGATGAACGTTGAGGTGGGTGCTTAGCTGCTTGTAAAGCCTTATTTAAAGGACCTTGGTCTGAGAATAAGCAGCATAGACACACATTGCCCTCAACACCCTCCGTGATCAAGAAGGACAGCACCGCTGTGGTTGGTAATCCTATAAACTAGCTTTCCTTTTGGGACCTTGTGATTGTCATAAAGCCTGGTCAGCTGCTTTTCACCTGCTCCCCTGGCGCGGGCCCCAGCTGAGTTCTCATAGAGCAAATCCTGTCCATGCAGGAGACAATCCGTTTTCCAACTCATTACCGACCTTTTTTGATAACTGGCTTTCAGATGCAGGCAACCTCCAGAGAGAATTCATTGTATTCTTTTTTTAGAGAGAGATGATGGAATTAAAAAGAGCCTTTTTAAAGATCCATGAAAACCTACATCTATAATGTATTTCCTACATGTGCCTTTGGAACATATTCTGGGTATGCAGAGAGAAAATCTATATTTTAGAACCAAATACCAGGAGACAAATCATGATAGGTGAGTGGCATGTAGAAGCTCGCCAGGTAACTTTCTTTGGGGGTAATGTGGGAGACTCAGCATAGAGACTTTTAACGTTCTTAGAATTTGGAAAAGAGGAATTGAGAAAGCAGTCGGTATTCTCAAATATTTAAGTAACAATCCTGCTGTGGATGACTATTTTTAACACGATTATCAGGTTTCCTAAACACCTTATAGGACAAAGAACTTCTTTAAAAAAGGAGACTACCAGAGGATTGGCCAATTTAAAAAACAGGACAGGTACAACCACGTATTCGAAATGCCATTTTACATTGCTTGAAAAATAGAATAGAAAATTCTGTTTTCTCACACTTATGTGAGTTTGTCCTTAAGCTATGAAACAATCAGAGGAGGTACAGCAGTGCCTGATGCCAAAAAATGGGGGGTGTGTGTCAGGCCTCGAGTTTGCCTTGTTGGTCATAGACCACATTCCTGCTGTATCTGTACCTGTGACAAGGGGTGGTCAGGAGACGCCACTGTCTGGGCGATGCTGCCGAGGAGGAAAGAATTATGCAATGTATTTTACGTTAAAGAGAGAAGGTAAGCACATTTCTCAGCTGGGTGATAAATTGAATCCATAAATACAACCATGCTAATTTGAAGTTCTGTAATTGTTTGTGCCATGAGAATGTGCATACTTAAAAGGATTTTTGAAAGCAATTACCAGAAATGCCTCCCTTGAGAGCAGTATTGATGATGGCATTTCCACTCCACTGGGAGGAGGGGGGACATAAATTCAGCCCTCTTGATACAGATTAATGGCGGCCAGTGAGCCTGGGGGGGGTGGGACATGGCAGAGACAAATCCTTTGGAAGAGGTGAAGGATTTTGAGAGTCATTCACTGGAAATATAACTGCATGCGTTTAAAAATGCAGGGCAATTTTTCTGGAAATAGGAAAAATAATTTTTAAAAACTCCAAAGCTTCCAGACTTTTGGAGTGTAACTGATCTTTTTCTAGTCTCTTTAAAATTCTTTCCACATTATTGCCTTAATATCCAGGTGCTTTCTCAAAAGATCCCCCAAAATTATTCACCTAGAACCTGTTGCTGAAAGAAGTGACTTTGTGTCAGTTTACCACAGATTTTAAAAAAAGAAAAAAACATGATAAAACTACCCAGGCGTTAATGAGTTCACGGAGTAGCCGTGAAGATGGGTCACCATTTCCTCTCCTCGTCTCCTGCGGCTGCGCCTTCAAAGCCAGTGACCAGCTGCATGGTTTGGACAGGCTCACTGAGGCTGGAGTGATAAGCGGCCTCGTTTTATCTTACAGAGCAACCATGTTTGTTTGTTTTTGCAAAAATGGACTACACTGAAAATTGGTTACACGTAGTTCCTACACTGAAAATTGGTTACACGTAGTTCCGATGACTGTAACCTGAGACACTGACTTTAAGACCCAGCTCCTCACACTTGCCAGAGGGTGGAACTTACCGAGGACACCACTCTGTACAGACAGTTGTGACGGCACTCTGGCTCAGAGTCAAAAAGAGAATTTTAATTTCTCATCAAGCTGCCAAATTCTACTGATTACCCTTATCAGCATATTTCATTGATTGCCGAATGGTAAATGAGCTACATACTTTTGTTTGGACCACGTCTCCTATAAATTTTCAAAGTCTGGAATTGTTTCTCTTGCAAAGGGAGAAAGGGGGCTCTTCTCCGTGAACGCAGCTCAAATGAGCGAACTTGAACTTCAGAGTTTGGACCTTTCCCCTCCGTAGAATTACTGACAGGTTTCTAGACCAGGCTGCTCGGTATTTATTGATTTATTGGTCCTACTGTTAAATACACCCATCAGCCTTCCTTTCTTAGGTCCTTAGAGTAGACACACAGCCAGCTGAAGTAGCCACTCTGGAAACAGAACCGGGGACCCTAACCTTGGTCGTTCCCCGAGTCTGTGTGTTGCACATGCAACGTTGCTGGTCACGCACATCGTTGGGCGACATGAGTGAATCCAGCAGGTTGTCACCCAGCAACCTGTAGCCGCCCCAGGGCTGTCCCTTCCTCCAACCGGGAAGAACACGGGTTGTCATGAAGTTCACTCCCAGTGCCCCGTTTTCTCAGTCCTTTCTGTGATGAGGCTCAGTGTGCACTCTTCTAGATGGCTGTTTTCTCTGAAAACCTGTCCTGCCTTCTTGGGAGGACAGACCTCTCCTGGAGCCCTGCTCTGTGTTCTGTAGACACGTTCCCCGGGGGATTCACCAGGGCAATAGCTTTTGACCTTGGAGGGTAGAAGTGGTTGCACCCGAGGGTGTTCGCGCATGGGTTTTCTCCCCCGCAGCGAGGTGGTTGGTTTTTCATCTGCTCCTGGATGCTGTCCAAGGGCCTAATTGGTCCTGTTTCCCCACTCGCCATGCCTCCTGCGAGCCAGCCTTCTAACCGCTTCTTTATTCTTGACTCCAACGCTCACTGATGAAGTGAGTGCTTTTTCTGTTCCACGTCACTGCAAAGTCAAGGCCCCGCATGTGCTCACTTAATAACCGCCTCACCTGACCTCACGCACAGCGTGAGAGCTGAAGGTAAGCCCCATATTTTGCCAGATTATGGTGGACAAATAAAAAGTGATTCTGATACAGTGACTCACAAATGCATGATATGTTTTGATCTCTAGACAGACTGCCAGAATTTCTCTCTTCTAATTTCCTATTTGTAGTGATGACATTTGCCTTTTTGTGATTTTTTTTTTTAAAGAAGAGAATAGTGTAGTACCTTGAAACACTTGCGATTCTCGTTGTTGTCACTATTTCTATTTGACAAGTTCCAATTCTTTCCAAATTATTGTATTCAGTTGTGCACTGGTGTCAATAAAATTGACATTTGTGAAGCAATTTCTGGCCTTTTTCTCCGGGTTTCGCTGGGGCTGGTGGTGTGTGGGGTGAATGGGTCTTTGCCTAACACCAGGACTTCATTTCAGTGATGTGTATAAAAATGCAAGGATTTCAATGGAGGGATTTGTAAAGCGCAAACTTCTTGAATCTGTCTCTTCCTCACGATTTCTAATCTCGTTCCTCAAGGATCGTTGTCCTGACCAGTAGTCAGTAGCAGGATGTCTGCTTTTTGCTGTATTTTTCTGGGTGTGGTGGCTTTTCATGCCTGTATTAGCAACTCGGCTGGCTGGTCCAGCTGAGACGGGGTGGGGGCTGGTGGTCTTTCATGGTTGGCTCATTCATACTGTGATCAAGTTCACTACCCTCCATTTGAGGCCATCCCATCTTGTAGTTTCAAAGTGAAGGAGTTCAGCGGGAGAGGATAGATGTCAAGAAAACGGGCGATGCCCCAGAAAATTCACCTTTCTCTCCCAGATCCTTGTCGAGTTTCGGAATAGCCATGAGCTGAAACCGCATGTTGGAAAATGAGAAAGCTTTTCCATCGTCTTCCCTCATACTGGTAACAGCCGGGACCGCAGGCTGCTTTAACTTTGTTTAGCCTAGCGCTAGTCCTGACAAACCTGCATTTGAATTATAAATGTGTTAGGTGCAGGCTCTTAGGTCGAAGTATATTTTGACACATCCCATTTAGCTTCAGCGGGTTGAGGTTTGGATCCTTGCAAAATCCTGTTGGCAAGGAGTTTCCTGCACACACCACATCCTTTGACTTACAATGGGTAATTCTACACTTTCATATGATTTAATGTGTCCTTCTCAGAGGAATCATTACTTACCTGTCACTTTTTGACTCTTAAAGGGGAACCGTGATATTGTACTGACCTCCGGCTTTGCATTTATAAATGATCACCTTTGCATGTAAATGTGATGCTAGTGTTTCTGTCCCAAGCAGTGAGAGAGACATGGAAGGCCGTCTCCAGGTATAATAAGCTTGCTTCTGTTCTCTGTAGAAGGGGGAGTTAGCTGCTTGTCTCCTTTACTTAGCCACACGGTTGTTCCAAAGTGCAGTCCGCCCTGGGTGCATCGGCCATTTAGTTTCCTGTTAGCATTATAGCTCTGTTCTCTAGTCCTTTCTCACGCCTCCTGGTGGTATAGACACTATCTATTCTCGAGCAATTCTTAGAAGCTAAGGCAGTAGTTAGGAGATGAAGATCGTATTTGGGGAGCATACACTATGCTTCTCAACTACTATAATGCCTCCGTAAGCAGAGTTCTCTATCTCACCGTTAATTACATGACTCTGGCTCCACTATATCATTTCATACTGTGGTATCTTTAGCATTAAGGCAGCTGCACCTTACAGAAAATCTAGAAAATAGCGAAGCACGTTAGGATCTAAAGATTTGATATGGGGGAAAATTTTAAGGAGAAATCAGGTCCCAGAAGGAATTACTTTTTTTTTTTTCTTTAATACTTCTCCTCCCCAAATAGGCTCCCTGACTGGCAGCCCTCACCTTTCAGAGCTATCCATCAACTCGCAGGGAGGAGCTGTGCCCGCCAACGCCATCTTGTCTCCCAACCTGAGCCCCGACACCAAGCAGGCCTCTCCCTTGGTCAGCCCGCTGCTGAACGACCAGGCGTGCCCACGCACCGACGATGAGGAAGAAGGCCGCAGAAAGGTGCGGGGACCTGCGTGCCCACGCGTGTTGCTTTTTTTTTTTTTTATTCCCATAGTAAACATAGCATTTGCTGTTTTAACCATTTTTAAGCGTCCTGCTCAGTGACGTTGGGTACATTCGCAGTGCTGTATAACCATCATCGCTGTCCATTCCCAGAGCTTTGCTGTTGTTCCAGACCGAAACCGCCCCCATTAAACACTAAATCTCTATCCCTCTCTTCCCCATCCCCTTGGCAACCTCCTTTCTACTTTTTGCACCTATGGATTCAGCCACTTGAGTATCTGATACAGGGGGAATCGTACAATATGTGTCCTTCTGTGTCTGGCTTCTTTCACTTGGAGAAATTCATCCATGTTGCGGCACATGTCAGTTTCCTTTTTAAGGTAGAATTCTCCCCCACCACAGGGGCAGACTGCTTTGTGCTCACGTACCTCTGCTGATGGATGGTTGGGTGGTTCACCAAAATCCTGCTGCTGGAAACGTGGGCGCACGGGTCCATTCGAGTCTCCACATTCCTTCTTACTGTTAAAAGAGAAAGCAAAACCCATAGCTAGCCCACTGTCGAGAGGTGCCTGCTCACCCAAGCGACGGACTCTGGGGAATCGAGTCACAGTGGTGTCAGCAGCTGCTTTCACTTCGTCCCCTCAGATCGCCCCCCCTACATACTGTTAGAAACACTGTAGCTTCTGTTTCATGAACGCAGACACCACCAGCTCCGGCACCCAGGACAAAGTCCGCTGCAGTTTCTGTTTCTTTTAGTTCCTGGAAGACTGCATTGCTCTGATATTTTACTAGTTGATTCGATTTTTGGATGCCCAAGTTTGAATGGGTAGTTCTCTGCGGTGGCTAACATGCTCGTTGGCGGCCTTTTACTGAGGGTAATGTTTATGTGGAAGGAAATTCTCCCAGGCTCTTTCCTCGTGGAAACCCATTTTCTTCTGCTAGTTCCTCACACAAAAAGGACAAGTAAGAGTTTATTTAGCCTTTAACCCAGTTAATGAAATATCGTAAATTAGCAATGTATCGCTTTAATCAGGACATTCTTAGAGACTTCCACTCAAAGATTATCATTCCGTCTTGTCTTGTTTCTCCCGTGGATTTTGCAGAGATTCCCAACTGACAAGGCATATTTCATCGCTAAGGAGGTCTCCACCACCGAGAGAACATATCTGAAGGATCTTGAGGTCATCACTTCGGTATGTGTAGCATTTCCCCTAAAGCATCTGATGACGTGATTTACCTCCACTCATATGCAGCTTTCAGAGAGAAGCTGGACCTAATTAAATGTCAGGTTCTCTGACTCCAATTAAAAGGATTTGGTTCTCTGGGTTATAGAAATTAAACGGTAAGAGTATATTTAATTTGGAACATGCTCTATAAAAAGTTGCATAATCGTGATTTTTAAATGCAAAGAAAGGAAGTTTCTAAAGTGGAGAAAATGAAAATTAAGCATTTTACTGCGTGCGCGCACCAGAGCAGAGCGGTTTGTCCATCATGCCAAGGTAGCTACTTCTGCTTGAGGAGGACCCTAGAGGTGAATAGAAGCCTCATTTTTTATCTTTGATAATAAATCGAGCCATGTCAGCCAACCTGACAGGGAACTACCTCTTACTATTTTGATCAGTCCTGTTCAGGCTTGGAAACATGTTCAAAGCATTGCAGATGTCTTCATGGCGCCTGGATTCTGGGGAAGAACTAGACGTTGGAGGCCGGTAGGAATCGGTGGGCTTCTGCGCCTCCCGGGCGTGAATGGTGCTGCCACCCCACCCCCCAGCAGGTGCTCAGTAAATGTTGTGGGACAGCCCCACCTCACGAGCAACCGTGTGTGTACAGGCTGTGGCTTTCCCTCTCTGGTGCAGCCTCATTGGCACTCAGCATTTTCACAAAGGAACAAAGACGGATGTTCTAGAAGGACTGAGGCAGAGCAGGTGCAGGAGTCTAAATCTGTGGTTACCCAGTGAGATAGCCAAAGTGGAAGTTTTGGTGGAAGTAGCTGCCCATTTCAGACATTTCTCCTGGCCTCGACAGCCAATGATTGGTAACAAACTGCAGGAAGCAGTAATAAAGAGATGGGTGCCTTGCACCCTGTGTAATTGAAGACCAGAAAAGCTATTGGCCCAGAAGCCCCTGCGGCTCCTGAGCGCCACGCACGGAGCAGTGAAGGCCTGTGTGCTCGGGCACGCTGGGCCCCCACATTCCTTCTCAAGGATTGCGGTCATTCATCTTTAAGCCTCTCAGGGTGCCTTCCTGTTATTCCAGTGGTTTCAGAGCACAGTCAGCAAAGAAGACGCCATGCCCGAAGCCTTGAAAAGTCTCATATTCCCAAATTTTGAACCTTTGCACAAGTTTCACACAAGCTTTCTCAAGGAGACTGAACAACGACTAGCCCTGTGGTGAGTACAACAATTACGTGTAACAGTTATATTTTGGGGGGCGCCTGGGTGGCTCACTCAGTTAAGGGTCCGACTCTTGGTTTCGGCTCAGGTCATGATCTAACAGTTTGTGGGATCAAGCCCCACGTCGGGCTCTGGGCTGATAGCTCGGAGCCTGGAGCCTGCTTCGGCTTCTGTGTATCTGCCTCTCTCTGCCCCTACCCAGCTCATGCTGTCTCTCTTTCTTTCTCTAAAATAAATAAGCAGTAAAACGTTTTTCTTCAAATAAATAACCTTAAAAAATACTACATTTTGTGCCCACACTCTCCTCTTTCTCTCTCGCCCTAATGTTATTTTTGTGTCGCACCTTCTAAGCAGCTATCACAACCAAAGGTAAAGGCGTGAAACTGGCTTGAGATAAGCCAACCCAACTGGGGAATCATAACATGATTTCCCAGTTATGAGCACCTGGGTGGCACAGTCAGTTAAGCATCCGACTTCAGCTCAGGTCACGATCTCACCACTGGTGAGTTCAAGCCCCTCACCAGGTTCTACGCTGACAGCTCAGAGACTGGAGCCTGCTTCAGATTCTGTGTCTCCCTCTCTGCCCCTCCCCCGCTTGTGTGCTTGCTCGCTCGCTCTCTCTGTCTCTCTCAAAAATAAATAAACTTTAAAAAAAAAAGATTTTCCAGTTAAATTCTATGTGTACTTAGATCTCATCGTGGATTTCCTCCCCTTTGGTTTACAATTCTTCAAAATGCATGTTTTCTTATAATTCAGTGAATATCACAAAATAAAGATAGCGGGAACGTCTGAAAAGCCAGTGAGGGTTTTAAAGAACAGAGGTAAACTGAGGGACTCCCAGGGGTTTGACAGTAGTTCACTGGCACTTGCTTTATAGTGGTTTGTTAGGTGTCTGTACGTCCCTGCAGTTTTCAGTATTATGTTGCACTGAGTTGAGGAAGTGCTGGAAAAATGTAGAACCCTGTGCACCACTCATATACTTGTCCTCGAATCCTGCATCTAGGAATGTATCTTAAGGATGCCTTTATAATCTGAAATGATGTATGACAGAGATAACCATGTTAGATTGGAAAGATTGATCTAAATGTCCATGAACAGATTGGTTCAAAATACTGTTAAGTCCATTTAATTTTTTTTAATGTTTTATTTATTTCTGAGAGAGAACATGAGCAGGGGAGGGTCAGAGAGAGGGAGATACAGAATCTGAAGCAGCCTCCAGGCTCTGATCCAGCTGTCAGCCCAGAGCCCGATGTGGGGCTCAAACCCACGAACCGTGAGATCATGACCTGAGCTGAAGTCGGACACTTAACCGACTGAGCCACCCAGGCACCCCTGTTAAGTCCATTTAATACTGAGTAAAACGATAATCTGGGAGAAGGTAGAGGGCGGTGCAAGAAATCAAGAAATACCTCATATGCTGTAGGATGCAAAATCCAGTGTACCCTTCCGTAGAGTAGAACCTTTCTAGAAAGTTCTTAGGTTGTTGTTGTTTTTTTTTTAAGACCCTTATATGCTGACTCTTAGGGAGTTGATTGTCTCCTAAACATGCATTTGAAAAATTCCAGGAGAAAATAGCAAAAGCTTTCTGTGCTTTCGGTAGGAGTGGAAGTCGTTGTATACTGTATCCTCACCATAGCTGAGGATTGGCTTTAAAGTGGTCTTGGGGCATTTAATGGGAGGGGGAGCCCTGAAGGAGCTGCAGATGAGGTGGTCTCGCGCCAGGTGACCCCAGACCATGGGACTCAAGTGTCCGTTGAAGAGGTTCACGGGGCTGCTCTCCAACATGGCGACGTGTGCGTGCTTTAGGGTAATTCACGTGCAGTTCTCGTCCTGCCATAGAAGGAGGTGAGGGGCGTTACAAGACCCCCCTCCAGGGAGGAGAGCAGAGCCAGGATTGAGAAACCTCCTCAATGGAAATGGGGAGAGGTTGGAAACCCCACTTTAGAGCCACACTCTAGGTTGGCACTGTGAATGTAAGAGAAAGGCAACTTTTCAAAATTTGAAAAAAGATTCCACAGGATCTAACATCTTATTTGACCTCCCAGAGTCTACCTGGAAACTCTCCGTTGTGTTCTGGCATGTTCTGTTGCCTCCTCATTCGTACAGAGTAAGATGATGCTTTCATAGTGGAGTCAGAGAACTTACAAGTGTCGAGAAATCTGTTTGTTTTTGGGCCAGTGAGATGTGTGTGAAGATAGTCATAAATTTTCCTGTAGCCTCAGGCGTCCTGAGCAGGTGTCACTATGGCAGCTTCGGTCCACGTGGCAGTTGACCTAAATAACGTTGGGGAGGCCACCCATAGGAAATGTCATCAGCTGTACCTTGGCAGCTCAGCATGGTGGCGTCAGCTAGCTCCGGCCGCCGGAGAGAGCTTCAGGGAGCTGTAGGGGACATTTCATACTAGGAGTAAATGCCACACTCTTGATTTATCTGTGACCATAAATCTTTCACAGCTGGTCCTTCACTGTGAAAGAACATCCAATTGCCTAAAAAGCAGTTGCTGCCCTTTATTTCCCAGAGGATTTTCAGTAGCGCTTTCAAATATCTAAAATTTTAGGGGCGCCTGGGTGGCTTAGTCGGTTAAGCGTCCGACTTTCCGACTTTCGCTTAGGTCATGATCTCGCGGTTCGTGGGTTTGAGCCCCGCGTCGGGCTCTGTGC